>NC_142442.1:8606250-9217500 GCF_059453495.1 Arachis ipaensis
AAACACTAAATCCCTTATCACTAAATAGTAAAATACTTAGCAATTCAATTTTAAAATGAAAAACTTAAACCATCTAATTTTAATCTCTAAACAATAAATCACAAATCCTGATTTCTTAATCATGAAACTTAAACTATCCAATCCTGAACTCTAAACCATCCAATCCTAAATTCTAAACAATATATTTTTAAATTTTAAATTCTAATAAAATTTTTTACATTAAAACCTAAACCCTAAAGCATCTTACACTAAACTCTAAATCAAATAACAATAAATTTAAATAACTAAACCATTTTATTCACAAGTTTAAAAATAATGAAACAACAAAAATAATTTAAATAGCTTTTAATCCAATTTTAATATGTTAGACTTTATTTAAATATTATGAATGCAAAAAGAATAATTATTTTTTAAAAATTTTTTATAAGGCTCAATTTTAAAAGGATTCATTTTTATAACAATACTTATCCTTTCATCATTTTAGAACAAATTAAATATAAAAAAAAAAGAATAATAAAAGAAATAGGCAAGTAGCAATAAAATTCACCTAAATAAATCATAAAGGAATGATATCATATCATATTTGATAATAGATAATACTCTAGTTAATCTCTATATTAACTAATTGAATGTATAAAAGTGGTAAGATTCATTTTAAGGATAAATCACATAAATAAACGGAATGAGTTTCAAATTTACATGAATGTCCTAAATGCAAATTGATTATATAAATGTTTCAATTACATATGATTTGAATTAGTAGGTGTACTAGTAAATCAAATTCATTGGAATCAGTTTACCATGAAAAAATATTTTAGTGAAGACTATTTCATGCAAATCGAATCTATTGGATTTAATTTAAAACCTATAAAAATTCAATAGCTTCGATTTAATAGGAACAACTTCCATGGAGATAAATCAAAACTATAAAAATCGAATTACACTCAAGGTAAATCAAATTCATAGGTTTCGATTTAATGGTTTTGACAAAAGCATTTTATTCTTGTGCACTATTATAATTTTTTTATAACGTAAATTATTTATCCTGCTACAAAAATTTACCATATAACTAATAATAAAATCATAACTAATGAATGATTATAGTCTAAAACATTATTAAGAATAAGATTGTTGAGAGTATTAGAATAAAAATAACATGTGAAAATAAGACTAAACTAATATTTTCAAAAATACAAAAATACATCTTTTATGACAAAAAAATTGTCCACTTTTCATAAAAAAATCAATCAACACTTATATCTACACAGAAAAAATTAATTAAGACCCAAACAAAAAAAAATTCAAATAACTTCCAAATCCATAAGATATTATGTTTATTATTTTCGTTTTTCATAAAAAAAATTAATTAAGACCCAAATCCAAAAAAAAAATTACCTGGCCCAGAAACTTAAATGCATTAAAGAACAAAAAAAATAAAATAAAAATCAGCTCCTCATTATCATTCATAATTAATAATTAATTAAATTTATATCATTAAATATTTTAATTCATTTACTGCAGTGGGGTCTATATCCTACACTAAGATAAGCTTTTATTTTCCATTATAACTTTAAGTGCACTCTCTTTCTAGACATTTATTCCACTAGGAGAAGGACAAGAAATTTCTGCACATAGAAAGAATCTTTCTTCTATATTATAAAATTCACCATAAAACATACATTGGCTCTTCATACTTTTCCATAATAATAATTACTTGTTGTTGAGCTTCTTATCTTCTTGAGACAGTGTGGCGGTTGGCAGAGGGGGGTGGTGGTCGACAACAACAGGGTGGCAATCGACGGTGATGGTGGGTGATGAAAGAAGTAAAAAGAAATTAGCTGGTTTTTGTTGGCTCCCTAACCAGCTTGTTATATAGGTCACGGATCAAGACCAACTTATAAGCAATCTTATGTTATTATATATTGTCATAAGATGTAAATACCAAATTTTATTTTGGAAAATTAAACATATATGATCAAATGTACAGTTGAATGTTGAGACGATTTGGCAAAAATAAATAAATAAATAAAACACACGGATATGAAAAACATCCCACTTATTATATATTACACAAGTACACAACACACTCAAACGAGAAATCATTGGCACACATATACAAAGCAAGGATGAAAAGCCGAAGTAAGCACCAGCAACCATCCTTATTATATTGTTCATGTCCAAGAAGATTGATTATTGCAATTATTATATATATAAGAAAACCTCTTAATAATATTAACCACAAGCTATATATATATAGGGAAGTTCTATGATGACATTGATTTTGATAGCTAAGAATGGCATAAATTTGACTAACAAATAAAATATTGACACATAACAAAAAAATAAATCTAAAACTAAAATAATTTTCTCTTTCTTATAATTTCTTATAATTACTTTTATTAAAATAATTTCTTATAATTTTTTTGTAATCATAAAAATAATTTAAAAAATATTAAAATAAATTTTTAATTATATTTTATTATTATTTTTATTTTTATAATTATTTTTTTTAATTATTTTTATTATTATTTTTTATCAAAATAAATTTTTTATAATTATTTTTTCTTTTTGTAATTTTGAAAAACTAAAACCAAAATAATATTCTTTCTCTTATAATTTTTTATGATTATTTTTAAACTAACAGCAAGAGAGAGAATATCATTTTGGTGTTAGTTTTTCGAAATTACAAAAAAAAATCATTATAAAAAATTATTTTTTAGAAACAAAAATAATAATAATAAAAATAATTAAAAAATAAAAAATAATTATAAAAATTATTTTTCAAAAATAAAAAAAATAATAAAATAATAATTATAAAATTATTTTGGTGTTATTTTTTTGAAATTATTTTTTATAATTATGAAAATAATTATAAGAAATTATTTTGATAAAAATAATCATAAAAAATTTATAAGAGAGAATCATTTTTATTTTAAATTTAATTTTTTTGCCATATATCAATATGTTACTTGTTGGTCAAATTTATGCCATCTTTAGCCACCAAAATCAATGCCATCATAGAACTTCTCATATATATAGCCAAACACATTATTTTATATGTTGTTGAGATTCTTCTTCATAAATAGCTGTTGGATGCAGCTATCTATCTATGCCTTGAGAAGATGAGAATCAATATCTTTGGCACTCTTCTCAAAGAACTCCAAGAATCCATATGGAGCTTCAACATTCTCATTGATTTTCTCGTATTCAATAGTGATTTTAACTGAGGCACCACCATCACTCTTTTCAAACACTTGAATAAAGACCTTAAAGACTTTATAGTTCTTACTTATGTCTCCATCGAAAAAGTTGTATGTCATTAACTTGTTCTCCTTGTCAATAGCTTCAATTTTCTCCTTCAACTTAATTGGCTTGCCATCTATTTTTTTTTGTCACAATAATTAATTAAAATAAACAATTACTAAAAAAGAAATGTATATATTAATTTATATAAAAAAATATTTATTTGGATGTCGATTAAATTAGGTTAAATTATTCTATTAGTCTTTATAATTTCGTCAAATTTATAATTGACACATAATCGCATCCTTGGCGTTCAAAAAATATTAAACGTCGGAATATGACGAAAACATATTTGTTAGTAATGTAAGATAGACGAAAATATTTTTATAATATTTACTCCAAAAAATGAAATTAATTATAAATTTAAAACAGATATAAAGATCTAATTAAAAATTTTTAAAATATAAAAATTTAATTACCTTTAAAAAATTTATATGAACTAACACAACTAATTTAACCATGAAATTATTACCTACGATAAGAGTCCAATTCTTAACCGAATGAGGGACATGCCAGTTATCACCTTCATGCAACTTGGCTTGAAGGATTCTTTCACAAATGTTTTGAAACTTGTGGAATTGAGTTATAAAGATGTTGAAGTACTTTGCAGCTGGTGTTTGGACCGTAACTTCAACACTAAGTTTACCACTTAGCGCCATGTCTACTCAAGAAAGAAGCCAAAAGTATTTGTGAAGGAAGAAAAATATGTAAATGAGAGATGGATAAACATATTCTGCCTTATAGAGCCTTATATAGAAATTAAAGAATATAGATTATATTCTGATCTAATCTAATTAATAACGAGGCATGAAGTGATGCAGTTAGGTTATAAATTGTTTTCTAAAATTTAGGGCTTGTTTGGGTGAGCTTCTGATATAATCTAATTAATAACGAGCTATAAAGCATATGAACACTTTGCTGAGTTGTCATGTTTGTGTGTCGGATACATTTTGAATATGATACTAATCGATACTTATTCGACATGTTTGTCTGCTATGTCTAGTCGTATTTTAATAAAAAATAAAAAAATTTTTGGACATACTTAAATACCATTAGTGTGTGTCTAGCCTTATTCTTAACATATATTCTTGAAATAAATTTAGAAATAATATATATTATTATTTATTAAAAAAAATTTAAATAATTTATATAATTAAAATAAGATATTAAAAATGAAAAATTAATTTATATTTTAATGTCAATAAAATATCAAAATATCACTGTATGTTATCTAAAAAATACTTTATATTTTATATATATGTCGTGTTCTCGTATCGTATAAGATTTTAAAATTCGTGTGTCTGCGTGTCCCATATCGTGTCGCGTATTCATGTCAATGTCCATGCATCATAGATAACGAGGCATGATGTGATCGATGCTGTGAGTTTAGAAATAGATTTTTAGTGGTTAGCTTACTAGTTCGTTTAAGTAAGTATCGATGGTTTGAATTTCGCCTTATGTATGCAGCAATTCATTGGCTAATGACAAACCTTTAAATGAAGCTTAGATCTACGACAAATTAGTCCTTGGTTTGCCGGATTAATGAATATCCTAGAAAATACTAAAAAGTATTTTTTTAAAATTTAAATAAGTAAAAAAATTAATTAATCAATATTAATTAATTTTTATTTCATTATAAAATTATTTTTTTAATATTCATGTTTTATAAAATTTAAAATTTAGTGTGACTGAGAATACTAAAATGGATGAGTAATAGTCATATACGCAAGGTTCTAAAAATTAAACTAGATATAGAACTAATAATGAAATTAAAAGTTTAAAGATTTAATTAAAATTTAATCTGAACTGAATCAAATATAATAAAATAATATATTTGTGTATAACATATATCATTTTTAAAAAAATTATTTTTTAATTTATTATTTTAAACGGATTAATCACTAAAAATTACACCAGTTCGATTAATTAATCAATTTTTTAACCGACTTTTCGATTTTTAACCAAGTTGCTGCAAAGTAATTTTTACTTTAAACCGGATTAATTTGGTGATCAATTTCTAATTAACTAAGTTAAATTGGCCAATTTATTTCGATTATCAGAACCATGGCCATACACATACATAAGGACAAAATAAAAAATAATTGTACGAAAAAATTTTATTTTATCAAATATAAAATGTTAACTTATATCTTTAAAAAGTTTAAACACATCTCAAATCATTTTTTATTTAAAAACGTGTTTATAATTTGACTTGATGAGTTGATGTATTAGGTAAATTAGCTGATTATCATTTAATCTTGTCGGATGGAAATATTTCCACATGTCAGTCTTGTCAACTCAAATTTAATATTTAATATTAGTAATTTACATTATGACCTTTGTTATTATCCAGGTAGTGATGTGATTAATCAAATCAATAAATTGTTCAACAACAAAAATTGTTAATAAATTATGAAATCCGTATCTGGACTACTGTGATAGTTGATTAAACCATTTATTTATATTAATAATACTATTAATCACCTAAGAAAATTGAATCTTATTGTGATACTGAATAGACAATCATTTATAATTTTTTTTGTCGTGCTTGATGATTTGATTTTCTTTAATTTTGTGGACGAACACACACGCACATACACACACATATTAAAAAAATAACAATCAGCTAATATTTTTTTTCAATTTTTTTTATATCTACTTCTATTATATAAAATAGAGATTTAAAAAATTTTGGTTCACAAATTTTTGTTTATGAAATAAACTTCATCATTTATATATTTGCAGTTATATTATTAAAACTTAAAATCAAGATTTATTTTTAGAGTGGAATGTGTTTACTATCTGCATTATACTAATCCTGTATTTATTATTTTTATACTTATTTAATAAATAAAAATATAAATTAATAGACAGTTTAATTACTTATTAATATACTAGTCAATATAATGTATTTAATTTTTTTTAATATCACCCTTACTTTAATTGTGATGTTTAAATAAGCAATAATTACGAATGGTTTACAATTTTTTTTATCATCAATGTGTAATTTTCCTTACTATATTTTAGTATTTTTATTTGTTATTTTATTATTTTTTAAAAGGTAAGGAGAGGGAAGAACATTATATATTTTATTTACAAAAGTGTAATTTTCTTTTAAAATTGTGATCTTCTAAATTTTCACCACAAATATTGTTATGTCACAAAATTCTTCTCCTTATATTTACTAAAATTTAGAATTTAGTTTATTCAGGAATCAAGAACTATAGGGATACCATGAAGGCATAGAAAATTGAAGAAGATTTTAATTTGTTTTATTGAATGTTGCAAGTCACATACACTAGAATATATATTGAGTACTTCTAATATGTTATTCACTTAAAACATAATTAACCATATTTATAACCACATCTAGAGATTACAGTTTAACAAATTGCAACTCTAATTTGCATTGTTTTCTAAATAACTGATTCGATTAAATCAGATACAACCACACTAACTGATTTTAGTCTTAGTACTCATCACAGAAAATTTTATAAAAATATAAAATATGAATACAACAATATATGTAATGTTATGTGTAAAAAAAAGGTCATATATCATATATTTAGGTATATTTTTATATATATTGATCTATATATTTTTTTAACTAAATAAATAGCCATTCAAATAATTAAACATATCATAATGGAATAATAAAATCTATAAAATAAAATAATCAAATTTATTTACAGTTGTGTGATAATTTTTTTTGAAAATAATAAAATAATCAAACATATCATGCCTTTTTTTGAATTTTATGTCTTTTTTAATTCATGCATTTATTTGCTTGTAAAATGTGAGTTCATCAAGAAGGTGCTTCTTTAAGGATTTGGTAAAGGTAAGTTCTTCAATGTTGCTATTTTACAATCACCATCTGTTTAATTTAATCGTAATGTGTTGTCTATTACATGTTCTTCATATAATTTGTGACATAAAAGATTGGATCATGTTACAAGAAAAAATTGTTATAAGTGTTTCTTAATCTTTGTAATATTTTGTAAATGACAACGACAATTACAATGTGTTAGAGATATAACCATTAGTGTTACTTTCTCCTATTAACTTAAGTTTTTGGGATGAGTAGTTTCATAACATGGTATCAAAGCTCTATGTTTGAAAGGTCAAGAGTTCAATCCTTAGTGAACTCCAAAAAATAAAAAAATAGCAAATCAAATAAACCCAAAAAGAAAAACTCTTGAGGGGAAATATTAGAGATATAACCATTAGTATTTTTTAATATAGTACATCTTATAATACTCCTCTGTAATTAGTTTATTCAAATGTCTGGGATCCAACGCATTTTATATCTCATTTGGATTTTAGATATTTTGTTATTTTTGTGGATGTTTATAGTAGATATATACATTCATATACTTGCTTCATGCAAAATCTCAAGTTTTTGCTACTTTCATTCATATAAGAGTTTTATGAAAAACATGAGTGGATAAAAGCTAAAAGAATTGCAAAGTGATCATGAAGGTGAATATAATTCTAAAATCTTCAATGAGTATTTGGCTTAATATGGTTTCTTGGTTATGCTCTAAATCACAAAGGTTATAGATGCATTTCCTCGTCTAGTAAAATTTACACTTTAGAGATGTTATTTTTGATGAGCAAAACTCCCTTATAAGTTATACAGAGTTATTTGTTTCTCATACTAATGCCTTGCCATCAAAGCAAGAGCAAGTTAATTCTGATTTTGAAGCTACTCCTGCTTCCCTTCAACATTCCAAATCAAGAGTTTAATTAAATTCACATCCTCCAAAGTTATACTGTAATTTCACATGTCATGGGATTTAACAGGTTTTTGTCAAGTGGAACCTCTTCCCCTGTCCAATTCCCCGTTGCATGCATCAACAATTATGTATCTCTAGCTAGTTTGTTAACAGTTTAAGATAAAAAATTAATTTTTTTTTTTATGAATTTCAAAGTCATCGGGTACCTAATTATCTGAACCGAATCAATCCGTTCTTAATCGATTTGGTTTGATTCGGGTACATATACAAAAAAATACAAATTCAAACCGAACCAAACCAAATCAATTATATTTTAACTAAATTGGTTCTAATTTTACTATACATTCGAACCAAACCGACTCGTACTCACCTCTAATAAAAGTGCTTATTCTCTAAACTTTTTCAAATATAGATTTAGCGTGGCCGAAATAAAGATACTAATTGGGACAAAAGAGTAGCCATACACATGTATGTGGACAACATAAAGAATAATGATACAAGAAAAGAAATTTATGGGATAAGTATGATTTTGGTCCCAACGTAGAGGTCAAAAATCAAAATTGTTCCTAACTTTTTTTTTGCTACAAAATGGTCCCCAAAATTTCAGTTGTTTTTAAAATCGTCTTTTTTACCAATTTTATTTTTTATTACAAAATTACCCCTCAATACAAAAATTATAAAATAAAATAAATAAAAAAAGAAGAAAGAAAGAAAGGGATACAAAAGCGGGTGAGGAGAGAGAGAAGGGGGAGGAAGGAGGGGGGAGAGAAAAGGGGGACCGCACACCGCTCAGCCGCCCTGTCGCCTGCCGCACCGCATCACCGCACCACCACCAGCTTCTTCTTCTTCTTCTTCTGTGAATTTGATTTTTTGTGAAATTTTGGATTTTTTTGTGAAATTTGTTGTGGAATATTGTTGTTGCTGAAATTTGAATTTGAAATATTGTTATTACTGAATTTGTTGATTATTGTTTAAATTTTCTGATGATGATGATGATGAGGCCATGATGATAATGGTGGTGATGGTAGTGGGTTCTTGTTCAACTTGGGCTTCTGGTTGATTTTGGGAAAAATTCTGATGAAGATGATGATGACTATGATGATACTGGTGGTGGTAGTGGTGGTTGATTTTGGGGTGAAGGGATAATGATATTTTCGTCCGAAGAACGATTTTAAAATAAATTGAAACTTTGGGGACCATTTTGTAGCAAAAAAAAAAGTTGGGGACGATTCCGATTTTCGACCTCTACGTTGGAGACCAAAATCGAACTTAACCCGAAATTTATTTTATCAAATATAAAATGGTAATTTATACTTTTAAAACATTCAAACACATCTCTGATAATTTTCACTAAAAACGTGTGTGTAATTTGTCCAATGTATAATTGATCAATGATTATATATAGAATTTGTATTAGGTAAAGTAGTTTATTCTCATTTAATCTTGTCGGATGAAATATTTTCATATCTGTGTTGTCAATGCAAATTTAATATTTAATATTAGTACGTAATTTATTACATTGTGATCGTTGTTATTGTCCACGCAGTGATGATTAAACAAATAAATAAAATTGTCCAACAAAAAAACAATAAATTATGAAATCCGTACTTTGAGTGATCATTGATTAAACCATTTATTTATATTAATAGTAATCACTATAAGAAAATTAAAACTTTGTAATTATTCGTAGAATTCTTTCATCATGTGTGATGATTATGCCATGTTTGGTTTACTTTAATTTTGTGGATTTTGTTATGTCTGCTAGAGTGCCTCCATTTGTTTTTTAACACTATTTGTGCGGATTTTTTATTTAAATAAATAAAAAAAATCTAATAATTATCAAAATAAATAAGTTAAAAAATAATTACCAATTTAAATACGTTAGTCTTATCTCGTTTACACTGTAAACGAGATAGAATTGCGTGTATCTCGTTTATAATGCTGTAAACGAGATAAGACATGTCAGCTGCAACGTATCTATCTCGTTTACACTGTAAACGAGATAGATCTTTATCCCGTTTACACTATAAACGAGATAAGAGTGAATGCCGCTTATAAGTATAAATCGTTTACAAGAACATCCTGCACCCCATTTTGACTCAGTCAAACTCTTTCTCCCCTCTTTTTACCCTTTTCTACCATATTTGAGTCGATACGGTGATGACACGCCAAGCGGGGAACGATGGGGACATCAACAGACTAAACGAGACGTCGCGGCGCCGGCCGACTTCGAGGTTAGTTGCGTTATGTTCGATTATTCTAAGTATGTAGAAATTGTTAGGGTAGTCTGGTAGTGACAATGACTGAGTAAAATGCTTTAGGGATTGGACTGTAGGATGAATTTGGAACAATATTTGCTTCTGTAAGATTGGTATGTCTTAATTAAGATTTGCTTACCGACATAAGTAATTTATAGACATCTGTAGAGTAGACACATGGTAGTATGTTCCTAAGTAGTAGTAGCACTTTGTTTTTTAAGTAGTGTATCAAAATTTATTATTAACTCTTTATAGGTTAAAAATATTTTTTTTCGTTCCGCAGAGGCCTCGCCTTCTATTGCCCCGGTGAGTTAGCCATACCCTTTCTTCCACCAGACGCCATCGTCCCGTATCTGGCTGAGACCGGATTCGGCGACACGGTGCCCCTCAGGGACTTTACATTTGATAATTCCCTGATTTCGGCACTCGTGGAGCGATGGCGTTCGGAGACACACACGTTTCATCTCCCGTGGGGTGAGGTCACTATCACCCTGCAGGATGTGGCGTACCACCTTGGCTTATGTTCACACGGAAATCCCGTTGGGGGTGCCTTCGTGACTTTGGTAGGTGGTACGGCACGGAGACGTAGGCCATGGTTGAGCAGCTGCTTGGTGCCAAGCCACCAGTGGCGGCTCAGCAGGCTGTGCAGAGGAAGGAGTCATTCACCTTGAAGCTGGTTTGGTTGCGTGATCGTGTCCGCCAGATGTCCCCGACCGACAATTCCGAGACCCTTCGACAGTATGCCCGATGCTATATTATGTTACTGCTCGGAGGGTATCTGTTGACGGACAAGTCCAACAACCTGGTTCACGTACGGTGGCTACCGCTACTCTGGGACTTCGCAGAATGCAGGGCATTATCCTGGGACTCTGCTGTGCTGGCCTGGACTTACTAGTCACTATGTTTGGCAGCACATCAGGGCGTCATAAACATCGCCGGTTGCACTCCGCTGCTGATGAGTTGGATTTACCAGAGATTTCCTCAGTGGTGTCCACCAGACAGAGGAGTTTACGTGTATCCGCTAGCTGCGAGGTAACCAATTATTTTTTTTCATTTCTTCTTAATCGTTGTTGTTAATTCGTATGGTTTGTTACTTAATGAATTGTATATGGCTTTGTTACTGTCAGGTTGGTTGGATTGCAGCAGTAGAGTAGGGATCAGCATTAGGCCAGAGTCCTGTACTGGAGGATTTCGATCAACCGGTTATGGTTCGATGAGGTTAGTCATGTAATTAAATATTTTGTTATTTTAAATACTTGCTGCGTTGTAATACTTGTTATTTTGATACACAAAACATTTTATTTAGTTTGCATGGACGGTATACAATGATCCTACGCTGCAGGCCCAGTGCCCGCAATGGTTCCGTGAGGAGGAGGAGTGCGGTACATGGTTGTCGGCTGTTCCCCTGGTATGCTTCAACATTGTCCGATTTTACCACGTTGATAGGGTGAAACGGCAGTTCAACGGGGAGCAGCCAGTGCCAGGCATTCCAGTGAACCTTGACAGGTATTAATCGGTTATAATTTCTTCAAAGTTGTAGGTTTGTAGTTGTATGTTAATCTGATAGATTTACTGCTTTATTTATGTAATGTGTTTAACAATAGGTATCTGACCACCACGGGGCGTGGTGAGGATGTCTGGTGGCCGGAGCGACTCCAGCAGTGGTACGATGGGTGGAGGCAGAGGTTCGAGCCTGATCGAAGGATTACCATCTATCATACGTTTGACACCAGGACTACCGGCGAGTACTACGATTGGTGGCGTGGGTTAGGCGTGTGAGGCATCTTTTGGGCAGGAGGTTCTGGAGGATCCCAGGCTGGTGGAGTTGCCCCCCGACGTCTAGTCCATTGCCACCCAGCCGAGAGACGATCTGACTTTTTCGAGGGGCGCGCCGGATCGGAGGAAACGTGCAAGGGAGGTCAGAGAGGACACTCGCCGACCTGCTAGGAGGGAGCGGGGCCAGAAAAAGCGTCGACCTGGTGAGCTCATCAGGAGGGAGAGGGTCAGACCTCGACAACATAGGGGTGACGCAGAGTCGAAGGAGGATGCGGAGTTCGACCGCCAGGAGGATGAGGAAGACATACCAGTTCACAGTGTCGCTACACCTACAGATCCGACTCCTCTACCTCCTCCCCTTCCCTCGGGACAGGGAGCATGGCATTCATCCGGTTCCGGTGGGCAGCAGTCTCGGCCAGCTTGGGACACATCACCATCAGGTTGGCATGAAGGAGGTCCATCCAAGACCCAACAGGAGGAGGACGTGTTCCTGGACGAGATTTTGATTGACGACGACTTCTTGCACATCGTCCAGCCCGCCACCATGGACCATTTAGCCGCGCAGTTTTGTACAGGCAGAGAGGTTAGGGTGGCGGATGACCATCACCCATCAGGTCCGGCACAGACCTCCTCTTGGATGCCACAGATATCACCGGCATCTGGCTTCTTATTCGGTGCGAGCCTTCGACCAGGTAGCCAGTACGCGACACCCCCCTCCCACGACTATGGTATGTACCTGGCCCAGTGTCAGCCTCAGGTGACCCCACTGGTAGCTCCACATCCGCAGACTCAGCTTCAGTTATACCAGTATGCCTCAGGTCCATCGTCCGGAGGGATGCAGCCATATCGTCCTCAGATGCTGTAGGATCCAGCTGCACCGGGCGTAGATCCTCAACCGGGTCGACCTCAGCTCCAGGTTCAGCCTCCGCCATGTGGCACCGGGCACAGGCACCACTACCAGGATCTTCACCAGAGATGATGACTGTTAAATTGTATGTAATCTGTTTGTATTAAGATTATGTATGTATTTCTGTTTTATGTATCATGTGGTATGTACATTTGGACTTTAACTGTTTCGACACTTTATTAGTGAGTTGATTGTGTATATCTTTATTTATACCCGTGTTTAGTATTTACGTATATCTAATGTCACTTTTTAGAAGAAATACCAACATATCATAAAGTAACAATTTCGTCATTAAAAATTTCATTTCAAGTTAAAATGTTACACATCCACGGATACTAGAACATTAGATTACACACTTCATAAATAAAAGACCAACACACCCCAACTTTGGTAATCATACACGCCTAGTACAACCTACACATCGCTCGTGGGCTGATTAGGACATTCCCTCCTAGTATGACCGTATTACCTACACAGGCCGCACCACTTCTCATGTTGCTCAGTCTCGTCCATGTCGTTCCAGAATCTGGTGGACACGAGCCTTCCAGTTGCCTTCCGACGCATCAGTGGGTTAGGACACAACCTCGTCCCATGCCACTCCACCCACATCGACTCGTCTAGGATAGGGGGAACTCCATCTCGTATACCTTGAACACAGCTTCCTGTCTGTACACAGGATGCACGTACGGTCCCCACTCAATGATAGCTGCGACGCAACCGGCAAGTGTGTGACGGCATGGATAGTGGAGGGATTGGAATAAGCCGCAGTCACACGTACCCTCTGAACGCCGAACACAGAAGGAACCTCCCCTCCCATCCCTCAAACGGCTCAAGCTCCTCTAAAACAAACACAGAGGCCCGCCGATCGCAGTGAGTGACACGCATCTTCGGTATCCCTTCCCTATTCTTCTCAATGGCAGCCAATAGTCTCTGTGAGAATTGGCAGCCAATAGTCTCTGTGAGAATTGGCAGCCAGCCGCCAACTGTGACTATGCCTCTCTCTTCTTCGTCACGAATAATTTCTGTAGTCTCTCGTACGTGATGCGCACAATAGCAGAAATCGGCAAGTACCGGGTGCCCTTCAACACTGCATTGATGCACTTGGATAGATTTGTCGTCATGTGGCCAAACCGACGCCCGCTATCGCAATGTTGTAGCCAAATATCCTTCCTGAAACGACCAGCTCAGTCAACCATCGCCGGCGAGACTCCTCTCAACACATCCATGTACCACTCGTAGCCAGCCCTGTTTGGACTATAAGCAGCGTTAATGAGGTATCTCTTGTCCTCGGCTGACTTGAACCGAGTCATGAAATTTGCAGCCATATGTCTTATGTAGTAAGCATGGTAGGCTCTTGGTGGATGCCAACCACTGTCATCGGCGCTAAGCGCAGCCTTGATAGCTTGAGATCTGTCGGAGATTACCAGCAGGCCGTTCTGTGGGGTGACGTGGTGTCTCAGATTAGTTAGGAAGAACGACCATGACTCGGTGCTCTCGGACTCCACAATGGCAAAAGCAATCGGCAGGATATTGTTATTCCCATCTTGCGCCACCGCAATAAGCAACACACCACCATACCTTCCATACAGATGCATACCATCTACAGACACAAAGGGCTTGCAATTCTTGAAGGCTTTGACACATGACGGGAAAGACCAAAATACCTTGTCGAACATACTGTAGTCACATACCAGAAGGTGACCATCGTAGAATGGTTTGACACGTAGGACAAAAATGGTACCAGAAAAATAACTCTGCAGTGCCTGAAGCAACTTTGGAACCTCATTGTACAACTCTTCCCAATGCCCATAGATTTGTGCAATTGCCTTCTGCTTGGCTGTCCACACCTTTCTGTAGGATGGTTTAAAGTGATAGCTTGCTTGGACCGCACCTTACAAAACCAGAATGCTTATAGAGGGGTTGGACTGAATCAACGGCAAGATGACCCTGCAAATAAGACTGCTATCTAACTGACGATGGTCTTGAGACATGGTGGGTGCTAGACAAGTATGCACTCCACCCACCCTCCGAACCTCCCTGAACACAAGAAAACATGATTACTTCAGCTATTTCGTATACCCAATTAGTATATCGTACAGAAGTAATGAAAAGTACAAGTAAACTTAAGCTCACCAGTATCCCAGGTTCTGCCGAAGGGCTACACGAAGGCTCCATTGGCACCCATTCTCAGCTTGGCGGCACTGCACGTGGTACTTTAACCGATCCGACTCGATCACCCGGTACTCCGCACTCCTATGAATACTATAGTTCTTCACACCCTGAAGCACTGCCTCTCGGCTTCTAAATTTGTGACCGACCCGAAACTCTACACCGCCGTCTAGGTTGTAATCCTCTTCACCCGTGTCAAGAAATGGGGTCCTCTCATGCATGGCGTCCAGATCCAGACTGTGATAGTGAGACGGAACTGCCGAAAGCGCCGGTATTGGATGGGGTGGAGGCAGGACATGCCGGGCTACGGTCGGAACAGGTGTCTCCGGGACACACTCATCCTGATCCCCACTAGCGGATAAGTCGCTGTCACCACTGTCCACCATGTAATTCTCGTCCGACTCTTCCTCGCCCTCCTCTGCCTCATCCACTGGAACGGCGACATGAATGGGCGGTGGTGCGAGGGGTCGGTCGTCTTACGCACATAGTTCGAGTGTTCGGAAGGACCATTGCCACAGTGTCCGACCTCTGCAGAAAGATCCATTACTTGCTCCACCATGATCCTCCCATAGACGTCGAACATCACTCGCACATGCTCGTCCCCTAGAAGTCGGAATAGTTGAAACCGGAAGACTCCGTTACCCATGGGTGCCAGCAACCTATATGCCACCCTTCCGATTTTTCTCGTTTCTGAACCACCGAGCTTGCTCGATATCAAACTCCTCAAATCGGACAATGTCTCCGCACGCTGAGTGCGAAACAATATCGGATCCTCACACTCAAATGTCACCCCGTTGTCGCCGTTTCTCATACGATAGTTGGGATAAACAAGGATAACTATGTATGGACTATTACTAGCCATTAATGCCTTGTATTCTTGAGAAAATAAGATACACAATAAAGATAGAAAATGTTTGTGAATAATAGCAAGAATTACACATCCTTTTATAGGTGATGGGATACTACTCTTTATATCTCATTTACACTGTAAACGAGATACACGCAATTCCATCTCGTTTACAGTGTAAACGAGATAAGACTAACGTATTTAAATTGGTAATTCTTTTTTAAATTATTTATTTCGATAATTATTAGATTTTTTTATTTATTTAAATAAAAAATCCCTATTTGTGCTGCCGAAGAAAGAACATTTTTATAGAACCTTTCTTTTAAAAAAAATAGAGAGAAATTTTCGCGTTATAAAACTTCAATAACGTGTTATGTTTTTTTTTTTAAATGATAACGTGTTATTTGTTTATTGCATAAGTTCTCTCTTAACTAAAGAAAAAAAAATTCTTTTTTCAATTAACAATCAGTTAATATTTTTTTTCTTGTTCTGCTACGTTAAAAGATATTATGTATAGAAAATTCAAAAAAATAGCTAAAATAACATATTATTTAATTCACTAATAATATTCTTAATTTTTCATATAATTCTGTAATTTTAATTTATTGTCTTTTATTTTAATTATTATTTCCTACTACTCTCCTTTTCCAACGCTAGTACAAAGATTATATTTTGAGGTTTAGCTATTGTCAATAATTTGCTGTTGAAGTTGGTCAGTTTTGAGAAAAGATTTAATATTGGTATTTGTTTGATTTTGAAATAATTTGTTACTGAAAACGATTTGAAGGACTGAGAGGTGTTTGATTTGATAGTTGGGACCCTTGAAGGGTGGCAGAAATTCGAGTTTTAAAGGAGATACTGCCAAAGTTTCTATAAGAATTAGAGTTTTGATTTGAGGTGTTATTCTAAAAAGGAAAGAGATTATCATGTAGCTTGTGTATTTGAGACTATTTGTTGACCCTCTGTCGCAAGATGTGACCGGGCACTTTAACTCCCCGGATTCCCCCATGGGCATGCATATAGATATGAATATTGAATATTATTGAGCTTGGAGTTTAACTCCATGGAATACTATATTATTGAGCTTGGAGTGTGACTCCATGGAATATTATTGAGCTTGGGGATGCGCGCACAGAGGGACTGTCCAATAGTTAACTACCAGGACATGTCGGGTTGGCTGTATAACCGACAGATGAGACTCATCAGCCATAGGACAGGCATACATCATATGCATTTGTTTGCTTTGTTTGAGTGTGCATTGTCTTAGCTTGCTTAACTGTTAAATTCTACTTATCTGCTACTTGTTCTACTTGTTGTAAATGCTTCTCTATTTGTGTTTTTCTTGTCTGTAATGTTGGTCTATGCAACTAAGAGGCCCCTTGTCTGACGGAGGAATGACGAGGGTTGTTCCACCAGAGATTCGGAGAACTGGAGTAGTCAGAAAGTGAAGTATTAAGTTAAAGTCAGATTCAGAACTAGAATACCTCAGATAACTTACCTAACTTTTGGTTTAGTTTATTTTCCTTAAGAATGATTCTGAGTGTTGGAATTTTAGGAATGCCTCTGGCTCTCTCGAGACCTTTTACATTAACTATGCAGGCACCTTTACCATACTGAGAACCTCCGGTTCTCATCCCATACTATGTTGTTGTTTTTCAGATGCAGGTCAAGAGACACCTCGTTGAGCGTCTAGGTATTCTCCTTACAAGTGAAGAACTACCTTTTTGACTGCCATATTTTGATTTTGGGCTATGTATACATGTTTATAGAATCTCCACATGTACATTTTTGTGTTTTGTCCCTCCTAGAGGTCGACTTGGAGATACAGGGGTTTACTTTGTGGTTTGACTTTTATTTTGGGTTGTATATATATAATCATATACTCTGGCCGGCCTTAGCTTCGCAGGTCGAGTCTGGAGCTTGCTATCTAAGTTTTGGAACTCTGATATGTATATATGTTTTCAGCTTCCTTTTGATTTTTCCTGTCCGTTTTACGTATATCCATGCGAGTGTGACACGATTTCCTGTTTATCGTTTTTGATTAGCTTATCCTTCAAGGCTCCTAGATATGACTTCATCCAACTATATCTATGTACATATCCTTTTCTTTTAGAAGTCGTAATACCTTGCCACCTCTGCTTTACGACTTAAGCGTAAGGCCCTGTGTGGTAGGGTGTTACATCTATTATCTGTGAGGTCCTTCTCAAAACCGTTTATTATTAGTACTAGACTCATCAACCAACTCCCTTTGATCTTACTACTCTTCTTTTCCTGTATTGTAAGCAAATCCACCACCATCATTATTATCATCATGTAATACATCATTGCTCGTCATTATTAATTAATTGCCTCTAAATCAAGCTTCTTTCTAATACCTTTATATATAAATTAATTCCTCACTTATCTAAACCCTTGTGGCTTGCGAGACTTGTTTGTGGATATGCCTAATAGAACAACCAGAGGAGATCAGAGGTCATGCAAAACTTCATGTGTTTTCTTTCTTCTTTTTTTCTGTCATGTGAATTTTCTGTTTGTGGAATAAAGTATGTTAGATATCAAGCTTGTGATTTATCCATGCTTACATCATTATAGCTTCATCAAGATGTACCACCACTCTTGCAATGAAATGAAAAGCCTTGTTGTGAATACCAAGAATGAAATGAATTGAGTTATTTAGTAAAGAAACTCTTCCTCTATTTTTGTAGCATGCGTCTGAGAGTGAAAGAAAAATGTATAACTATGTTATATGAGTGGTTTATGACTTTATGTGAGTGATATTGATATTGAAGATAATTAACTCATGAAAGTGTGTTTTTCATGATTAACTCATTCTGTGCTTATTAATAAACTTTAAACTATAAATCAATTTAAAGTAATCTAAACATACACTTTTAAGAAAGATGTTAGCATACATTTTACCGCATTTAGTAAAAATAATATGAAACGAAATTGGACTATGAAAAATAAGAAAAATTCTTTCATGAGTAAGGGAGTGGAGAGGAATACGAACATTTAATTTGATTGATCAATAATTAATAATGATGAGGAAGTCTCGAGCATGTGGCAAGGACAATGATGAGGACAAGAACAACAATAGTAAGAATAAGCTAAGGAAGGAATTATGGTCACTAGAAGAAGATGAGAAGCTCATGAAGTACATGATAAACAATGGATAGTGGTTGTGCGAAGCCGCGAAGAGAGGTGGCTGACGTTAGCTCCATGGACTGCGCGGCGGTGGCGGTGGCTGACGAAAGTTGTGCCAGAAGCTCCAACTACTGCACTGTTGCTTTGTGTTTTGCACTTCTGCTTCTGCGTGCTAGAGAGGAAAGGCCAAGAAGGGTGCTTGCAAATGTTAGGCACTAGGGTTCACAAGTCACAACCAAGCTTCAATGCACCATTTTTGAATTTTCATTTTTGACCCATTTCAAAAATCGTCCGGTTCACAGTTCGGTTCGATCGATCGATTCCCAGTCGATTCGGTGGTCTAATGTCAGTTTTTAGATTTTGCAGTTTTTACTTCTAATCGAATCGTGTTTGGCATCAGTTCACGGTTCAACTGGTTCGACCGATTGGTTCAAACCAATTTTCAGAACCTTGGGTTAAACTACTATAACATATTCAACATTCTATAATCAAATGGCAAAAGAAATTTTGGGAATTAAAAGATAATCTACCAATACAAGAAACACCATTAAAATCGACGGCCAAATCGATGGCAAAATCGATGGCAAAGGTGGTCGCTATTAAATTTGTCAATTTTTCAAAATTCTAATAAAATCGGCGGCTTGCCAGACCGTCGATAATAATTCAATAAAATCGACAACATTTCCGTCAATAATATGAGTTTGAGAATTTTACCTGCTTAATAAAATCGACAAATTTGCCATTGATATTATTATATAAAATTGACAATTTTTGTCGATATTTGATTTATTAAAATTGACAAAACAGCCGTTGATATAATTATTAAAATATCAACAAGCATGTCATCAATTTTTTTATTTTTTTTGTCTATTTTAAATTTAAAAAGTGACAAAAATGTCGTCGATTTTAATAGCCATATTTTTTATTTTTTTTTATTTAAAAAATAATAGACAATTAATGCAAATAAACTTTTAAATATTGAAAAAAAATTATACTAAATATTAGATAACGAGATAACTAAACTTTTAAATATAAAAATAAAATTTGTACTAAATATTAAATAATCAGTTTACAAATTTATTAAAATAATAATAATCCTCTAATATAAAGATTTAAGACATCATAAATATGATCATTCTATAGGCTATAGTATATATAAACAGAATTACTTCTCCATTCTTAGTTGAGATTAGACATAATTTCATTTATTTTCATTTGCATTTCTCAAAAGCTTGTTCTGCAACTTCACACTTCTCAGCATTATCCCGGATCCAATTCTTGTCTCTATCTCAAGCTCTCTAAGGAGTTATGTCGATGATGTTGCTGCTTCTTATTTTGGCTTGCACCACTCTATTTTTTTCATTATCGAAATGTAAGAAGAAGCAAAGCAAGCTACAAGCTTCCACCAGAACCTTCTCCTCAATCTTCCCATCATTGGAAACCTACTCCAACTTGAAAAGTCAGATAAACCTATGACATACTACAAAGTAAATAAATTCAATGCAAAGTCTACCTTATCTTTTGATATAGATACACCGTTGTGTTATGAACTATACCATAGGCAAAATATACATTATAAGCACTATCACAAGCAAAGGTTTATATTGGAGATCTTGCAAACGGAAGCTTCAAGGAATTGTCTATATTGTATGCTATCATATGAAAAAATTTCATAGTGTCTATGGAGACTCAAATCAACCTTCATTGATGTTAGAAATAAGAGACTAAACTAGAGAAAGAATTTGTATATTATTGAGTGTGTTCAAGTTGTGTAGAATGATACATTATAGAACAGTATTTATAAGTACTAAAAGAATCGAAATAATAAAGACGTAATATCCTATAATAAATATTCAGATATGCTAAATAATGCTAATTGATCCTAATGATATTCTAACATCCCCTCATCATTTACTGGTGTATAGATATGGAATGTGAACAACCATATCATGTTATAGTATTTGATTGAGTTGGTTAGACATACACATCCAATACGTGGCCGGTTCTGATCCAAATAAAAAAGCGTCTTTGCCTCCTCTATCAATTGCTTCCAGCACATCATCTTGTGTCAATGATTTGGAATTGGGACTATCTATAGCAGTGATTGCATCAAGCATGGAACCTGCTAAGTTTCTTGATCACAAGTAGGCAGTGTCCTCCTCAGCCACCAGAGGTATTGAAAGGAACAGCTTGTTTAACTCTATGTTTGTAATAACACAAGATATATCACCAAGGTTTTCTGATTAATTTATGATAAATGATTTCAAATGCAAGTGTTGTTACTCAGAAAAACCAGGTTGGTTATATAAATATAATTGTATTGTTATAACTATTGTTAAGATATAGAGTGACTAATTCGCCTCTCTCACTATACAAGAAGCTATTGATGAATCGCATCCCATCTTCAAAATTTTTTAGTGTGTTTCTCTCCACGACGATTTTACATATAGAGATGGAGATAGATATAGAAATGGAATAATGTTAATACCAAAATTGATGAGAGCCTGAACTCCAAAATCTGCGACGGTGACGGGAGTCTGGTCATTTTTTTTATGAACATTGGCGTCAGTCGAAATCAGAAATGATTTCACCTGCAAAGTGTTGTTTTAACAAAACATTTTGACGTTGAAGACTTATAAAGTGATAAAATCTATCAGAAATGTCAAAGTGTCTGGAATCTAAAATTCTTTAAAGACCAATTTAATGTAATATAAAATTAAACCTAACACATAAGGCACACATAATAATAGATAAAAATATGCCAATAAATTATAGCTCAAATGGCATAGTCTCCCCATACTAAATTAAGAGGTTGCGGGTTCGAGTCTCCTATCTTTAGTAAAAAAAAATAATAATAATATATAAAAATATCCTTTTATTATACATAACTCGATACACTCAACAAGAAACCATTAACATACATGAAATAAGTTAACTCCATTCCAATAAAGGATGAATTAACAGTGATGAAGCAAATATTAATGAATGTCCATGATTGCACTATTGAGTTATTTAGATAAACACACACTTAACCTCAAGCCCAAAACGTTAACGTAACACAACATAAATTATTATTCATTATATATATATATATATATATATATATATATATATATATATATATATATATATATATATATATATATACACTTTAATTATAATGTTTGGGAGAGCTATGCCTTGTGAAGATGGTCACCAACTTCTATAGTACTCTTCTCTAAAAATTCCAAGTAGCCGTATGGACTTTTAACATCCTCATTGATCTTCTCGTATTCAATAGTCCATTTAACACTAGCACTTTCGTTGTTTGTCTCAGTCACTTGAACATTGTCCTTAAAGAGTTTGTAGTTTTGACCGATATCTCCATCAAAAATGCTGTATTTAATCAACTTCTTCTCTTCATCGATGGCTTCAATTCTCTCTTTGAATGTAATTACCTTACCATCTATTATTTTACACAATAAATTAGTTAATTAAGATAAATAACCAAAGATAAAGAGATATCTTACTTCAAAAAATAAGATTATAACCAAAGCTTTATCATTTTAAGTTGAAAATTTTATTATTAATTATTTGTAAGAAAATTTTGATTATTTTAAATTGTAAAAGATTTTATAAAATTAAATATCAAAATATTAATAACATAATCAATATTTTCATACAAATTTTAGTAATTTTACCATATAAAAATATTGTCTTTATGTAATCTGAACAAAAAAAAAACTCATCTTAGGAATCACTTTTTAACTAAACTAAATTAAACTAGATATAAATAATCCCATCACATAATTAATTATATAAAAAATTGAGGAATGCTAGGCGCAGCAACTTTTGTAATTCGTAGCCATCAAATAGCCATCAATGATGGTTTTAATGGTGTGAGATTGGTGTGAGATTTCATCCAATGGCTCACTTTTCTTTGTTGGTTACATGTTGGTCAGAATTTAATAAAGTTATTGCCCCTAGACTTTTTTATTAGAAAGACGAATTTCATCAATCTTTTAGCTTTTCTAGATGAATCTCTCATTTACAATTAAAATAATGCAAATATAATTTCTATTAATGAAATAAAGCTTAATTACCTACTAGACAAGTCCAATTTTTGACCGAATCAGTGCAGTGCCAGTCATCACCTTCGTGCAAGTTGGCTCCATGGACTCTTTCACAAATGTTTTGGATATTGTGGAATTCTTTTGCCAAGATGTGGAAGAACTTTGAAGCTGGTACTTGGATCACAATTTCAACACTAATTTTACCAGATATTGCCATGTTTCAAGAAAAGCAAATAATTAATATGAAGCAAGAGATAATGTAGAGATAGAGATCACTAGATCTAGAATGAGAGGTTGTAAAACAAGTTCATGCCTTATGGAGACTTATATAGAAAAAGACTATGTTGCCATATCAATCATTGATTGAAGAAAGATTTTTAGCTATAAGTAATTATTTATGTGCATCTATTTTAGATTCATTAAAACGAGTTGTGATTCATAAGTCGACTCAGTTCGCCTGTAAAAGCGGGTGATGAGTCAAGCTAGCTAGTAAAATCATGTCTTATTTAAAAGTGGGTTAATTTAATTCTGTTCAAATAACTAATAAATTAAATAATTAAGTTCAAATCGAGTAAATACGAGTTAGTTCGTCTATCTATTTTTTGTTATTTGGTATATTAAGTTTAAGGAATTTATATTATGCACTTTGCTATAGATTTATTAACTATTCTTTAGATTTTAAATAATTTATTATCAAAGTATATGAATGTATGATATTTTTTATTTGTATGGATATTAAGTAAAAAATTGCTAAAATTATGTAGTAATTAAAAAAAAAGAAAAAAAGTGACACAAACGAATGTTCTTAACATACTCACTAATATAATCCTTTTTCATAAAATGATTTTCTGTTAAACCATCTTAATCTTAACAAGCTAAGTGTTCTTAACACACCCATTAATAAGATTCTATCCATATAAAGACATGAATTATATTCAATGAAATATTGAGAACAGAAGATGAGATTTGGCACTTGAATGCTGCTCCCCCACCCCTATCTACAAAAATATGATTGAAGGCTTTCTGATCTTACGATGCAGAATCTAGAACAAATAAAATCACGCGTGCTGGCCCCTTGTTATGTATTATTATATTGCCATCTCAATTATTGAAGCTGATGGGAGCTTTCAAATGTTTAGGCTTCACCCCCACTAAATCCGCCACTTCACTCTTCACAAATATCACAACCCAGTCCAGACTTTATGCTCTTGTCTACGTCAATGACATCATCTTAACTGGTGATTCGAGCTCAGATATTGATCAGGTTATTCATCAGATGAAACTCAACTTTGCTCTCAAAGATTTGGGGGAATTACATTTCTTTATTGGTGTGCAAGTGACAAAGATAATAGATGGAGGTTTGATTCTAACTCAAACTAAGTATATTCAAGATATTCTAAAGAAAGCAGGGCTGAAAAGCTGCAAACTTTGCAAAACTCCCTTGTCATCTACTCTGAAACTCATTGCAAATGGAGGTATCCTCTTTGTATTGAAGTGTGGTTGGTAGCTAGCAATACCTCACCATGACCAGGCATGAAATTGCATACTCAGTTAATAGAGTGTGCCAATTTATACAGTCACCATCAGAAGATCACTAGAAGGTGGTGAAGTGAATCCTTCAATACCTAAATGGAATCCTTCATCATGGTTTACATTTGAAGAAAGGAAAGAATTTGCCTATCCTTACCTATAGTGATTCAGATTAGGGAAGTGACCCTGACGACCAAAAGTCTACTAGTAGTACCTGTGTCTTCCTTGATCTCAATCCAGTTTTGTGGTCCTCTAAGAAGCAAACTGTTGTAGCGTGCTCTATTACTAAGGGAATGCAAAGTATCGATCCGTGGCATTGGCAGTGGCTAATATGATCTGGATAAGGAACTTGCTGGCTGAGCTACAATGTCCCTTAAGTACAACTCCCTAGCTCTTTTGTGACAATCAAAGTGATGTGTTGTTAGCTGTTGACCCAATTCTTCATTCTAAATCAAAACACTTTGAGCTAAATCTCCATTTTATCAGGGACTATGCAGAAAAATGCACCATTTGAGTCAATCATATATACCAGACTCAACTCAAGTTGTGGATGTTTTTACTAAAGTCGTTCCTTCCTTATCGTTTTTTGACTGCAGAGCCAAACTCAAGGTTGCAGCCTCACCAACCTTGAGTTTGAGGAGAAATAACAGTGTATATGAGTCCACAGTTAGTTATACTCAGTTGCTATATATAGTAATAGTGTAATTGTATTTTGTAAGCTGGTTCAATAATAGTATATCATTCTCTCTTATTTACTCTCTCCTTTCTTCTTTGAACTCTTCATCATATTTAAGACTGATATCTTTTAGACAGGGACATATGGCGCGGGTGGAGGCTTCGGTCCCAACTTTAAAAAAAAAAAAAAAATAATAGTAATAAGTTATTAAGTATGATTTAATTTTTTAAAAAATATATTTAATATTTAGTTTAATATAAATAAAAGTTCAATTTAATCTAAATATTAATAATTTCTAATATTTAAAAAGTAAGTAACAATATTAAAAAAATCTGAAGAGATATTATTATTAATATTTTTTAATTAAATAAAAATTTTCAAATCCTATAAAGTGAATTTTTTTACTTTTTGTGAGTATCTTTCTTGATTCATTTGGTATTAATTCTCTCTGTTTTAACTACTACAACTGAGAGATCTTTTTCAGTTAGAATATTGTAAAAAATAACTCAGAAACAAAATAAAAGATGAATTTCTTGCTAATTGTCTTTTAATTATATTGAAAAGAAAATTGCTGAAAATTTGACACAGATTCTATTATCGATGAATTTTATGATACGAAAAATCAACTACTTCGCTAATAAAAAGTACATACATATTTTTTGTACTTTAAAATATATTCTCTATCGGTATATTTTTGTAATACATTTTACATTATATAATTTTTTACATAATTTTTTAATATTATATGTATTATTGGTCCCCATGATAATATTTCTAAATTTGTCTTTACTTTTTGAGTTATTATTTTTGGATAGAATAGCAGTTAAACCGTTGAAATAACACAAAAAAATGACGTTTGGAGATTTTTTAAAATGATAAAAATTTATTAGAAGTCAAAGTGTTTAAAATCTAAAATTATTTGAAAACCAATTTGAGTGTAATATAAAACCACCTAACACAAAAGGCACACATGAATAATGGATATAAAAATATCCTCTTAGTATACATAACTTGGTACACTCAACAAGAAACCATTAACATACATGAAATAAGTTAATTCCAATCCAATAAAGGATGAACTAACAGATGATGAAGCAAATATTAATGCATATTCATGATTGCACCACTGCGTTATTTAGATAAACACACTTAACCTCAAGCCAAACACAACATAAATTATTATTCATATAGATATAGATGATATACTTTTTTTCCTTTAATTATAATGGTTGGAGAGCTATGCCTTGTGAAGATGATCACCAACTTCTATAGTACTCCTCTCTAAAAATTCCAAGAAGCTGTATGGAGTTTTAACATCCTCATTGATCTTCTCGTATTCAATAGTCCATTTAACACTAGCACTCTCATTGTTTGTCTCAGTCACTTGAACATTGCTCTTAAAGAGTTTGTAGTTTTGACCGATATCTCCATCAAAGATGCTGTATTTAATCAACTTCTTCTCTTCATGGATGCCTTCAATTTTCTCTTTGAATGTAATTACCTTGCCATCTATTATTTTACACAATAAATTAGTTAATTAAGATCAGTAACCATAGATAAGAGATATCTTACTTCAAAAAATAAGATTATAACCAAAGCTTTATCATTTTAAGTTGAAAAAAAATATTATTAATTATTTATAAGAAAATTTTAATTATTTTAAATTGTAAAAGATTTTATAAAATTATATTGATTCTCTCTAAATATCAAAATATTAATAACATAATCAGTATTTTCATACAAATTTTAGTAATTTTACTATATAAAAATATTGTCTTTATGTAATCTGAAAAAAAGACTCATCTTAGGAATAATCACTTTTTAACTAAACTAAATTATACTAGATAAAAATAATCTCACATAATTAATTATATAAAAAATTATTAGAAAGACGAAGTTCATCAATCTTTTAGCTTTTCTAGATGAATCTCTCATTTACAATTAAAATAATGCAAATATAATTTCTATTAATGAAATAAACCTTAATTACCTACTAGACAAGTCCAATTTTTTACCGAATTAGTGCAATGCCAGTCATCACCTTCGTGCAAGTTGCCTTCATGCACTCTTTCACAAATGTTTTGGATATTGTGGAATTCCTTTGCCAAAATGTGGAAGAACTTTGAAACTGGTACTTGGATCACAACTTCAACACTAATTTTACCAGATATTGCCATGTTTCAAGAAAACCAAATAATTAATATGAAGCAAGAGATAATGTAGAGATAGAGATCACTAGATCTAATAATAAGAGGTTGTTATGGAGTCTTATATAGAAAAATACTCTATTGCCATATCAATCATTGATTGAAGAAAAATTTTTAGCTATATGTAATTATTTATGTACATCTATTTTATATCCGTTAAAACGAGTAGTGACTCAGAAATTGATTTAGTTCGCTTATAAAAATGGGTGAATCAAGTCAATAAAATCACGTCTTGTTTAAAAATTGGTCAATTTAGTTCAGTCCAAATAACTAACTAACAATAATAACAACAAAACCTTGTCCCACTAGATGGGGTTGCCTACATGAATCAAATGACGTCATTGAGTTCTGTCATGTATCATGACTACAGAGAGACCGTTTACATGTAGATCTCGTTTGATCACCTTATAGATGGTCTTCTTAAATCTTTCTCTGTCTTTCACCCTTATCCATCTTCCATCTCATCTATCCTCCTGATTGGGTATTCTGACGGTCTTCTTCTCACATGTCCAAACTATTTAAGACGCGATTCTACCATCTTTTCCACAATGGGTGCTACTCCAACTCTCTCTCTTATATCTTCGTTTCTTATTTTATCCAATCGCGTATGACCACTCATCCATTTCAACATCTTCATCTCTGCCACACTCAACTTATGTTCGTGCTCCCCTTTGGCTGCCCAACACTCCATACCATAAAGCATAACCGGTCTTATAGTAGTGTGATAGAATTTACCTTTAAGTTTTAAAGGCACTTTTTTGTCACATATAAAAGCAGATGCACTCCGTCATTTTGACTAACCTGCTTGAATCCTATGATTTACATCCTATTTAATCTCTCCATTATCCTGTATGATGCACCCAAGATACTTAAAACTTTTAACTTTTCGTAGGATGTTTTCTCCAATCTTCACCTCTATATTAGGGTTTTTCCTTCTCATACCGAACTTACATTCCATATATTCTGTCTTGCTACGGCTTATGCGCAGACTATACACTTGTAGAGCTTCTCTCCATAAGTCTAACTTCTTATTTAGGTCTTCCCTTGACTCTCCCATAAGGACGATATCATCAGCAAAAAGCATGCACCATGGCACAGGTTCTTGGATGTGCTCTGTGAGTACTTCCAAGACGAATGTGAAAAGGTATGGACTTAAGGATGATCCCTGGTGTAATCTTATACCAATAAGGAATTCTTCTGTCACATCACCTTGAGTCTTCACACTAGTTATGACCCCATCATACATGTCTTTAATTGCACGAATATCTGCGATCCTTACTCTCCTCTTTTCTAAAACCTTCCATAAGACCTCTCTTTACACCCTATCGTACGTTTTTTTCAAATCAATAAACACCATATATATATAACTTTTATTACTACGATACCTCTCCAACATCCTTCTTAATAGGTATGTCGCTTCGGTGGTGGATCTTCCTGGCATAAATCCAAATTGGTTCTCTATTACTTGTGTCTCTTTAGATTCACCAAAACTTTCTTTTACTGTTCTTCTAATAACTTCTGTCATCTCCCTCCACATCTCTTCCGCGCTTCCATTCCCATCCCACTTTGCCTCTTCTCCTACCTATCTTAGGAAGCTTCTTTACTCCTCACCTTTCATCCGTCACCACCTCGTCCTTGGGTTCTTCGTATGATGTCTTTTCCTCAACTTTTGCTCAACGCAAAAATTCATAACGAGCATCCTATATTGTGTTGTCAAACTCTCTCCCGAGATAATTTTACAATTAATGCAAAATTTCCGATCAACTCTCCTCAACAAGAAGAAGTCGATTTGAGAGTTTGTCATGCCACTCTTATAGGTTATAAAATGTTCGTCTCTCTTTTTAAAACAAGTATTTGCGATGAGAATGTCAAAGGTTGAGGAAAAGTCCAAAATAGTTTTACCCTCGGCATTGATCACCCCGAAACCAAAGCCTCCGTGAATACTTCCATACCCAGTCACTTTTCTTCCAATATAGCCATTCAAATCTCCTCCTAAGAAAATCTTATCTCTCGAAGGTATGTCTTGAACCAAACTCTCTAGATCCTCCTAAAATCTTATCTTGTGTTGTTTGTCCGAACCCATTGACGGAGCCAGAAAATTTTAAGAGTGGGGGCAAAAAAATATATATACTAAAATAAATTTTGTTAAATATTATTAATTATATAGAGATATAAAAATTAAAGAGTTAGTGAACATTTTCATTCTTAAAATACTATTCATTATATATAATTTATAAAAAAATATTTTTTATTTCTAAAATTTGAACTTAAAATATTTTAATTAAATTATAAATACCTTATTATCCTAACTAATTTTTTATACACATTTAATAATAAAAGACTAAATTAATTAGTATATTAGCGCTTAATGATACACTAATATTTATAATTTGAAACTAGAATTATATATAAATACTAAAAAAATTAAATCTGTATACGAAAAGTATGTTTATATAAAATAACAGAAACATAATTCACAATTTTTTCTTTCTTTCTTTTTAAAATAATTAAATTTATTATATTTTTTAATTTAATTTTGATATAATGTTAGATGAAAGATTTTATACATCTATTTAATTATGTATTGTAATTAAAATATTTTTCTATTACTATTTCTAAAAATAAAAAATTTATTCTAAATTAGTAAATTAATCAATTTATTTTAAAATTTTATACACAATATAGATACATATAATAGAACAAAAGATAAAAAATAGGTAATAAAAATGAATAAATCAAAAATAAAATAAAATATATAAAGTCACGAACAAAATAAAATATTAGATTAATACTTAAACTACACTTGTTTGAATTAAAATTTGTAATTGAAAATATCAAAAAGAGAAACAATTAAATTGAAAGATACATAGGGTCATGGAGAACTATATAAAAAACATAAAAAATTTAAAATTTATTTTTTGATGAAGAGAAGATGACCACTAGATAAGGAATAGAAAAAAACGTTGAAAATATAAAAATAAAAAGAGGGTTTAAGGGAATAAAGGAGTGACGACACAAGAATTAAATTTGATTAGGTTAAATAATAATTAAAATGATAGAGAAATAAAAAAAGTGAATTTGAAACTTTAGCTAATTGAGTTTAATTTATTTATAGTGGGGTTATTTAAAATTTGAAGTGGGGGCATATTATATATAACTATATTTTAAAAAAAAAAATTAAAACACTGTGGGGGCAAGTGCCCCCTCTTCTTTACTACTGGGTCCGTCCCTGTCCGAACCCACTTACGGTGCATAGGCGCTAATCATATATGAAAAGCACCTCCCTCCACCACAAGTTTGATAGAGATAATCCGATCTCCCACCCTCTTGACATTCACTATGTCCTTCTTCCACTGCTTATCCACAATAATACCAACCCCATTCCTATTCTTCACCTTTTCTGTATACCAAAGTTTGATACCGAAAGTATCCAACTCCCTAGCCTTCACACCAACCCATTTTATTTCTTATAAGCACATAATGTTAATCTTCCTTCTTGTCATGGTGTCCACCATTTCCATGGATTTTCTTGTTAGAGTGCCTATGTTTCATGTTCCAAATCTCAACCTTCTGTCACTTTGATATTTACCTTTTACTCTGTGAACTAGCTTATTTACCTTTGTCTGTTCACGTAAACACGGGAACCTTTGCTTACTTAACACTACATCCGGATACCGATACAGTGGCTCTTACTCATTTGATACCGTACTCGAGTTATACAACGCGTTGCTTTTGAGCAACGACCTAACTTTAGCACAATAATGTCTTTGATTCATGTCATAGAGATTCGGCTATGTTTTTATGCTAGTTGTCGAAGACCTAACACAACTCTCTTCTTTTATCCAGATTTAAGATCGGCTATGTACTGTAAATGTAACTTAGGCGGAGTTACTCCAAATAACTAACGAGTTAAATAAATTTAAATCGAATATGTACGAATTATTTCTTATTTATCCTTTTTTGTTGTTTGGTATATAAAGTTTAAAGAATTTATATTATGCACTATTTTTGTTATAGATTTATTAATTAATTTTTTAGATTTTAGATACTAAATATGAACGTAAAATATCTTTTATTTATATATGGAAATATAAAAAATTACTAAAATTATATAAATTAAAAAAAAAAGTGAGACGACAAACGAATGTTCTGAACATACTCACTAACCCTTTTTCATAAAATAATTTTCTGTTAAACCATCTTAATCTTAACAAGCTAGGTGTTCTTAACACACCCATTAATAAGACTCTATTCATATAAAGACATGAATTCAATGAAATATTAACAGAAGATGAGATTTAGGACTTGAATGCTGCTCCCCCACCCCTATCTACAAAAATATGATTGAAGGCTTTCTTACGACGCAGAATCTAGAACAAATAAAATCACGCGTGCTGCGTGCTGCGTGCAGCGTGCTGGCCCCTCCTAGTTATGTATTAATATTATATTGCCATCTCAATTATTGAATAGATATCATAGAAAGATTATTAGCTATGCATGTGTTGGGTACGACCATATATATATGAGGCTGTGGGCTGTGGCTTTTCCCTTTTTTCACTTTTTGTATTACTATTTTCTTCGGAGTCAAATTACTGGGAAAAAAATGTGTTACTGTTTATTAATTTAAAATAATAAAATATAACTAAGTAAGATTATTAAATTAAATATGAGGTCAAAATTAAAATTTAAGATTTTTCAGTTTAAATTAGATCAATTCATTTGATTCTAAAATATTTTTAAAATAATACCAATCCTAAAATCAAAAACCTATTTAAACAAATTAAAAAAATGCACACTCAACATGTCCAACTTTCTTCATGGAATAATTGACATAGCCACTTAGACTGCTCAGAGATAAAAATAATTCCTTTCAATTTTTTTTCAAATAATATTATCAATTGTAATTATTTTTCATATACTTTTTAATTAAAACTAAGAAAAAATAAAAATATTATTTACACATTAAAATCAGTCATTGAAATTAGTTATTATGTATTTAGTTATGAGAAGTGCTAGGAAGTAGGGACCAGTATAGGTTTTGTGATCTGTATCAATTAATTAGTTATCATTAGTATTTTTAATAATATAAGATTACATCTAATGAGTGATGGACCCAAAAAATTTTAAGAGTAGAGACAAAAATATATATTTTAAAATAAATTTTATTGAAAATCGCTAATTATATTAAAAATATAATAGAGATATAAAAATTAAAAAGAGTTAGTGAATATTTTTATTCTTAAAATACTATTCGTTATATATAATTTATAAAACAAAATTATTTCAAAAATTTAAACTTAAAATATTTTAATTAAATTATAGATAATTTGTCATCCTAATTAATTTTATTTTTATTTATTTTTATATACATTTAATAATAAAAGACTGAATCAATTGGCACGTTAACACCTATTAATACACTAGCATTTATAATTTAAAACTATAATTGTATATAAATACCATAAAAAATAAACCGATATATAAAAAATATATTTATATCAAATAATAAAAATTTAATTTACAATTATTTTTATCTTTTTATTTTTAACATAATTAATTTTTTTATATTTTTTAATTTAATTTGATATACTATTAGATTAAAGAATTTATGCACCTATTTAATTATGTATTGTAATTAAAAAATATATTTTACATTCATTACATAAATAATTATCTAAAAAAATAAATATAATCAAATGACTATGTCAAAAAAATATACATATTTTAATATATCAAAATTAACTTCTATACTTTTAACAATTGTTCTACTACTCATTATAATTTTCAAATATTCATTACTTCACATTCAATTAGGAAGTTTATTTGTTATAATATTTATGACATAAAATATTTTTAATCTAAAATAACTATTATAAACAAGATTATTTAAGAGATAAAATTAAAAAATATTATCTAATTTTAAAATAAAAATATTAATCAATAGATAAATACTATTTTTCTTTATTTAATCTCAACTAATTTTTAAAGATAAAAAAATATTGATAATTTTATTTATATTTAAAAAACTGAAATTTAATTTAGTAATTAACTAGTTGATTAAATTTAAAAAATTATGTTATCACTGTTTATTAATTTTTTATTGAGTTAATTTATTTATTTATTTTTAATTTTTGATATTAAATCAAATTTAACAAATAAATATTGTTATACGTTAAATAAAAAAATTATTTTAACATAAATCTCAAAATTAAATTTTATAAATTTTTGGGGGATAAAAATATAATTATATTGAGATAAATTTATTGATTTATATAAAATTATTACTTTTTTCTCTTAAATTTAGTGGGGCAAGTGCTCCCCTCCTCCTATACCTGGGTCTGTTTCTGCATCTAATAATGTGATTTTTTTTTTTTTTTGCTGGTTAAATATTAACCAAATTTTAATAAAAGTGCTATCTTTAGATTTTTTTTCTTTAGTTATAAATACATATATAGTTTGATAACACAAGTTTAAAAAAAAAAAGATGTTACGGTTTGAATTAGATAAATATTCTTTGATTTTAAGTTTTTTTAATAATATTGATCCTTAAAACCAAAAAATATATAATAATAATAATAATAATAATGCAAACCCAAAACATGTCCAACTTTTTTCGTGAAAACTGACATGGCCACTTAGAGGGAACTGATGTTGGGGCTATATGCAATGCCCAGAGTGCTTTTTATTACTTGTTAGGTCTCTACTGTTTTGTATGTTTTATTTTCGGTTTCGGTTCTCTTATGTGCCCAAAAATTCATGCGAGGAAAAATACAAGGGAAGATTATTATTGTACTACTGCCCAAAAAATGATGATGATGATGATGATTTAATCTTTAGACTTTATATTAAGTTAAATAAAAATTTAAGAGAGAGAGATGAGACATCTAAAGAACATTGAAGCCAAAGCATTGATTCATAGTTTATAGTTTTCTTTTTTTTTTTTTAATTATTTCATTAGAGAAAGTCTAAAGATACTTATAAGAGAAAAACATTAGGGAAGAAATAAGATATGGCTGATTTTTTTTTATATGATTTAGTGGTGTGAGTTATGCTGCGTTATGATTATTAGGGGAGAATTACACTTATGACTGCGTTGTTTTTAGGAATTTGGGGGGAAGAAATTGGTGGGTCCGATTTCAAGCAGAGAGAGAAAGGAACACAAATTGGACCCACCGATTTGTGTGAGAGAGAGATTTAGTTTACATCAAATCGGTGCCACTGATTTGTGGGAGCCCAATTTCATAAAACGGATAGTGCAGCAATCGGACCCACCGATTTCGGGTGGCCAAATTTTTTTTTTCATCCGGCAGTGCACCAATCGGACCGAGCGTTTAGTGTGGCATACGGTCGGTCCGTCCGATTTGCCTGTAACTGCATACATAAAATGGAAAAAAATCACAGAAGCCTCATTTCTTCCTCGCCGGTCTCAGCTGATGTTCTTCCTCTTCTCTCATTCTTCTCCTTCATTCTTGTAGAATAGATTTCAGTGAGTGTGAGAATAGGCAAGTACGCATACTGATATGGATGATAGAGTTGTGTTGAAAATTTATTATTATGGGCAGATTTTGTTGCAAACATATGAAGGAGTTCAATTTGTGTGTGAAAATTCATTAGATGTTGTTATTCCGTTCACATTGTCATTTGAGGAATTGAAAGGTGTGATTTGTGAGAAGATAGATTCTCAAAGATCCAGGAGAGTATCGTGTATTTTGTATAGGTATCCTTTATCTGTGTTTGGTGGGTTTGTTCAATTTCAGACCAAGTACGTGACGGATGAAGCGAGTATGCATGAAATATTTTCAATGTATATGAAAAATCGCCATCGAATATCGTGCATCGAGTTGTATGTTGAGTTTGAGCAATCTAAAACGGACCGTAACATTGAATTGGAAGATTATAATAGTGAAAGCGAGGATGAATTTGAAAGTAACTATGAGATCGTTGGTCCAGATGAAGACGAAGATGAAGCTGGCGGCGCCATGAACGCAGATGTGGCGGAAGTTGCAAATGCACTAGCAAACCCGCATCCGTTTCAAGAGCCTTCTTTCATGCGGTCGTTGGATTTGAAGGCTATGTACGCACCGGAGTTTCCGCAATATATAAATGCAGGTGCGTAAAGCTAGACAGCTATGTGAAACTCTGTAGTGGCTGATCAATAAGTCAGATGAGTAATATATGTGATATATGGATAGTCATTTGTGATCATAGCATTTGATTTTTTTATTAATTAATAGTTCTTTGTTATGGATTATATTTAGTTGTTCTTTACGTAGATAGAATAGCGAAAAAAAGACTATTATGATCTCACATGGTAAAGTGTGTTTATTAATTGAGTTGTAATAATATAAATGATTTACTACTGAGTACATAATACAGGATTTATTTCTTTTGATGTACGCAGCACTTCCTGTTGTGGCGGATGGTGAGTTCACAGTGGGAATGAAATTCAGTTCAAGGGAGGCAGTAATCAAGGCAATGAAAGATTATACCATCCGGAGAGGTGTAGACTATCGGGTATATGAGTCGGAATCGACGACATTCTATGCCAAATATACAAAATATGGCTATGGTTGTGACAAGTTGATCAGGGTTACCAAAATGCAGAAGAAGTACTGTTGGGAGATAAGGAGGTACAATGGAAGTCACACTTGTACTAGGTCTACTATTTCTCAAGACCATTTGAAGCTGGATTCCAAGACAGTTGCAGAAGCAATTAAGCCGTTGGTAGAAGTTGACCCGTCTATAAAGGTAAAATCAGTCATTGCTGAAGTCCAGTCAAAGTTTAACTACACCATCAATTATCGCAAGGCTTGGTTAGCAAAGCAGCAGGCGGTGGAATCAATTTTCGGAGGTTGGGAAGCATCATATGAAGCTTTTTCCATATGGTTTGAGGCCATGTGTCACAAGGAGCCATCAGCAGTGGTTCACTTTGAAACAATGCCTGCTTACCAGGGGGATGATTTGGTTCCTGATATACGTGTACTGCATAGAGTCTTCTGGAGTTATTACCCTTGTATAAGAGCCTTCAGACACTGCAAGCCAGTGGTGCAGGTGGACGGGACTCATTTGTATGGAAAATACAAGGGTTGTTTATTGGTTGCAGTCTCACAAGATGGTAATAACAACATCGTGCCTATTGCATTCGCCATAGTGGAGGGAGAGACTTCTGATGCATGGTACTTTTTCTTGAGTAACTTGCGTCAATATGTGGTGACACGTGATGGTGTGGGACTTATCTCTGATCGACACAATCCTATTAGGTCAGCTATTGAGAGAAGTAATGGGGTTTGGTCTCCTCCTATAGCATTCCATATGTTTTGTATCCGGCATATTGAATCCAACTTCTTGAGGAAGTTCAAGGAATCTTACTTGCAGAAGCTCATCGTCAACATTGGTAAGTTTAAATACAATGAGCTTTGAATTTATTGTAAGTACGATTAAATAGAATGGTGTTCATTGTTGACTGAATGTTTTTCATAGGATACTCGAGGACGATCAGGGAGTACCAGATGCGCTATGAACGATTAAAGGAATGGGGTGAGGCTTACACCAACTGACTTGATCGGATCCCACGTGAGCAGTATGCTTTGGCATTTGATGGTGGATACCGATGGGATCATATGACCACCAATCTTGTGGAGTGCATCAATTTCGTCTTAAAGGGTGCACGCAATCTCTCGGTGACTGCGCTTGTCAAGGCTACATTTTACAGACTGAATGAGTTGTTCACTAGGAAAAGAGCCGAGGCTGAAGCTCGAATTAATGCTGGACTTGTGTTCTCTGAGATGGTGACCTCCAAGCTACATGCAAATCAACGAGCATTGGGTAACATACAGGTTAGTTGTTTTGATAGAGAAAATGAAGTATTTGAGGTACGCAAGATGCTGAGTGGGGTTGAGTATGCAGTTGACCTACGCCACCGTCGTTGCGACTGTGGTGAATTCCAGGTTGACTGAATTTTGCTTGTGCAAATCAGCGGTTGGATTGGCAAATGTACGTTCATGATGTATACAAGATGGACCAAGTTCGAAGAGTATACAAGGCTAGGTTTATAAAGCTCCCTCTACAGTCCGTCTTCCTTGGTGCAACTCCAAATTGGTGCAAGCACTCGGCTTCCAATGCCTCAAAACTACTCATGGTCGGTCCTGTAACCGGAAGACCATTTGTCAGCAGACCGAGAATTATCGCCACATCCTCCAAGGTCACGGCACACTCACCAACCGGAAAATGAAATGTGTGAGTCTCAGGCCGCCATCTCTCAATCAGAGCATTAATCATTGCTGACTGACATTGGATAATTCCAATTTGAGAAACATAATAAAATCCAGTCTCGCGTAAGTGTGACTTAACAATTTGGTTGTATGGATCCAGCGGCTTTAAATGATCGCACATCAACATCCGTGAACCCTACAATATCACATTTCCGCTATAAGTACCAGTATAATATAACTATATTCTCAAAAACACAATTATCCTTACATGTCCATTATAACTAATTCCAGCATAATTGCATTTCAAACATATACAGTAAATCTGTTATACAAAAATCCTTCAATCATATTCATTACCTTATAACAAAAATTATTTAACCTTAACTAACTAGAATAATTTCACGACTGATAAACTATTTATTTGTAAAACAGCATACTAATTTTATTATTGTTATTATTATTCATAAAACAGGATACTAATTTTTTTTTTTTTTATTATTATTATTATTATTATTATTATTATTATTATTATTCATAACACGGCATCGTAATAATTTCCTAATCTAAGTTTAGTTATTACTAATTTATTGTCTAAATTTTACTGAATTAAAATTCAATTATTAATGATCATAAATAAAATAATTTATTAAAATTTTATTATTAATCATAATAATTTATTAAACTCAATTACTACTACTAATAATAATAATAACAACAATAATATATTAATCTACTCTACTCTAATCTAATATGTAGAGATCTCATCCCTTCTCTTTCTTCATTACATTCATTCATTCTTTTATTATTTTATTTTAACCAATAACCATTAAAAAAAATTCCAATTCTTCCATAGAGCACCATATCATACATTCATACATACATACATACATGATTAATTCCTATTTTGATTTCTATTTCTAACCACCTAACAATAAAATTATACACACATACATGATTAATCTCTACTTAGTGCCATTATAATATATATTGCTAATAAAATTTAATATTATCACTATTATTATTATTAAATCAGATTATTAAAAAATAAAAATTTACATAATTTGGATACCCAAAATAATTAACAATGTGAAGCTCTGGTTGATTTATTTCTTTAATTTTTGGTCTTCTTAGCATTTTCTTTAAATTTTTTTGAAGGTTTGTTGTGGTCCAACAATGGTAATAAAGGAAGAAAGTGGTGGGATTGAGTGTGTGTTGAAGAGAGGGATACGAGAGTGAAAGGTATACTGCTGGAAGGGGGGAAACAATGATCTTTTGGATGAGGGAGTCACGGGCCAACCAAGGAAGGCGGCATGCGTGACGCGTGGACAGGGAACCCAAATCGGTGGCACCGATTGGTGCACCTTCCGCGTCCTGAAATCGGTCCGTTCGATTTTTGTCCACCAAATCGGTCCGTCTGATTTCTTTTACCCAGCCGTCACATCTCTGTGAAACACCATAAACCCCCACATCGCTGCTATACTCCATCAACCCCTCCATATTAAAATTAAAAATCTCACAAGATATTCATTACGTTAAACTATATATGTGTTGAGAACAAATACGAAGTTCGATTACAAAAAAATTAACTATTAGGAATATAGATATTTGTGAGCTTTGTTAATTTTTAAATCTACATAAAATGTGTTGCGACACTGAAATTTTTTCTTTTTCCTCACTAAATCTAAGTAGTTTTCTTATTTATAAGTATTTTCGAAAAAAAAGAAAACTCTTTTGATGTATCTTCATTTTAAATACGAAAGATTTATGTCTTTATACTTAAATCTTTCATAAAAAAAAAGAAAATACCATAAAAAAGAAAAATCCATTACAAAAGAATTACTGAATCTGAAAATCTAAAAATTAAAATATCCAAAACAGTAATTGGTAAAAAGTAGAGAAGATGAAAGGAAATAAAAAATCGAAACAAGGATAAGAAAAAGGTTTAATTATTTCGCAGTTTTTTATAGTTTCATTAAATTTTTGTATCTATTTTTTTTAATTGGGTCCTTATACTATTTAATTTTTTTTTAATTAAATTCTTATTAACGTTAAGGGAAAGTATGAGGAGCCAATAGAATATTTGTACAATGTGCACAATAAAGGTTTAAGAAGTATTAGAAATATAACCATTAGTGTTACATTTTTCAATCAGCTGAAACTTTTAGGATGAATGGTATCATGACATGATATTAGAGATCTAGATCCGAAAACAAACGTTAATAAAGTGTAAATTTACTTATTTATCCATATTCTGCTCCTACATTCATTAATCATCTCCTAAGAATTTGTCTTCTCAAGGTAGGTCGAAAGAGCAAACTTAAGAAAGGAAGACTCTAACATAGATTTTTGCAACTATGCGGATTTCGCAGCTTCGGAATAATTCAATAACAATAATGCCAATACAGAACACTCTGGCTCTATCCTCGAGGAAATATCGTTCGGGGGTCATACTCTCCCAAAAAAAAAAGAGCAGACCCCATTGAAGACGAGAGTGAGGTACAACAAGGCCATTTCTGTCAAGAGGTGCGTCGAGAAGTTCCATACCTTCTTGATAGAGTCCATTGCCTTGCTTGTACTTACTCATCTTTCCGACTTTATTACGATGGAAAGACGGGATAATCCTAGGATAACCTGACCTCGTCCATCAAAAAGTGTCTGCTCGTGAAATAAAAAGAGTTCGTTGCATCAACAAAAACAAAGTGTAGTACTAAAAAACACTTACTTAAGCTTATCAATGTGCACTCACTCTTCATCTGTGAAGGGCGCTTATAAGCTAAATCAATCCTGCACAGGTTCTTATCCGTAACTTTACACTCGATGAAAAGCAAAAAGGAAGAAAAAAATCCAATTTGCCATAAAAATTTCAAAAATCTAATTCAGAACCATTTCAAGTAGGCTAATATCAAATAAACCACTTTTAACATCAGATTAATTGTTACACCTAAAATCCAAACCGAATTTCTAACTTTTTATCTAATTCCTAACATCCTCATTGATCCTCTCCAAAATGTAATCAACATGTTGTGGCAACAATCCTCCATGAACAAAAATCGAAACTACAACAACCAAGACAGTTACTTTCTGCGACAGAAACCTACTCGAAATTGGACCGTTAGGCCGCAGGGCCACGTCACGGGCTCGAAACCCATCGAAGAACCCTCTCGAAACCCGCCTCGCGTTTCAGCTTCTCAAGGAAGTAGAAGATCTTGAGCTTGTCATTGCCGCGGTCAAGGACATCGCCGAACTGGACGACGGTGGCAGAGCCCCTTGCATAGCGGTTAGAGGCGCCAGCGAGGCATAGCGTCTACTTCGTCTTCTCGAGGTCGCCGACGACGATCAGGCGGCTCGGGGAAGGTAGTCGTGTGGGTAATGGTGACAGGGAGAGTGAAATTGAAGGGTTATGGTTTTATAGTGGCAGCGTTGGGAGGAGGAAGTGGCCGCTGACTAAGAATGCTACCATCGTCTTCATTGCAGCAATAACCCATTTCAGTAACTGCATTTGGAAGAAAGGAAATTAATTTGAAAGAGGAAGAGTTGTTGCTGTTATTCATGGAGATGCCAGAGAGAATACTAAAGAAGAAAATGAAGGGTTCGAACTTCTTCCTGAGTTTGTGAAAATGATGATAGGGATGATTTTGGAATTTAGAAAATATAGAAATGTTTTGAATTAGGTCTTTTATTTTTAACATTAGAATATTGGTTTATTTAATAGAATATTTTATTATTTTAGATATTTTTGTGATAATAGAAATTTAATTGAAAAAATTAAATAGTATAAAAAATTAATAAAAAATAAAATATAGAAATTTAATTAAAAATTTGATAAAATTATAAGAATCTGCAGAGTAATTAAATTTAAGAAAAAAGAAGGATGCAGGGTTTGAAGAGTAAAAGAAATGGGAAACAAGATTGAAGAAGAAGATAGAAAAGGAGAAGAAGTAAGAAAATTGATAGAAGAAAAGAGAAGAAAGTATCTGCAAAGAAAGATAAGAATGGGATGAGAAACGAAAGAGGAAACTAAAGGAGAGTCCCCGCTGCCATATAAGTTGGTCACGGCGGCAGTAAGAGTCCTCCGCAATCATAATTTATAGTTTGAAAAGAGAGTATTCTTTAACATATATATTTTGTTCAATTCATATGAGACATTTAGTTTTTTCTTGGCCAGAAATAAATGATTCTTATGTTGTTTTCATTTGCTTTGTTTATGGGGTTTGTTAAATTATTTTTCTTTCTCACGAGAGTAATCATCACTTTGCTTCACTTTTACTTTAATTTAGTTTATCTTTTGGTTAAGTGGCACCAAATAGACTATATTGATGAATTATTATCTAAATATTTTGTTCTACTAGTCATATGGAGAAAAGTCAAGTCAAGCTCCATCCTCTATTTTTTATATATATATATATATATATATGAGTTTGTCTCTTGTGGCTATAAAGATTGAGTAGCTAAGATGGCTAAAATCAAGGAATAAATCATAATTTGATAAGTGGCAGAGTTTGGAGTTGAATGAATTATGATTTGTCTCTAGTAAACATAATCGGAAATTAATTTAGTTATGGAGAGAATAATGGTGATAACGTTAAATATGGATGCATGGTGAGTTTTCCATCAATGTGGACCTGGGTGATTCAGAGACATGCAAAACGCAGGTAACGTTTTGCAGTGGCATAAAAAACAAAAATCTGCATACCTGCAAAACGCAGGATGCGATTGGACTGGGCAACGAAACCAGGAAACGAAACGTGGCCTGCATGCTAAGAGGGGCAGTGTTGACCAACATAGGGCTAAGCAAAACGCAGGTTGCGTTTGTCAGACCTACACAACCAAACGTGGGTTGCGTTTTGCAGCGTTCCTAGTTGCATGCGTGCCACGTGTTGGAGAAAATTGTTGCGGGAGTGTTTAAAATGCAAAACGCAGAGTAAGTTTACTGGAGAGGAGAGAGTTACTGAAGAGTAAGTATTATGTGAGTGAAGAGTGAAGAGTGTTGTTGTGTGAGGAAGGGTTGTGGGAGGAAGAAGAAGAGTGAAAAGCGTAGCTGTATTTGGTTATAAAATAAAAAATGGTTCAAGATTTTACTAAACCTGAAGATCACATTATTGAGTACTTAGATCATCCTCAATGGGTAAGTTAAATTTTTTTTTTTAAATTTTATGAGAATAATGTTTAATAAGAATAATGTTTATGAGTACTTGGATCATATAATACTGTTTAAATTTTATGAGTACTTAGATCATATAATACAGTTTAATAAGAAGAATGGTTATCGTTATGTTTTTGAAAGAAAAAATAAATAATATTTAATTATTTTTAGTTACCGTTATTATTATTATTGTTATTATTATTATTATTATTATAAAATAATGTATAGTATTTATAATTAACTTTTAATAATAAAAATTAAATAAATATTTTTTAATATTTATAATTAATTTTTAAGATAATAATAGTAATAATATTGTTTAGTCATTATAGAGTACTATATAATGTTTATTATTATTTTCGAAAGATGATAAATAAATTATTATTTTTAATAATTTATTATTAATTTTTAAGATAATAATAGTAATAATGTCGTTTAGTTACCGGTTTTATTATTATTACTATTATTATTATTATTATTATTATTATTATTATTATAAAAATGTATAATATTTATTATTATGTTATGATAATAAATGGTAAATAAATATTTATTATTTTTTAATAATTTATTATTATTTAATAAGTGGTAAATAAATATTGTATAGTTGCTGTTTTGATATTATTATTATTATTATTATTATTATTGTTATTATTATTATTATTATTATTATTATTATTTAGAATTTAATAATTATCATTTTTTTTGCAGGCTAATAGGAATTTGTTGCCTAGAAAACTCGATCCGCCCGATACCTTTAACGAGGTAGCTGCAGCGGCACTGGAGTTTACTGGGTTTCAACATGTTTCTCGAGTAGGCGAAATGAGAGGTCATTCTGCATTACTGAGTGCCTTGGTAGAACGTTGGCGGCCGGAGACTCACACTTTTCATCTTCCGGTCGGTGAAGTCACGGTAACGCTGGAAGATGTGGCCTATATTCTTGGTCTCCCGATTAATGGGGAGGCCGTTACGGGTAGATCAGACAGCAGTCACCAGTTTTTGGTGGAGAACTGCATTGCGTGTTTTGGTCATGAGCCCGGACCGCAAGATCACGTATTGGGGAAGGTTAATATTGCATGGGTCCGGCGGTGCAGAGATAGCGAGCCGTGTGATACTCAGGAGTCGGTTGAGCGGTACGTCCGGGCGCACATTTTCTGCGTGCTCGACTGCGCCCAACTCTGACTGTTGTTCGAACTCAACGTACAGCTCTATCATCGGCACATGAAATCGGGTTTGTTGATAAGTACATAACATCTGCTGCATACTGGCATCATCAGTGATGGGCATCATTTGAAACTGTATCAGCCCACCAAATACTTGTACAGGATTCCTGTATAAAATGTTGCTCACCCTTTTCGAAATGTGGCTTTGAATGTTATTACAAAGTCCATTTTGCAACTCTACAAAACTCATGGTACATGGAATAGCAAATGACAACGGACATTCACAAACAAAAGTTACTCCCTCATGTGTGTTTGGTATAACCTCACCGTTATAATATACTCGCAAATTTGTAATATTTTCCATAACTGCAACCTCACCTAATCCGATTTTTTTGATACACTTGACTGCCAAAAAAACTCAGAACTACAACATATGTGTAAGAAAGAAGAATACAATGAGTAGAAATGGAGCAAGGCAAGCTGAATGAGAGTGTTGCTTCGTATTTATAGGCTGGACCCTTCTTTAAATTATTATTTTTTAAACAAAACGCAACCTGCGTTTATTAAAAAGCTGCCACCAAAAAGTAAAACGCAACATGCGTTTGGTTACTTTTAAAAAATTTTTTTTTTTATATCAACAACAAAACGTGGCCTACGATTGAGTTAAAAGAAATTAAAAAAAAATTAAAACGTTATCAAAAAACAAAACGCATGATGCGTTTGTCCTTTTCTCTCAAAACAATAAAATAAAATAAATTAAAACAAACCTAAACGTAACCCACGTTTTGATCAACCTCCATAGCAGTGAAAATATTTCTCATGCATCCATTTTATTAGACAACACCTATACTAAATCCATAATAAAAAAAATGAGCCAAACATAATTGCTAAACACCAAAAAAAATTAGCTACTTTTCAAAAATATCTTAGCAACACTTAAATTTAAAATTAATAGATAAACATAAACCTACGATTAAATAAATTAAAATGTGTAATTAATTATTATTTATTATTCTAATTAAATCTTTAATGTATAATTATATATTTATATATATTTTTATGAATTTAATTTTGATACACTGTTAATATAAAATAATTTATACGAACATTTAATAATTATGTATTATCATGTCAATAAAAATAATTATTTTTTTATTAATCGTATAAATGATTGTCTAAAAAAAATATAATTAAACAACTATATAAAATATTTTATATTATCAGTATAACAAAATTAAATTTAATTTTTCTTAATAAGTCTTTCTTTTAATATATATTTAAAAAAATATTTCATCATCATATCTTTCTTTTATTTTTACATTAATTAATAATTATTAACTAATGATTAGTCAATTTCCTTGATAATATTCGTAACTTTATTTTTTTTATTCAATTTCTTAAGTTACATTATTATTAATTTAAACATTTTTGCTATTTTCGTAAAAATTTAAATTCAACGCATATTTAGAAATTTTTTCATAATTTTTAAATCAAAATTTTAGTTCAATTTGTTAAGTTATATTGTTATATAAATCACCATAAATTTATTATCTGTATGTGTAAAATTTAAATTCAAAATTTTATTAGAAATTTTATCATAGTTTTTAAATCAAAATTTAAGTTTACTTTGTTAAGTTAAAATATTAGTTAAATAACCATAAATTTATGATTACTGTTTCTTAATTCTTTATTTTATAAAGTTACAAGGTGTTAATATTTGGCTATGTTGGTTTTGGTTGTATCATTCGCAATTCTGATAGATGTTGGTTGAAAGGTTGCACAAAAAATTGAAGTGTGCAGTGTTTTTTTTGCTGAATTGTATGCAATTTGGAGAGGTTTACTTCTTGTTTGGGATAGTGAATTTTGTGAGATTATTTGTGAAACAAACTGTTTAGAAGTTCTTTTCTTGGTAAACTAAAGAATGCTTGGTAAGGATATTCTGGAATGGGACTTGGCAAAGCATATACAAGAGGTTATGAATTGGAATTGGAGAGTCTCTATTGTTTTAATTCAGAGGAATGCAAATAGTGTTGCAGATTGTATGGGTAAATAAAGTAGCTGCTTTTAGCGCGGACATTCACTCGAATTGGAGTCAATCATGGAATGAGTTTTAACATCTAATAGATTTAGATATGAATCTAGCCAATTAATTTAATTTTGTCTCTATTTTTTTTCTGTTTAGTCACAAAAAATAAAAAAAAATGTGTGCTTTACACATTAGTCCATAATACAAAATTTATCTATTACATTCTGCATACTATATGTCATCTATTTATTGAATGGTCAATTGTTAACCACCATTCTTAGTAAATTCTTATATATCCATGCCATAAATACATAATTATGATATGCATATTTATAAATCTTAATCAAATTATTAACAATTTTAAATAATATTTATTATAAAAAATTTTACTCTTCTCTTAACATATGTTAAAATGAGACTTTTCTCCTCTCTATTTATAAATTGTATATTTCTCTTTTTTATAACTTTTAAAAAACTTTATTTTTAACTCATTTTAAATTTGTGTTAACTATCATTAACTTTATCCATTTTAAAAAATATTTTTTTACAAAAATATCTTTTATCGAAAATTTAATTTTTGGTAATAAAAATTTGTTTACCAAAATAACCTTTAATTATTTTTTAATAATTAAATTATATTTTTACCAAAATATCCTTTAAAATATTTTTTAATAATTAAATTATTTTTTATTAAGATATTCTTCACTAATTTATAAGTTACTAAATTATAATTTTACCAAAAAATTTTTTAATAATTTTTTTTTGTATATTTTACCGTTAATATCATGACATCGATCAATGCATATTATTTAAAATAATTTTACAAGTTGGTTTAACATTTTTTATATTTTTCTATTAGTCTCACAGAAAAGAGTTTTTTAATTTACTGTTAAACTAATATGTATTGATGATACACAATTTCATCACTAGAAAAATAATATTGAATGAGTATCTTAGTAAAAAAATAATTTAATCATTACAAAATATTTTAAAGGATATTTTAGTAAAATACAATTTAATCACTAAAAAAATTATTAAAGGATATTTAGGTATACAAAATTTAATCACAAAATGAAAATTTTGCTAAAAGATATTTTTGTAAAAAATAATTTTTTTTTCTTAAAAGATAAGTAAAATTGACATTACACTAAAAAAAATGCTAAATATCGTTAGACTTATTATCGGATTTAGTAGTGGTAGATTTATCGACAGTAACAACATCAAATTCATAAAGTTAACTAATTATGGATAAATTTTATTTTTCGATGATAAATTCGACCGTAATATTTAGAGAGAAAATAAATTAATTTGCGCCTCCTTTACTGGCAGAAAAATAAATGATGCTTGCTTTGAAGATCTTTGGCTGCTTGTGCTATCTACATATGAGACCTTACAATCTTAAGAAACTTCAATTCAGATCTGAACCAACAGTGTTCCTTGGTTATGGCAGTATGCACAAGGGATACAAATGCCTACTGTCTTTAAGAAAGGTAGTGATCACTAGAAATATGATTTTTGATGAGAAGTGTTTTCCTTTCAAAGAACCAAACTCCCTCTTTAAGCACTCAACTCAAGTCACAAACCTCTCATATCAACCAGCCTCAATGCCCACAATTCCTCTCTTGTCTCCACTTCAACCTCACCAACAACAGACTTATGTCCTACCTATCACACCATAACCAAATCAATCCTTCCAACCCGCATTATCATCCACTAACTCTACTCAGCCAAATCTGTCCATCTCTGCACATAACCAAACCTTAATCACACCCACTTTTCTTAATCCTTAACCTCAATTTACTTCTTTACGTGGTTTAGCTCCTCTCTCAACCAGTCTCTTAGAGGCACCTACTGCCCAAGCTATTCTTCTCCATATTCAATCCCTTGAAATTATTCTTTCTCTCTCTACTAATCCATCAACTCAGAATCTTTACCCAATAATCACCCAAAGCAAATCAGGTATCTTAAAGCCCAAAGCCCTTCAAGTCCAAGTTGAACCCAAATCAGTAAAGCAAGCCTTATCTGATTTCAAATGGCGAGCAACCATGGATGCTGAGTACTCTACATTCATGCAGAATAATACTTGGAAGTTGGTCAAATTGCCACCAAATAGAGAGCCAATTGGTAGCAAGTGGGTGTTTCGAATCAAGTACGAAGTTAATGGATCCATTGACAGGTACAAGGCAAGGCTTGTTACACAGGGGTTTTATCAAAGACTAGGCTTGGATTACAAAGAAACATTCAGTCCTGTTGTTAAACCAGCTTCAATTCACATCATATTATTCGTTGCACTTGCCAACTCTGATCTTGGACTATAAAGCAGCTTGATGTCAACAATGTTTTCCTGCATGGTGACTTGGCTAAGGATGTGTACATGCACCACCAAATAAAGCATGAAATGGTTGTTAAGTTTGTTATGTTTAGTCAGCACCAGTTAGTTATACTCAGCTGCTATATATAGTAATAGTGTAACTGTATTGTGTAAGCTGATTTAACAACAGTTTATCATTTTCTTTCATTCTCTCTCTTTTTTTCTCTGAATTCTCTATCAGATTTAAGATTGATATCTTTAAGAATTATTATTTCTGGATATAATAACAATTATACCGCTGAAATAACACAAAACAATTACAGTTTTAACAAAAAAAATTTGACGTTTGGAGATTTTTTAAAATGATAAAAATTTATTTAGAAGTCAAAGTGTCTAAAATCTAAAATTATTTGAAAACCAATTTGAGTGTAATATAAAACCACCTAACACAAAAGGCACACATGAATACTGGATAAAAATATCCTTTATTTTGTATACATAACTTGGTACACTCAACAAGAAACCATTAACATTACATGAAATAAGTTAATTCCATTCCAATAAAGGATGAATTAACAGACGATGAAGCAAATATTAATGCATATCCATGATTGCACCACTGCGTTATTTAGATAAACACACTTAACCTCAAGCCAAACACAACATAAATTATTATTCATAGATATAGATGATATACTTTTTTTCCTTTAATTATAATGTTTGGAGAACTATGCCTTGTGAAGATGATCACCAACTTCTATAGTACCCTTCTCTAAAAATTCCAAGTAGCCGTATGGAGTTTTAACATCCTCATTGATCTTCTCGTATTCAATAGTCCATTTAACACTAGCACTCTCATTGTTTGTCTCAGTCACTTGAACATTGCTCTTAAAGAGTTTGTAGTTTTGACCGATTTCTCCATCAAAGATGCTGTATTTAATCAACTTCTTCTCTTCATCGATGGCTTCAATTTTCTCTTTACATGTAATTACTTTACCATCTATTATTTTACACAATAATTAGTTAATTAAGATAAATAACCAAAGATAAAGAAATATCTTACTTCAAATAATAAGATTATAACCAAAACTTTATCATTTTAAGTTAAAAAAATTTATTATTAATTATTTATAAGTAAAGTTTGACTCTCTAAATATCAAAATATTAATAACATAATCAATATTTTCATACAAATTTTAGTAATTTTCATATAAAAAAATTATTAGAAAGACGAATTTCATTAATCTTTTAGCTTTTCTAAATGAATCTCTCATTTACAATTAAAATAATGCAAATATAATTTCTGTTAATGAAATAAAGCTTAATTACCTACTAGACAAGTCCAATTTTTGACCGAATCAGTGCAGTGCCAGTCATCACCTTCGTGCAAGTTGGCTCCATGCACTCTTTCACAAATGTTTTGGATATTGTGGAATTCCTTTGCCAAAATGTGGAAGAACTTTGAAGCTGGTACTTGGATCACAATTTCAACACTAATTTTACCAGATATTGCCATGTTTCAAGAAAAGCAAATAATTAATATGAAGCAATTAAGAGATAATGTAGAGATAGAGATCATAGATCTAGAATGAGAGGTTGTAAAACAAGTTCATGCCTTATGGAGTCTTATATAGAAAAATACTATATTGCCACATCAATCATTGATTGAAAAAAGATTTTTAGCTATGCGTAATTATTTATGTCATCTATTTTAGATCCATTAAAACCAGTTGTGATTCATAAATTAACTCAGTTTATCTGTAAAAAAGGGGTTAATGTTCAAATTCGTTCCTGAAAGATCACGCGATCTTCATTTTCGTCCCCAAATAATTTTTTTAATTAAATTAGTCCCTGAAAGATAAGCTGTTAGTCATATTAGTTCTTCCGTCAATTGGATGATGACGTGTCACGTTAAGTGCCACGTGGCACGCCACGTGACAGGTCAGTGACACGTAGCCACTTGACACATAAAAAAAATTTTTATTAGTCAAAATAGTCCTTAAAAGTCCAAACATAAGTCATTTTCATCCCTCAAATTTTAAAAATTAGTCAAACTAGTCCTTATATAATTTTTTATAATATTAAATTTATAATATTTTTTTATACTATTAATTTTAATATTATTTTTTAATCCTTAATAAACAAAATTCTCTTTATATAAAATAATAAAAATAATTAAATTTTTATAAAGTTATTTTGTCATTTGTATTTTAAAATTTTATATTTTCAAATTGTAATTTTTTATGTGAATTTTTTTATTTAAATGAGTTTATCAAATTATTGTTGATTATATATTTAAAAATTTAATATTTTAAATTTTATTAAATAATATAGTAATTATTTTAAATTTTAAATTTTTTAAATTTTTTAAAATTATAACTTTTATTATTATTTAATTTATATAGTAAAACTCAATAATTGAAAAACTGGTTTATAGAATCACTTTTTGAATATTAATATTCTAATATAATTTTTTAAATATTTCATTTAAAAAAAAGAATTTTATTTTAATACGAAGCATATCTATTTATATAATGTACTAGTGCGAAGTAGCCTGTGTTATGCATAGGTATAATATTTCCTATTTTATTTTATCTAATTGATTTGTGAAATTAAAAAAAAAAATTATATAATCTATCTCAAACATATGAAACACACAAAAATTTATTATGATGTTTGCACGTATTACGCTTAAGAAGCAATTCGTTTATAATAATAATAATAATAATAATAATAATAATAATAATAATAATAATAATAATAATAATAATAATAATAATAATAATAATTAACCAACAAATTTTTAATATTTTGCAAAGTTTGAAATTGAAGCAAAATTTCTGGATCTTCTTGAATTTTGACTCTAAGTATCACTACCATTACATCCTATATATAAGTAATATCGTAATGAAAAAAAAAAGATGTAGTAGAAAAAAAATAGTGGTATAACTTTCTTTAGGTTAACATACATAAATTTTGATTTTGAGCATATAACTTTGTTTAGGTTAATAAATACATACATTTCAATTTTGAGTATATATATTTATATATATATTCCAGCGAAATGTAGTAATGTAAGAAAAATATTTTAGAATAAGAGAGATTTTGAGAAGAATTAAATGAGAGAGATAATTTTATGAAGAAAACATAAAAAAAATTATATAAAGACTGGTTTGACTAATTTTTAAAATTTGAGGGATGAAAATGACTTACGTCTGAACTTTCAAGGACTATTTTGACTAATAAAAAACTTTTTTATATGTCAAGTGACACGTGACATGCCACGTGTCACTGACCTGTCACGTGGCGTGTCACATCATCATGCCATGTGGCATTTAACGTGACACGTCATCATCCAATTGACGGAAGGACTAATTTGACTAACAGCTTATCTTTCAGGGACTAATTTGATTAAAAAAATCATTCGGGGACAAAAATGAAGATCGCATGATTTTTCAGGGACGAATTTGAACATTAACCTGTAAAAAAGGTAAGTCAAACTAGTAAAATCATATCTTATTATTTAAAAATGGGTTAATTTAGTTCTATTCAAATAACTAATAAATTAAATAAGTTCAAATCGAATAAGTACAAGTTAGCTCGTCTAACTATTTTTTGTTGTTTGGTATATTAAGTTTAAGGAATTTGTATTATGCACTTTGTTATAGATTTATTAACTATGTTTTAGGTTTTAGATAATTTATTATCAAAGCATATGAATGTATGGTATTTTTTATTTGTATGGATATTAATCGAAAAAATGACTAAAATTATGTAGTAATTAAAAAAAAAAAAGTGAGACAAAGGAATGTTCTTAACATACTCACTAGCCCTTTTTCATAAAATGATTTTCTGTTTAAACCATGTTAATCTTAACAAGCTAAGTGTTTTTAACACACCCATGAATAAGACTCTATCCATATAGACACATGAATTCAATGAAATACTCAGAATCAGGGACGGATATATTCACAAGTGAGTGGGGCAAATGTCTCCTGTAGAAATTGAAAAATTATTGAGGAGTACTCAATAAAAAAAATTAGTTGCCCTCACTCTCATTTCAATTTTGACCCCATCCTTCAAAATTAAAGTCCCCAAAGGACTAAGCCGTAACCCTTCTCCTTCTCCTCTTCTCAATTTTTGTCGCTTCTCAATTTTTGTCGTTGGACTAAGCCGTAACCCTTCTCCTTCTCCTCTTCTCAATTTTTGTCGCTTCTCAATTTTTGTCGTTGTTCTCCTTCTCCCCCTCGCGAAACTGCATAGCTCGCCGCCCTACCCACCTCTTAATCTATCCGTCACTACAATAAATATGGTCTTTAGCAACGCCAAATTTTGCAACGCCTTAAAATTGTTCTTTTAGATAGTTTTAAATAACCGTTTTTTGTAATGTTACTGTTGAATTCAATTTGTCATTATTTTATAGCAACAAATTAAAACTGTTCTCTTTAACTATTTTAAAGAACGGTTTTATAACCGTTACCATGAATTATTTTTAAGCAACGTTTTTTTTGTTGTTTAAATAATTGTACAAAGGACACGCATTAAAACCGTTGTCAAAATACTACACTTTAAAACCGTTCTACTAGATGGTCTTAGACAATGGTTTGTACAGTGTTGCAGTTAAAGTTCATTTTTTCATTACGCTATAATAACAAAATAAAATCGTTCTCTTTGACTATTTTAAAGAACGATTTTACAACCATTACAACAATTGTTTATGAAACAACTATTTTCTAATATTATTTAAATAATTATACAAATTAAACAATATTTTCAAAATATAATTTTTTTATTCTCATCTCTTTTAAAATTTATAAACCAAAACCAAAGAATATATATTTTTTGTAATTGTAGAAGCCTTTTGTTAAAATTATATTTTATTTAAATATTTAAAAAATTAAAATAAAATTTATGTTGATAGAGAGGTATAATTATTTTGATAGGTATTAATAATTTTTTTTAATTTATAAAAATAATTCATAAGAATATAAAATTGTATCAATTAATATGTATTTAAAAAATTATCTTTAAATCTTAGCCATATAACTCAAAAGGTCATTGCATTTATATTTTCTAAAATTTTAAAAAATAAAAACTATTTATATTTTATAGTTAATTGATTGGACAAATAATAGTGATATCATCATATATTTTAATGAATAAAATAAAAATATAAATATATGCATGTAATAAAAATTATTTGTATTTATTATTAAAATGAGTGAGTACTCACCCTTTTATTTGCTATTATTAAAAAGAGTGAGTACTCACTCTTTGATTTGCTATTTAATAATAAATACAAATAAAAAATTTATTATTTATGATATTATTTAAATAGTATATACCATTAATTATTTGTTTTGTAATTATTTTTTTAGATAAATATTAGTTTTACTATTTGTTTTCATATTTAATGTAAACCGTTATAGCCTCTAGCAGTTTACGCACGAAGCCCTATGCACATAAACCGTTACTGGTAGTAGCGGTTTATGACCAACCCCAAAGAAACATAAACCGCGACAGGCTCTAGCGGTTTCTGTGCTGCCACATTTGAACGTAATCCGCGATTGACAGCAGCTGATTATGTGTTTATGTAAACCCCTACTGGCAGTAACGGTTTCTATAGATATATAAAACAATGTATTTGTGTCTTCATTTTGAAAACAATGTAATTGCATAATTTTAAATGTGTAACAATTTATTTATGTAAATTGTCCTAATATAATTATAAAAATTATTATTATATTATGTATATTTTGCTTCACAGACAAAATTTTCTAAATTCATCATTGTTCAGAACAGAAGATGAGATTTAGCACTTGAATGCTGCTCCCTAGAGATGGTAATAGGACGGACGACCTGTCAGGAGCTTGCAGCCTGGTCTGTGTCTGGTCTGACCTGACCTGACCCGTTTAAAAGACACAGGCTCAAAACTTTATAAAAATCTTAATATATTAATATCTAGGATCATTAATTAATTTTATTGGCCTGTTAAAAGTTAAAACATAATTAAATATATAAATTATTTTTTATTATTAATACAATTATTAGATATTTTAAATTTATTATATTTTATTATAAATATTTTTATAAAAAAACTTTGTCAAATTTTTTTATAAACTATAAGCCAGATCAAACTAAATAACAGATCAGATTTAATATTTTTAAAAAAGTTTATAATAAATTACAGATCATCCAGACCAATTAACTATATAACAATATAACAAGACAAACCTATTAAAAGCGAAACTTGACATAGTCTGATCTGTTTCTATCCTTACGCACCGCCCTATGTACAAAAATATGATTGATGTGGCTTTCTTACGATGCAGAATCTAAAACAAATAAAATCACACGTGCTGGCCCCTCCTTGTTATGTATTATTATTATTATATTGCCATCTCAATTATAAATACCATAGAAAGATGATTAGATATGCATGTGTTGTGTACGACTATATATATATGAGGCTGTGGCTTTTCCCTTTTTTCAGTTTTTGTATACTATTTTCTTCGGAGTCAAATTACTGGGAAAAAAATTATGTGTTACTGTTTATTAATTTAAAATAACAAAATATAATTAAGTAAGATTATTAAATTAAATATGAGATCAAAATTAAATTTTAAATTTTTCAGTTTGAATTAGATCAATTCATTTGATTCTAAAATATTTTTTCAATGATATCAATCCTAAAATCAAAAACCTATTTAAACAAATTAAAAAAAATGCACACGTCCAACTTTCTTCATGAAATAATTGACATGACCACTTGGGCTCCTCAAAAATTAAGTCCTTTCAATCTTTTTTTCAAATAATATTATCAAGTACAATTATTTATCATATACTTTTAAATAAGATTAAAAAAATACTATTTACACACTAAAATCAGTCATTAAATTAGTCTATATATTTAGTTACAAATATATATGATTTAATTTATTTTTAATATTGTATTTTATATTTCAACGTATATTTTATCTTAATAATTGATTTTTATGACTAATTTTAGTATACACCTAGTATAATTGAAGAAAAAATATATAAGAAAAAATGTTGTATTATGAGAGATCATACTTGATAACAATTTTTTTAAGGATGTTACTGTTTGAATTTGATAAATTTCTTTGATTTTAAGTTTTTTAATAATATTGATCCTTAAAACAAAACAAAAAACATAAAACAAAAAACAAAAAAATGCAAACCCAAAACATGTCCAACTTTCTTCGTGAAAACTGACATGGCCACTTAGAGGGAATTGATGCTGGGGGTATGCAATGCGGCAGCCGGCAATGCCCAGAGGGATTTTTACTTATTAGGTCTCTTCTTTAATTCTTTTTGTGTGACGAGGATGATATGTAATTGCATTATTTTGTAAAAAAAAAAATATCCTATTTATTATAGAGACAAAGACAAAAGAAAAAGAAAATTCGCTTATTTTGGTAAATATTAAATATTAGCAAAAGAAAAACTAACAGAAAAGATTGGAAATTCATAAAAAACATTATTTTATAATTTGAGTCATTTTTTGTTGGAATTTTCTTGTTGTTTTTATAATTACTGTTGTCGCAAGCTTCTCACCTTCAAAGACTTCCAAATTTTTCGCATTCTATAAAGATACAAGAAAGACCATAGAAGATTGTCCTCTTTCAATACCTTTACTTGTCGTCGTAGCAAAAGTCTAAAGATACTTATAAGAAAAAATATTAAATTTAAATTAAAAAAATAAAATATTTATTATATTAAATTATGTGGTGAAAATAAATACAAGTTTGATTAAAAAAATCTTAACTAATATAAATATAGACTTTTACGAGCTCTGTTATTAGTTCTTAAATCTACATAGAATGTGATCGTATAATTTTTTTCTCTTCTCTCACTAAATTTAAGTAATTTCTTTATTTATAAGTATTTTCATACAAAAAAAGCTCATTTAATATATCTTCTTTTTAGATATGAAAGATCTATATCTTTATACTTAAATCTTTTATAAAGAGAAAAAAAAATACCCAAAAAAAATTCACAACAAAAAAATTATTGAATTTGAAAATCTAAAAATTAAAAGATTCAAAACAACAATGATGAAAAAAAAAAGGGAGATAGAAAGAGAGAGAAAATAAAAAAGAAAAGAGAAAGTGGGTAAAAGAAAGGAGAATGCAAAGTTTGAATGAAAAAAAGGAAAAATAGGGTTGAAGAAGAAGATAGAAAAGGAGATATGTTTTCAAGATTTTTTTCGGTATTCAGAGGTTTTGTTATAGGGGATTGTGAGTTTTGAGGTGGGTTACAGTGGATCTGAAATTTTTAATGGCGGAGAGAATTATTTCAGTGGGAGTTGGAATTAGTAAATCAGCTTTATGAGGTTCTACAATCAGTAAAACCAACAACTGAGAATGAGAATAGGGTGATATGAAAAATTGATAAACAAGGTATTTATTCAACTAACTCATTTGTACAGGTGTTGCAGACAGAAGTACTTCCAGAGAATATAACAAGTTATAGTTTCACTAATACAATTTGGAGAGGATTTTGTCCCACCAAAGGTTGAGCTATTTACATGGTTTGTGCTGGTTGGCAGAGTGAATACAAAAGAAAGATTGTAGATTATGTGTTATTAACGAAGATGATCAGGTTCAGATGTGTGTTTTATGTAATAAATCTGTTGAGACTAACTTTCACTTGTTCATTGGATGTAAGTTTACTTGACAAGTGTGGAATGCTTGGTTGTTCGCTCTGCGAAGGATGTGAGCTATCCCAGGTACTCTCAGGCAACACTTTGAAAGTTGGATGACTTTACCAGCGACCAAGGTAGAGAGAAAAAGATGGTTCATTGGCTTTTTTGCTGTCATTTAGACAATTTAGCTAGAAAGAAATGCGAGAATCTTCAACAATCAGGAATTAAGTGTGGTGGAAATTATTAACAGATCCTTTACAAACTCTGACGAGTGATTTGGTGGTGAATCATTTGGTTGTTGATGGTAATGCCGGAGATGACTCGAATTAATTTGTGCTATTGTAGAGTTTGTAACTAATTGCTTCTTTTTCTTGCTCCATCTTATTGTGTTGAGCTCATTTTACTTCAACAAAAAAAAATGCAGGTATATTGAACTTGATACGAAGCTAATAGATTTAATTAATTCCACACAACATTGATTTTGCATCTTCTCTAAAGCTTCAATGCCAATAATGAAGTTAAAAAGTATTTAAAAAGAAAATATGTGATCAGTTTGCTTCACTTTTACTCGATCGTTACAGTAAAAAAAATTACTTTAATTTAGTTTATCTTCTTTTGGGTAAATTCTTATATATCCATGTGCCATAAATATATAATTATGATGTGTATATTATTTATAAATCTTAATCAAATTATTAATAATTCTAAACAATATTTATTACTATAAACACATTACATCAATTTCGTAAATTACTAGTTATACATTTACAACTCGGTATACTCATTACTCAACAAGAAACCATAAACATACATCAAGAAGTTAATACCATTCCAATAAAGGACGAATGAGAAGATGATGAAGCAAAAATTAATGCATATCCATGATTGAACTAATTCAATTCACTATTTAAATAAACACACTTAATCTCAAGCCAAGCACAACATAAATGATTACTTAGAAGTAGATGATTTTTTTTTTCTTTAATTATATAATGGTTGGAGAGTTATACTACTAAGCCTTGAGAAGATGATCATTAACCTCTTTAGTACCCTTCTCGTAAAATTCTAAGTAGCCGTATGGAGTTTTAACATGCTCATTGATCTTCTCTTATATTATTAGTTACCTATGTGACAAGTCCAATGTTTGACCGAATCAGTGCAGTGCCAGTCATCACCTTCATGCAAGTTGGCTCCATGCACTCTTTCACAAATGTTTTGGATATTGTGGAATTCCTTTGCCAAAATGTGGAACAACTTTGAAGCTGGTACTTGGATCACAACTTCTACACTAATATTACCTGATATTGCCATGTTTGAAGCAAGAGATAATGTAGAGATAGAAATCACTAGATCTAGAATGAGAGGTTGTAAAACAAGTTCAAGCCTTATGGAGATTTATATAGAAAAATACTATATTGCCATATCAATCATTGATTGAAAAAATATTTTTAGCTATACGTAATTATTTATGTCATCTAGTTTAGTTTGTGATTCATAAATCAACTCAGTTTATCTGTAAAAATGGGTAAGTCAAGTTAGTAAAATTATATCTTATTATTTAAAAATAGGTCAATTTAATTCTGTTCAAATAACTAATAAATTAAATAAATTCAAATCGAATAAGTACGAGTTAACTCGTCTAACCATTTTTTGATGTTTGGTATATTAAGTTTAAGGAATTTATATTATGCGCTTTATTATAGATTTATTAACTATTTTTAGATTTTAGATAATTTATTATCAAAATAGAATGTATGATATTTTTTATTTGTATGGATATTAAGTAAAAAAATTGCTAAAATTATGTAATAATTAAAAAATAAAAAGAAACAAAAGTGAGACAAAGGAATGTTCTTAACATACTCACTAACCCTTTTTCATAAAATGATTTTCTGTTAAACCATGTTAATCTTAACAAGCTAAGTGTTCTTAACACACCCATTAATAAGACTCTATCCATATAAACACATGAATTCAATGAGATATTGAGAACAGAAGATGAGATTTAGCACTTACTGAATGCTGCTCCCCCACCCCTATCTACAAAAATATGATTGAAGACTTTCTTACGATGCAGAATCAAAAACAAATAAAATCACGCGTGCTGGTCCCTTGTTATGTATTATTATATGCCATCTCAATTATTGAATACATATCGTAGAAGGATTATTAGCTATATATGCATGTGTTGTGTACGACTATATATATGAGGCTGTGGCTTTTCCCGTTTTTCAGTTTTTGTATTACTATTTTCTTCAGAGTAAAATTACTGGAAAAAAAACGTGTTACTGTTTATTAATTTAAAATAACAAAATATAACTAAGTAATAAGATTATTAAATTAAATATGAGATCAAAATTAAATTTTAAATTTTTCAGTTTGAATTAGATCAATTCATTTGATTCTAAAATATTTTTTCAATGATATCAATCCTAAAATCAATAACCTATTTAAACAAATTAAAAAAAATGCACACTCAACATGTCCAATGCAACTTTCTTCATGAAATAATTGACATGGCCACTTGGGCTTCTCAGAAATTAAATCCTTTCAATCTTTTTTTCAAATAATATTATCAAGTGCAATTATTTATCATATACTTTTTAAATAAGATTAAAAAAAATACTATTTGCACATCACAATCAACTATTGAATTAGTTACCATGTATTTGGTATGATTTAATTTATTTTTATTGTAAATTTTATATTTTAACATGTATTTTATTGTAATAACTAATTTTTGTGGCTAATTTTAGTATACACCTAGTATAATTGAAAAAAAAAATATAAAAAAAGGTTGTATTGTGAGAGATCATACTTGATAACAAATTTTTTTTAAGGATGTTACTGTTTGAATTAGATAAATTTCTTTGATTTTAAGTTTTTTAATAATATTGATCCTTAAAACCAAAAATAAAAAGAAAAATGAAATAATAAAAACGCAAACTCAAAACATGTCCAACTTTCTTCGTGAAAACTGACATGGCCACTTAGAGGGAACTGATGTTGGGGCTATGCAATGCGGCAATGCCCAGAGGGATTATTAGGTCTCTTCATTTTGTGTTTTATTTTGGGCTTCGGTTCTCTTATGTGCCCAAAAATACATGCGAGGAAAAATACACGGTAAGATTATTATTATTATTATTATTATTATTATTATTTAATCTTTAGAGTTTATAGTTTATGGTTTTTTTTATTTCATTAGAAAAAATCTAAAAATACTTATAAGAGAAAATATTAAATCTAAATTTAAAAAAATAAGATATTTATTACATTAAAGTATGTATTAAAAATGAATACAAAGTTTGATTACAAAAAATCTTAACTAATAGAAATATAGACATTTGCGAGTTTTGTTAGTTCTTAAATCTACATAGAATGTGATTGTAAAATTTTTTCTCTTCTCTCACTAAACTCAAGTAGTTTCCTTATCTATAAGTATTTTCATAAAAAAAAAAGCTCCTTTAATGTTAGAGTTAGGCAACCTTTTCATCTAAAAGATCCGAGTTTGGAATTGGGAAGAGTACCAACATTTGGAGGGTGAATCTTTCACTATTTTTATGGATAATTTACTAGAAGATGTCTCGAAGAAAGAATTGTTTAATCTGTTTAAGTGGGCAGAGCGAATAAATGACATATATCTGTCTCGTAAAGAGAGGTATGAGAAAATTCATTTGTTTGCTTTCATATGGTATATTACGAAAGGAGGTTCATTGAAAGCAATAAATGAAATGAACCGAATGCGGCTGCAGACTAAAGAGATTTATGTGGGAGAGTCTAAGTATAAGAGGAATGTCGATCTCAAGGCGAAGCAGGATAAGAAGGATGCAGATAACAATAGCTCTTTCGCGGAAGGGCTCTTTGATGATCGTGGGAAAAATCATGTGCCCAGGTAGGATTGCTTGCAAAGCGTGCAGACAATAGGACCAGTAACAAAAGGAATATCTATTATTGAACACGACTACACCAAGGATGTTGAAGCACGTAATGAACCGATGAAGCTACATTGGGACATGGGCGGCGGAGATGATGACCCAGGGTTCATGGGAGGAAGATCAAGAGGAGGGCAGAATGGTCATTACCATTGCGGATTTAGATGAATAGCAGCACAGATTATTGAAATAGAAAATGAATAATTATAATTCGAAACGTAGTTCTAGTTTGTGCAGATTCTATGGGATCTCATTCAGGTAGTGATGAAGGAGTACGCTTACCCAGACGACACCAAGAGGAGCTTAATACGGGTAGGGGAGGATCGTCATTTTTTGTGGGAGAGGGGCATGGTTTCGGATGCAATGACGGTGCTGTTGCAGTGACATGCGACGGTGAGTACTTAGTCTTGCATCTCCATAAGGCTGTGTTGGTGGTCGTCGCAGGGGCATGTGACAGAGATACTTCCATATTGAGGAGGAGGAAGGTCGAAGGGTCTGACCTTTGTGCAGGGGATGTGGAGGGCGCGACTCAATATAGGGCCAATGGGACTGGTGGGGGAGAGGCAGTGAAGGGGCGAGAAGACCGACAAGCAGTGACGATGACTGTGTGGAGTTCCGGAGTACACTGGTGTGGTATGTAGTGAAGAACAAGAACCTCATGGAGTCACCGTTGAACCAATCTGCGCTGGGTTGGGGTCTGTCGGAGGTGCGGAAAATAATATAGCAACAAAAGAAACTGCGGTACGGATGCGGGCACATTTTAATGAGAAGATGACCATAATGCTCGTTGATGCTGGTACAGATGCTCACACAAATAGTGACTTGGAAGACTCTAGAAGTTCTGGAAAGGATGTAGGCAGTGAGCCGGATCTAAAAAAGCAAGGAGGAAGCTGGAAAGACGATTTGGTTGAAAACAGAGTGGCTTGGGATTTGGCAGTGGAATCAAGAGTTGTTCTTTATGACAAAGAAGAAGACATTATGGCTATTCTTCAAGCTCAGAATGAAGCGAATGCATAGAAAAGGAGTCAAGCAAAACAAAAGGAGAAAGCAAAAAGGAGTCGTCCTAAAAATCGAAATAGGGTGTGTAATACCGTGCTTAAATGATTTACAGTTGTTGGAATATGAGGGGTTTAAGGGGTTTCGGAAAGTTGGGAATGGTGAAAAATTTTCAGAGAAAAAATAAGGTAAACATGTTAGGATTGATAGAAACGAAGAAACAGGTAGTGACTAAGTTTAATGTAGTGCAAATTTGGAGAAATGATGCGGTGGGTTGGGAATTCGTGGGATCGGATAGTGCTTCTGGGAGTTTATTATTGATGTGGGATGACATGATGTTTATGTCAAGTAATTGTTATAAAGGAGAGAGATGGTTGTGTGTGGAAGGGGTGTTGACGAATAATAGTTTCAATTGTGCGTTTTGCTTGGTGTACGGTGCGCATGCCAGAGAGGACAAGCTGACTGTGTAGGAAGAGTTTAGTTTTATCTCTGGGTTATGTCAAGTCCCAATTTGTTACATGGGTGACTTTAATGAGGTTGTAATAGTGGATGAGAGGAAAGGAGCCAGTACATTAACAGCAGTAGTGGAAGATTTTAGAAGCTGGATACAGGATATGGAGCTGGTGGATTTAGAGTTGAATGACTATAAGTTTACTTGGTTCAGGGGCCAATCATGCAATCGCATTGATCGGGTGTTGGTTAGCGTGGAATGGGTTGAAGAGTTTCCTGAGACGCAACTTAAAGGTGGGCAAAGAGGTTTATCGGATTATTGTCCGTTGATTGTGGAGGATAGTAGAGTGCAATGGGGGCCAAGGCCGTTCCGAAGTTTGGATTCTTGGTTCACGCATGATGGTTTTCTCAGAATGGTAAAGGAGGACTGGAGAGGGCTAAGAGAGGTTTATTTTACTGAAAAGCTGAAGGCTTTAACGATACCTTTGAGAAGATGGCATAAGGAGAAGTTTGGTGATATTGAATTGAGGATAAACAAGCTGGAGGATGAAATCTGGAAAGTAGATGAGTTGGCTAGTGATGGATGCTATGATGCAACTATGGAGGCAAGGAGGAGGGCCCTTGTTAGCGTTTGCGAGAAATAGTATGTCAAGAAAGTAATTCATTAGAAGCAGATGTCAAGGTCTCGACATGCTAAGCACATGGATAAGAATACTAGATATTTCCATAATTTAGCCTCAACTAGAAGACGGAGCAATCGAATCGATGCCTTAGTGATAAATGGAAGGCTGGTGAGGAATCAAGCCAAGATCATCAAGCTTGCCATAAGAGATTTCTACAAGAACTTGTATCATCAGGAAGCGTCACTTTTGATAGGCTTCTGTGATGGGCTAGTTAATAAGATACAGGAAGAGGAGTCTGCAGAATTAGAAAGGATGCCTTCGGTTGAAGAAATAAAAGATGCAGCGTGGGATTGCGAGTCGTCTAAGGCGCCTTGGTGTGATGGCTACAATATGAACTTCATTAAGAAGTGTTGCGGAGAAATTGGGTTTGACTTCACTAAGGCTGTCATGGATTTCTTTCAGTCAACAGAGCTACAAAGAGATTCTAATATTACTTGGGTGGCGCTGGCTCCGAAGTTTGTTAGAGCTAGGGAGATCAAAGATCATCGGCCGATTAGCATGGTAGGATGTGTGTATTAGGTCATATCGAAGGTGCTAGTTCGGAGAATACGGAGGGTAATGCCAGGATTAGTAGGAGAGACGTAGAGTGCTTTTGTGAAGGGTAGGAAGATACATGATGTGGATTTGATTGCGTGTGAGACGGTGCAGTGGTTGAAGAAGAGTAAGAAGAGGTCAGAAATAATCAAGCTGGATTTCCAAAAAGCTTATGATAAAGTGAAGTGGACTTTTGTGGATATTGTACTTCAAAAGATGAGATTTGGGCAAAGATGGAGATGGTAGATTAAGGAATGTGTTTGCACAGCGTCGATGTCGGTTCTGATAAATGGGTTGCATTCTAAATCCTTTAAGATAGAACGAGGCTTAAGACAAGGTGGTCCTCTTTCTCCATTCCTATTTGTTCTTGTTGTTGATGTCCTTCATAGGATGGTAGGAGAGACAGTAAGGAATGGAAGGATTACTCCTCTGTTGATTGGTAAGAACAATATTGAGTTGTTCCACCTGCAATTTACGGATGATACCATACTGTTTTGCCCACAGGAAGAGGAGACTTTCAGGAACAACAAGCGGCTTCTGTAGTGTTTTGAGATGATGTCCGGTCTGAGTATTAACTTTGATAAATCTAACTTGATTCCGGTTAATTGTGAGTAAGAGTGGGTACAAAGGATGTGTAGAGTGTTGGGGTGCAAAGAAGCTTCGCTGCCAGTCAAACATCTTGCTATTTCTCTGGGAGCGAATCTGAGATTGGTCAAGACTTGGAAGCCAATAATTAACAAAGTAGAAGAGAAGCTCAGTTTGTAGAAAGCCAAAACGCTCAATAAAGCTGGTAAGCTAATCCTTATCAAATCTGTGCTGAACAGTCTTCCAGTTTGCTACCTCAGCTTATATATGATACCCAGAACAGTAGCAAAAAAGTTGATCTCCTTGTAGAGGAAGTTCCTGTGGAGTAGAGAGGATGACAAGCACGGGGTACCTTTGGTGAAGTGGGAAATTGTGCAAGCTCTAAAACGGCTAGGAGGGTTGGGAGTGGGTGATGCAGTTGTTCGAAATGTAGCATTATTATTTAAGTGGTGGTGGCAGTTCTCGAAAAAAGATTGTCCATTATGGAAGAAAATTGTGTGCTCTTGCAATGAGATGAACCCAAATATTTCACTCTCTGGTCAGCCTGTACCGAAAAGAGGAGGTCCATGGAGGGATGTTTGTCAGCTACAGATAAAAGATCAGCAGGTAAGGAATAAGATGGTCAGAGAGTTGTCTTTCGAGGTAAGGGATGGAAAAAGAATTCGATTATGGGAGGATAATTGGCTAGCCTGTGGTGTGCTGAAGGACATCTTTCCACGACTGGTCTCAGTTTCAAACCAAAGCGGATATGTAATTAGGGATTGTGAGTTTTGAGATGGGTTAGAGTGGATATGGAATTTTCAATGGGGAAGGAAACTATTCCAATGGGGGTTGGAATTAATTAGTGAATCAGCTTTATGGGGTGCTACAATCTGTCAATTTAGCATTTGAGAGAGAGGACAAGATAGTATGAAAATTTGATAGATCAGGTATTTATTCTACTAACTCCTTTGTGCAGGTTTTACAGGCTGAAACACTCCCAAAGAACATTTCCAATTATCGCTTCACTTGTTCCATTTGGAGGGGGTTGGTTCCACCAAGAGTGGAGATGTTCACCTAGTTTGTGTTAGTTGGCAGAGTCAATACTAAGGACAGATTAAGCAAATTTGGCATTGTTGGTCAAAATGATACTGATTGTGTGTTGTGTAAAAAAGATTTAGAGAATGTTTACCATTTATTCCTGGGTTGTGAGTTTACTTGGCAAGTGTGATGTGCTTGGTTGTTCGCTTATAAGAAACTATGGTCTGTTCCAAGAACAATTAAGCAACATTTTGAGAGTTGGACAAAGGCTCCTACTAAGAAGGATGAACGCAATAGATGGTTGATTGGTTTTTGTGCTATCATCTGGAATATTTGGCTGGAAAGAAATGACAGAATATTCAGGAATCAAGAAGCAAGTGTTGCGGAGGTTATCAACAAGTCAATTAGGAGCTATAAAGAGTGGATTGATTTTTATCTTTCTAATTGTTAATGATAATGCCTGAAATAACTACAGTTTAATTTTTTGCTTATTACCTAATAAGTTTGTACTTTTTAGCAGCTCCATCTTATTATGTTGAGTTTTTTGTTTCAAAAAAATAAAAACTCCTTGTATCTCTTTTTAGACGTGAAAGATTTTAGGTCTTTATACTTAAATCTTTTGTAAAGAAAAAATAAAATAAAACTCTACATCCAAACAAAATACTTAATTAAATCTAACCAAATTATTATAACAACTTTTCAAATCTGGTGCTTCTTTCTCCTTTTCCTCTACATATAATACCCAACCAACAATCATCATCATTCTTCAGATCTGTGTTTATTTTGTTCTTATACCTTGGTTTTAGATGCTTTATTCTCTTCTATAAAACTGATGGTGGAGTTTATGATTAACAGCACTACTAAACCCAGAAAATCTTGCCAATCCGGTGGCTCATTCTGCATATTCGTGGAGGAAATTAAACATGATTAGACAAGGCCAAATTAGGATATGTACGTTACGGAATGTAGTAGAGTACGCAAAACGTACCCTTCCAATTGCTAATGCAATGGCGGCCATGATGACAGCTAGTTCCATCACCCATAAAAGAGGGTTCCACCTTGAATGAGTTTGATGGATTGCCTTCTTTTCTTTCAATCTCTTTTGGCCTTCTTCATTGGTGAGTCCATCCTTGGTACAATTCAATTCTCGGAACACTTCTTCAACAGGAATCCGCTCCTGCACACACACACATTAATGATATAAATATCTAGAGAAACAAGAATGTTAGAGGAAGAAAGGAAAAGAACTAACAAGATCAACAGTCTCCTTCTTGATGTCTTCGAGGCTCGTCATCTAATTGTTTATTGCTTATTGCTTATTGGTTATTAAATTGAAAGTGAAAAGCAAAGAGGAGAGCAGAGAGTGAAGTTTTATTAGTGATCAAGAAAAAGACGAGCACATGAGATTATATATATAATAAGGGAAAACAAGTGAAAAATTATAATTAGCAGCTGAGAGTGATGATTGGATTAGTCACACACTTGGTGTCAATTGGTGCATGCATGATTTCAATTCTCTCTCCACAATCACACTAAAATCACTCATTCCCACTCATTCACTAACAAACTCCTCTGTCTCACTTTAATTAAAGAGCGAAGCAGCGGGATTCGACTAAATTTCCCCTCTCAAATTTTAGATTAAATTAAATTTTAAAAAAGTCTAGAGCCAACAACTTTATTAATTTTGGCTAGCATGTAACCAACAAAAAAAATAAATTATTGGATAAAATCTCATACTATTAAAATCATCTGATGGCTATTTGATGACTACAAATCACAAAAGTTGCTGCCCCTAATACTTTTCTTAAACTTTTATGTCAACCTAACTAATTGAGATTCACATCATGTACGAGATGGTATATAATAAATATTATATTGTTTAAAAGATAATTAAAATATATATAAATTAATATTAAATTTAATGTATTTTTATTTAAATTATTTTATAATACAAAAATTTTTAATATTATATAGAATTATACAAAATTACATTTATTTTTTTTTGTATTTATTTTAGTCAATAGACTAAGTTTTTGTCTATAACAAATATTTAAATTTGTTCATCATATTTTTAGAAGAAGAAAGAAGAAAAAAAAAAGAAGAAAAAGAATTTACGTGCGCAAATTTAAAAGAAGGAGGAGGAGGAGAAGGAACATCGTAAAAAAATTCATCACAAAAAAATTATTGAATTTGAAAATCTAAAAATTAGAAAAAAAAGAGATAGGAGGAGAGAGAAAATTGAAAAGAAAAGAGAAAGTGGGTATGAGAAAGGAAAATGCAAAGTTTGAAGGAAAAAAAAAAGAAAAAACAGGGCTGAAGAAGAAGATAGAAAAGGAAAAAGTATAAAAATAGAATTTATAGTTTAAAAAATATAGATTGTTGCATGTATAAGGTGGGATTTGAATTCTCAATATTAATTTAAATAAGTTAATGAACTAACCACTAAATCAACCTAATTTAATTTGTATAAAGTGAGATTTGAATTCTCAATATTTATTTAAATAAGTTAGTGAACTAACTACTAAACCAACCTAATTTAGTTAAAAGAAAGTGTTCTTTAACATATATATCTTTTCTCCAATTCATATGAGACATTTAGTTTTTTCTTGGCAAAAAATAAATGATTCTTATGTTATTTTCATTTGCTTTGTCTATGGGGTTTGTTAAAAAAATTTTTTTTCCCTTGTTGAGAGTAATAATGAACGTTCAAGTTCTTTAACACATCACTAAGTTGGGAATTTTTTTTTATTTTTGGAAATGCATGTATATTGAACTTGATACGAAGCGAACAGATTTAATTCCACACAACATTGATTTCCAATCTTCTAAAGCTTCAATGCCAATAATGAAGTTAAAAAGTATTAACAAGAAAATATGTGATCAGTTTGCTTCACTTTTACTCTATCGTTACAGTAAAATATATATATATATATACTTTAATTTAGTTTATTTTTTGGATAAATTCTTATATATCCATGCCATAAATATATAATTATGATGTGCATATTTATAAATCTTAATCAAATAATTAATAATTTTAAAGACACCACATCTAACTCAAAATCTTAATGTAATAAATTAATGAATTTCTCATCTTATAAACTTTTCATTCTTTTTGTTTTCTTTAATAAGAACTAACTTCGTGCACTCCTCACACTTGTAATATTAACAATTACTATAAACACATTACATCATTTACTAGTTCAAAAATGTTTGGTAATCAAAGAAAATCAGCCAAAAACAGCCATAATTTATCTTATTTAGCATTTATTAATTGTTGCGATAATTAATTAATGCTAAATAAGACAAATTCTGACTGTTTTTTTTTTTTTTTTTTTTTTTGTCTACCTAGCATTACCCATCATTTCAATAAAAATGAATGCATATCCATGATTGAACTAATTCAATTCATTATTTAGATAAACACACTTAACCTCAAGCCAAGCACAACATAAATGATTATTTAGAGGTAGATGTTTTTTTTTTTTTTTTTTTTGGTTGGAGAGCTATACTATGCCTTGAGAAGATGATCATTAACCTCTTTAGTACCCTTCTCGTAAAATTCTAAGTAGCCGTATGGAGTTTTAACATGCTCATTGATCTTCTCGAATTCAATGGTCCATTTAACACAAGCACACTCATTGTTTGTCTCAGTCACTTGAACATTGGTCTTAAAGAGTTTGTAGTTCTGACTGATATCTCCATCAAAGATAATGTATGAAATTGACTTCTTCTCCTCATCCATGGCTTCAATTTTCTCTTTACATGTAATTACCTTACCATCTATTATTTTACACAATCAATTAATTAATTAACATAAATAACCAAAGATAAAGGAATATCTTACTTCAAATATAAAATGGAATGATTAATGATATTCTTTTAGGATGTTTCATTATACTTAAAATAAATTATTTTTTTCTTTTTTAAGTTAAAAAAAAGATTTTTTTTAAAAAATAACAAAACTGAAAAAATGAAATTACACCCTGCGATTTCTATATTAAAAAAAAATTAAAAAAGCTGAAATCGGACCACCAATCTCTGTATTTCTTAAAAAATATACAAAACTCTTCTTTTATTTTCACTTTTTGTAAAATAGTCTCTATATTTTTGAAAAAAAAAAACACAAAAAGTGACAATATTTTTGAAAATAACATATTTTGGTCCCATATCAAAAAAAATTTTTCCTGAAAAAAGTGTGCTAGGTACTGAACTTAAATAAGATTGTAACCAAACTTTATCATTTTGGGTTGAAAAAAATTGTTTATATTTATAAGTATAGTTTGATTATTTTAAAATTATACAAATTTTATAAAATTGACTTTCTAAGTATCAAAATATTAAATAACATAATCAATAATATTTCATACAATTTTTAGTAATTTTACCGTACCAAATAAAATTATTGTCTTTATGGAATCTAAACAAGGAACTCATATTAAAATCACTTTTCAACTAAAAAAACTAGATATACATAATCTCACATATCAATTATATAAAAATATTATTATAAATATTCAGTTCATCAATCTTTTAGCATTCCTAAAGGATTTTTTTCATTTACAAGCTAACATATATATATATATATATATTACAAAAAAATATAATAATTTTTGTTAATCTAAAGCTTATTAGTTACCTATGTGACAAGTCCAATGTTTGACCGAATCAGTGCAGTGCCAGTCGTCACCTTCGTGCAAGTTGGCTCCATGCACTCTTTCACAAATGTTTTGGATATTGTGGAATTCCTTTGCCAAAATGTGGAAGAACTTTGAAGTTGGTATTTGGATCGCAAATTCAACACTAATTTTACCACATATTGCCATCTTTCAAGAAAAGCAAGTAATTAATATGAAGCAAGAGATGTAGATAGAGAGATCACTAGATCTAGAATAAGAGGATGGAGAATAAGTTGAAGACTTATGGAGACTTATATAGGAAAAGACGACTATATTGCAATATCAATGGTTGATTCCATGTGATAGAGTAAATCAATTAAACAGAATTCGTTAGCTTCAGTTAAGTGTGAATAGTTAGTTTGTGAGTATTGGCATTGCTGTTAGTTAGAGCTAGCACGTGGTTAGTTTTGTGATAACTAAATTAGTTAGCTGACAGCTGTAGCTCTCTCTGATTTAAATAGCTAGAGATGAGTACTGTTCATTACTTTTCCAATTTACCAATTCACAACACAAGAATCAGCTTCTCACTCTCTCTGTTCTCTCTACTTTCACATTCTCCTTTCTCTTTGTTCTTCTCGTGTATGGGCCTGATCCTTCACCATGGATAGAAAGATTATTATTAGTTATACGTCTTTTTAGGTATATAACTACTATGTGTATCTATTATTTTAATAATTTGATTTTTTAGAATAAGTAAATATTTATCCTAAAAATTTAAGCAATTAGGTAAAAATACTAAATAATGGTACATCTAACACGTGATACACTACAAGAAAATAAGCTTTCTGCCACATTTTAAAAGCATGTCGAAAAGTGCAAAAAAATGTGTCAATAGCTTTTTGCCACGTTTTTTGAGCTATCGACACGCTTTTGAAAGGGTCACATCTGCCAACGTGTCGGTTGCTCTATCGCCACGCTTTTGAAAGGGTCACATCTGCCAACGTGTCGGTTGCTCTATCGCCACGCTTTTGTGGATCTATCAGCACGTTTTTTCTCTTGGCATGCTTTTTTCTGTTGACACACTTTCATCTCTTGCCACTCTTACAAAAGCGTGCCCATAGACCACTTTTAGGCACGCTTTAAAAGCGTGACAAGAAAAAAGGATACCGACATGCCTTTTTTCTTGTAGTGATAATAATTTTTTTTTTGAATTTAGCTAGATATCATATATTTTTAGAACACATGATAAAATCATTATTAATAAAAATTAAAAAAAAAACTTTTAATAAATGTAAAACAAACTCATTAAAATTTTAAATTTTATATATTTTGAATAAAAAATTTAAATGTATGATCTTAATACATATTTTTAAGAGATACACAAAATAGCTAAATCTTTTTTTAGAGTCAACTTTTTTTCAAATATAAAAAAAAGGGTAAACTATTATTTTGGTCCCCTACGTTTGGGGTGAATTCTATTTTAGTCCCCAACGTTTAAACTGTTCTATTTAAATCCTAAAAAGATTTGATTTACATCAATCAAGTCCTTCCGTTAAATGGGTGTCAAATTATTGACGCCGTGTCCGACGTGGCAAAGTTGGCAGTTTGCCTGTAGTTAACAGTTGGAATTGGAAGCAGGAAAAAAAAAAGAAAAATGAAATGCTGCCCAGTCCAATAAGTAAACCCTAATCCCCAAAGTTGAATCAAAATCGTCTGCTGAGAATGAGAATGGCTACCCAGTCGTCCTCCCAAGGTTCGCGTAGCAGCACCAAGAGTCGTGGGAGAAGGAGGACTTGCTTCTGTGGAGAGAGACCGGTATTGCGCACGTCATCTACAGCGGAGAACCCAGGAAGAAGATTCTGGGGCTGCGTCAACTTTCAGGTGAGTCTCATCTTTTCTGTCTCCTGTTTGAAAATAGCATTGGGTGTTAGTGTTTGAAGGATCTGAAGTGTTTGGTGTGTTCGTGCTGGTGTGTTCGTGTTGGTTTGGTTGAGAACAGATAGGAGATGGATGCGATTATTTTGCTTGGGCAGAGCCTGAAGGACAAGATCCACAAATTCAAAGACTGAAGAACAAAGCAAGTTCGTTGAAAGAAGAACTGCAGGAAGCTGAAAGGAAGTTTGCATTGGCACTTGGTGTTGGAATTGTTGGATGGATACTGGCTGGGCTGCTGCTATGTGATCGACTCAATTGATGTTTAGGGGGTTAGCATTTTGTTTATTTTTGCCATTCTGTTGTTGTCCCCTGGTTTGTAGGGAATGTCAATTGTTTAGGGATTGAAAAAATTGACATACAGTTGGGTGATAACAGTAATGTAAAGAGAATGAAATTTTTTTGTGGCTGTGTCTGTAAAGCCATTTGCTGTAAACATTGTAAGGTTTTTGATTGAAATGAATAGCAATGAGTTCCTGTATTGTGACATACATTATTTGGCTATGTACAAGTTTATTTCAGTTTTATCTACTAATAAAAACAAGGCTTAATTTGCCAATTCACATAACCTTTGCTGCTGAAAATTCATGTAATTCATTAGATAATGGAGAAGTCTTAAAGTAGCTTCTCTTAACCATAACAATATCCAAACAAGCCTTACATATAACCATGAAAAGGTAACAACACAAAAGAGATCAACATAACAGTAGTAGTCTTAAAGTAGGGTGTCTAAAGTATCACAGGGACATTAGTCCTTGGTCATTGACAGATTCATTACAAAACAGATGGAATCACTAAAATCTACTATGTTCTTCATCCCAATGCCTTCCAGGCCCTAGGTGGTGTTTTTGCCATGAACCTCAGGGACCTCCTTGATGGGCTAGTGACTGTTGCTATTGATGGTTGTGGTTGACTGGCACTGCTGCTGCATCTAGCTCTCTTGGATGATGTCTGTGACTCCTGGCTTCCTCCAACTTGTGTACTGCTCTTCCTCTTTGGCTGAAGTCTTGTTGCTGGCTGTGTTGTTGTCTTGGCAGGGATCTTGTTGGGTTTTGGAGTCCTAGTTGTGCCAGCCCCTTTCTTGGCCCCTTTCTTGGCTTGTGCAGTTGCATTCTGCTATAAACAGTAACAACAAATTGGGTTAATGGGATAGTATAAACATTCACATGTAAGGAATTGAAATCAAATTGACAACAACAACTTTACCTTTTTTGCTGCAGCCTCCATCTTACGTTTTCTAGGGCAGGTTCTTTTGTTGTGAGCAAGTGCAAAACAATATGAACATTTTTGTTGTTGTCCAGTCCTTGCTAACTTAGACAGTGGTCCATTGTTGCGTGGCTCATCACCAGTCTTGTTCCTCCTCAGTTTTGGGCGCCCTATTGATTTCCTAAACACTGGTGGCAGCACATCATCATTCTCAGTCCGGGACCAGAGATTTGGTCCATTCAGTGGGTAGATTACATGTTGGTAGCAGTCCACGTAGGTCTGTTTCCTATAACACTTGTTGACATAGTTCTTAACATCTAGACACATTTTCCTAATGCAGCTCATGGCATGCTCACAAGGGTAACCTGTTAGTTGAAATTTTCTACAGGAGCACTCATGTAAGTTTAAGTCCACAACAAACTTGGCTCTATTACCCTGACTGCTAGACACTTCATATTTGTCCCTACCAGCATATATGGCCAGCCACTCCCCACCCTTATCAAACTCCCTTTCAATTTTCTTGTTTATTTTTGGCAATATTTCTCCGGCATATGTTACTATACTTTGCCTGTTATCAGACCACCTATTCATTAGATAAACCCTAATGTCTTCTAGCATGGAAACAATCGGTTTCTCTCTAGCCTCTACAATAACAGAGTTAAAACACTCACACATGTTGTTAACAAGTGTATCCACTCTAGGAAAATAATTAAACCTGGACTTGCTCCAATACTTGGCAGGGATCTCCATGAGATGATTATAAGCTCCTTGATCAACCTGCTGAATCTCCTTCATCCTCCTCTCCCATTCCTGGACATATGTTGCCTTTGCAGCCTTCCACATCATAATCTTTAGCTGAACACCTGGGAACCTTTTTCTGAAGTTGCTATATAAGTGCCTGACACAAAAACGGTGGTCTATGCCAGGCAGCAACTCATCAAAGGTTGGGATCAATCCCTTTGAAGCAGAATTTAAAAACATCACCAGTCAATAACAGCAAGACATGAATTAAAGAAAGAATTAATTACACAAGTTTAGGTTGAGAGTTACCTTTTGTTGGTCGCTCATGAATGTACACCATCTGATCTTATCAACTCCCAAATCATCACACAGATTCAACAAAAACCATCTCCACGAATCTTTCGTCTCTGCTTCAACAACAGCATAGGCAATTGGCAGAATCTGATCATTGGGGTCCCATCCAATTGCTGTTAGCAGTTGACCCCCATATGGAGTCTTGATGAAGCATCCATCAAGGCCAATCATGGGTCTGCACACCATGAAACTCCGTTTACAAGCTTCCAAGCAGATATAGATCCTCTGAAATCGTGGTCTCAGGTCCGTACCAGGAGGTGGTGTCTCTAGCTCAAATTCAGGAGGTCTCTCCACTTGTATCTGAACAGTGGACCCTGGATTAGACCTCAATAACTCCGCAGCATAGTCATAAATCCTCCTATATTGCTCTCCATAGGTACCATTTATTTCATCCAGGGCTTGCTGCTTCACTCTGGTAGCTTTGGTCATTGTGAGATCCACATTCCACTTGCTATGAGCCTTCTTTATCAAACTTCTCAACTTGATTTTCGGGTTTTCACAGATCTTCTTCATAAAAGCCTTACTTAGCCACTGAGAACTCATTATACCAATCTTGGTGGCCTTAGAGCATGTGTGTTTCTTGTAACAGCTTGTCAGTTGCCATGAATCCTCTCGCTTCATCTTATGGCAGTAAGCAAACCACTTGCAACCTTCTTTGCAAACAGCTTTGCACCGGTGGCTATCACACTTCGAGAACCATATTCCTCTGCCACTGTGCACGGCATAGCTCGTTACACATTCCTTAAAAGCATTCCTATCTACGTACATTGTCCCAACCTCCCATTTATACTCCTTCATATTCTTCAATCCCTTATACACCGGGTACCTCCTGAACAAGGGATCCCCTTCATCATCACTTACAGGGACATCCCACAACCCCTCACTGTCATATCCATCATCCTCATCCCTTAATCCAGCAGCCACCACTTGCTCTTTACCCTTATTAACACTGCCACTTTGCTCTCCTTGTTCTCTCTCAGTTGGAACACTCTGTTTCGGCCTTTGAGGATCTTTTGTATTTGTGACTTCAACATCATACAAACCCCCATCAGCATTCCAATCATCATCGCTGTCATCAAATGCAACATGCAGATCAGTATCTCCAGAGCTATTTTCACTCCATTGTTCATCACTGTCCCCCTCATCATCAATTCCTGGCTGGTAGTCATCATCCTCAGATTCTTCATCACCTGAGAAATCTGACCCCTCTGACCTCTCTTCATCACCATCCTCCAGCACATCATTCTGGGCTTTTGTCACCACATTGGGCTTCTCACCCACCTTGGCCTGAGCAACAGATTGGGCCTTGTGCAACTGGGCCTTGTGCAACACAATTGGACCAGGCCCAATAGTGTCTGCAGTGGGTGCAGCAGCCTTATCACCATCTATCTCTTCAATTTCCTCAATAGTGCAGCCTTTCCTAGTAGTAGCAGCAGCATCTTTGTGAACAACAAAAAGCTCCACCATGTTGTCCCTCATTCCAATTCTAGCCATGTCCATGGCATCCTTGTCTGTGTGAAGCATCCTCAACCCTACATCTGTTTCATCGTTCAGAGACTTATACCACATTGCAGCGATATTCTCTACCACATATCCCTGTTCGAGCACTATCTCCATAGCCTCGAACTTGCTCCACCTATCTTCATCACAGTAGTCCACTATCGAAGTCTCACCCCCCACATAGTGTAAAGGTTCACCATCAAACCCGAACTTCCCCCCATGGTGTATCTTGACACTAAAATAGCTCATCTCTCGACCAAACTGTTACACAAACACAATACACTTCATAAAATTCTCACATTGACCAACAACAACAGAAATGCATAAATAAAATCACTAGGGCAAAATAAAGACTTCCAAAACAGAACAAGAAACGAATATGAAACTACAAAACAAAACAATCACACATCAACATACATCATTACATATAAACCCGCATTAAGATGAAAACCAAATGGGTTCATAAGATTTGACAATGGAATACCTGACACGATCTTCTCCCGGAAAGCAACGGTTTCAAACTCACTGCTGCTGTGGAGCTTAAACGTAACTGAACGACAATGTCACTTCTCTGGCTGCGAATCGCAATCTTTCAGTGACTAGTGGTAGGGTTTCTGGCTTTTCCTCTGCGTTTCGTGCTTCACAAGAAGAAGAAGAAGTAGAAGAAGAAGAGTCAGGGTAAGCACCATGCGTTATGTCCAAGGGCGGGAAGGCTTACACGTTTACTAACCACTATCAACTCTTCCTTGCCACGTCGGACACGGCGTCAATCAGGCACGGACCTACATGGAACCATGGGGGGGCACTTGCCCCCACTCTCATTTAATTTTTTTAAACAAAAAAAAATATATACATATATAATATGCCCCCATTTTAAATTTTAAATGATCCCATTACAAATAAATTAAACTAATTATTTAAAACCTTGAATCCATTTTATCTTGCTATCATTTTGATTATGAGTTAACCTAATTAAATTTAGTCTTCTCTCATTCTCAAATCCTAGTCGTCACTCATTTATTCTCTTAAACTCTCTTCTTAGTTTCATATTTTCAACATTTTTTTTCTATTCCTTGTTTAGTGGTCATCTTGTCTTCATCAACAGGTAAATTTTAAATTCTCTATTTTGTTTTATACAGCTCTCTATGATTTTATGTTTTTTTTCAATTTTATTGTTTCTCTTTTCATATTTTCGATTGCAAATTTTAATTCAAACAATTATAGTTTAGGTATTAATCTATTTTTATATTCTCTTCATGAATTTATATATTTTATTTTATTTTTGATTTAGTGATCCTTATTATTTATTTGTTTATCTTTTATTCTATTCTATTATATATAATTATGTTGCATATAAATTTCTAAAGTGAATCGATCAATTTACTAATTTAGAATATATATTTTTTATTTTTAGAAATAATAATGGAAAAATATTTTAAAAGAAAGCTACCACTAGAATCTGAAGTCACTTCATTAGTCTCTTCTAATAAAAAAAAGTTTTTAAAATTCAATGTAAAAAGTTTCATAGTTGATCCTGAACAACGACCCAAAATTTTAAATTATGATATAAATGACAGAGATGAAATTAGACAAATTTATTTGTGAAAAGATCATTGTCAACCAAGAGAATATAATTTTCTACAAACATATTTTGGGACTTTTTTTGGTAAATTTAATGCTGATTGGTTTGATGAATTTAGCAATTAATTGGAATATAGTATTTCATAAGATGCTGTTTTTTATCTCTATTATTATCTTATGAAATCTGATAGTGCGAGTAGTAATGCTTTTATAAAAGAGCTCTTTTTAAATTTAAATTAATATATCTTTTGATAATAATGTGAATTATTTTTGCCCCCTTACCATAAATTTTCTGGGTCCGTCACTGGCGTCAATAATTTGACACCCATTTAACGGAAGGACTTGATTGATGCAAATCAAATCTTTTTAGGATTTAAATAGAACAGTTTAAACGTTGGGGACTAAAATAGAATTCACCCCAAACGTAGGGGACCAAAATAATAGTTTACCCTAAAAAAAAATATTAGTGTTCTACAATTGTTGAGTGCAATAATATACAGTTAAATATTAAAATAATTAATATTTATGCGAGCTTTGTTTGTAGAATGTTTTGACAATTTCGACTTTTTTTTTTTATTGAATCCATATTGTTATATATAATATCATTTATTAGTTTCTAATTAATTTTTTTACCTTTGAAATAAAAGGTTTTACGATATATTTTCAGAACTTTAAAAAGTTCGATTTTTATTAGCCAAAAATTTCAGTAGACAAAAGTGCACCACATAGCTAGTACTTTAAGCCAAAAAATGTTGGACTCGGCACTAAATTGCCTAAGAACTTAAACTTTGGGAGAGAGTGATTTATGGTATATATGCACAAAAATTATTAGTTATGAAATATATATTAAGTGCGATTAGCCGATTATCATAGTAATCTTTTATGGAATAATGTTATATGAATAATAAAATTTATTTTTTTTAATACTTAGTTAATAAATATATTTTTACATCAACTTTTAAATTTTAGATTTTAATAGTATAAAAATAAAGTATTAATTTAAAGTGTTGACTTATATTAAGGTAATTTGTCTTAATAAAATAATTAAAATTTAAAATTATATAAATGTCTTGATTAGAGTTTAGTTACACGTCTATCCTATTTTAATTTATCTAAATCGAATCAGTCAAATTTAATTTATACTCAAAAACTTGAATTCATGTAAATAGAATCAAGTCAATTCAATTATTTTATGAATTCAGGGTTTAGTAACATAGTAAATCGATGCTGCAAAATTCGCTTTACATATAGAGAAAGATATAGGTAAATCAAATCATTATAATTCAATTTTTGTCTTAATGTGTTACGTAATAAGGTAATTCGATTTAATAAATGATAAGTCTTATAAATACATTTAAAATGTTTGCGTCTAAAATGACATTCACAATAGTTAATGATGATAATTTTTTAATTCTTCTGTATTACATAAGAAAGATTAAGAAAAAAATACAAAAATAAATAAAATTTACTAATAAAAATTTACTTAGTGTCTTTATTTAACAGTTAATTAATTTTGATGAATTACAAAGTACTATAATATAGAAACTAAGAGTCCATGACATATTAATCGTAGTGTGAAAAAATTATTTTGTAGGATTTTCGATTCTCTTGCATGAGATTTTGTGAAGTTCGACTCTTTTACTGTATTCAAGCATTATTCATTGAATTGAAGCATTATTGTAGGATCTAATTCTTATTACTACTCTCAGTTATTCATTGAATTGAAGATACCGCTGTAACACTCTATTAACTTGACAACACCAATACCATTTTTAGTACTTTATGCTTTCACATGAACAGAATTGATAGCTCTTTGTGCCTCTTCAATAATTTCAACAATGATATTAAAATCAGAAATTATAATAAAGTCATTTTCATCAATAATTTTAGAATTTATTTTTTTTGTCAAGTAGATGGGATAGTCTCTAATCTTAAACATTACATCCATGTATTACACATTCACTCAACACATTCACACACACTGCATAGGTACACACAATTAATATGATTCTATATGAGGCAAACAAAGTTGTTATTTGATCCAGATCTCGGTTGCAATTTTAGAATTGTTAAAATGGACTAACTTTATCGGGTTAACTTGTTTATCCATTTAAATGGGCAGATTTTGTCTCTAAAATTAAGTCCGTTTAAATTTCGAGTTAAACGGGCTGAGTTCGATTAACCTAAAAAAATGATGGGTTAAACGGGTTAATCTACGGGCTAAACGGGTGGCTCGTTTATTTTTGTTTACATTTTAAAAAAAAATAGCACTTTCAGCCGATATTTCTCCCAATTTGACCGAAAATGCGGCCCATAAAAAAATACATTTTTAAAGATTTTTTACCTAAAAGTTGTATTTTTTGTCAAAATATTTTTTAAATAATAAAATAAAAAGATAAATGGCCTGACCCGTTTAATAACCTATCGGACTGACTATAAACAGTCCAAACCAAAAAATTATGACTTGCGAATAAAACGAATTTAAATGATCTAATTCATTTAATCTATAGACTTAACGGACCAAATTTAAATAGACTGAGCTAACCTGTTTGATCGCTCTAAATAATTTTAACAATAATATTAAAAGCAAAAATCATAAATCATAAATCATAAATTTCGAAAAAACAAAAGTACTACCACCAAGAAAATAAAATAAGACATTTTAAAACCTTAATATAAAATAGCACTTCCTAGGAAAGAAGAATAACTAAAAGGAGATACTGCCACCATTTGTCGAAATAAATAATAGGGAAGAGAGAGTAACGCAAAAAGTGTGCCATATTTTTCAATTCACATCTAGTTTATCACCGCAGTATTCAAAACAAATTTATAAATAAATTGCTCATCATTATGATAACAATAAAAGAACCAGCTAGCAAAATCTGTATAAACACGTAGAAGCAATGAAAGATTAATTAATAATTATTTAATAATTATTTAACTCATAATAAGTTTATAGATTATTCAATAATTATTATAAAAAAATTAGCTAAAAAATAAAAGCATATATAGGATAAAGCAGAGCAGATTCTGAACAAGAGGTGAAACAGCGCTAATTAGTGGAAGAGAGCTGACACCGATGATGGTATAAGTAGTTGCACTCGAAGTAGCATTAATGCTGGTATCTTCATTCTTTGTAGTTAATTTAAACTGCGTTAATATTGGTGAAATTGGTGATAATTATTCTTTTAGTGAGCTTGGAATTACAATGGCTACTTCTCCTGCAATGATATCAGTTCCAGCAAGGGGTGAAGAGCCAAATCCCATGAAAGATACACTGTGAAATGATGAGGATATAGAGCTCATTATGATAGTTGAGGATAGCAATGAGGATTTAGGGAGGAGCATTTCAGTTGAACAGGATGGCTCCTTGTGTTCTGAAACGCAACAATATCTGCATGTGTGAACTTTTCAACTTTAAACGAGGTCATGGCGCAATAGAATTTTTCAGACATAAAATTTGAATTTGAGGGCAGAGATTCGCATGATACATCAGCTCCAACTGAGTTTTAAGTTGGATGACAGTTTTAGAATAAAGAAAAAGTTGTGTTTAGTGTCAAGATTTGTAACATCTAATTTAAACCAGTGGTTGTGAGGCTAACAAGATAATATAGTATGGCAGTCTCCAGATATGATATGATCCAATCGTCCAGAGATATACTATGTTGCCTCCTCGTACTGCTAATACATTAGATCGGCTATAGAATAGAAAAACATATTAAAAAGAACAATGCTAAGGGGCCAGCAACTTTTGTGATTTGTAGCCATCAAATAGCCATCAATGATGGTTTTAATGGTGTGAGATTGGTGTGAGATTTCATCCAATGGCTCACTTTTCTTTGCTGGTTACATGCTGGCCAGAATTTAACAAAGTTGCTGGCCCTTAGATTTTTTCTATTAAAAATTCATAACAAATTTTACACAATCAACAAATAACTTGAATAAAAAAATTAATATAATTCATAACCTGTTAAAAAAATTATATAATAAATTAATAATCATATATTAACTACTTCTTATCAAAGTGATGACAATCTTATCTTTAAAAGTTAAAATCTCATCATGTCATTATATGCAAATCTAATCTTATGTCTAGTGCTGACAATTCATACCCTACCCGCGGGTATCCAATCCGGTCCAACCCGCTCGGGTAGGGTAGGCTACCAGACCCGCTGTGGGTAGGATAGGGTACGGTCCGGGTATGCTGCGGGTAGGTTAGGGTACGGGTTTAGGGTGTACTCTATCCTATCCTACCCGCACCTCATATATAACATATATTTTATTAAAAATGGGTATATAGTGAAGGAAGTGAGAGTTGAATCCACAACCTCCCTTATGTAATGACTTACAATAAGTGATCAACCATTAAATTAGTTAGTTAATTTAGTAATTTAGAGCATTAGTTTTTTATTTTTTATGTTATTAATATGTATAAAATTTGAAATGATTTAATTTTATATTTACTTTAAAAAAAATTGATATTTCTGCGGGTAGGATAGGGTAGGGTAGGGTAGGGTTTAGAACTTTAGGGTGCGGGTAGGGTTAGGGTTGAGAGATTCTCAACTCGCGGATAGAATAGGGTAGAGTTTTAATAAAATTTTCAACCCGCATATAGGATTAGAGTAGAGTCCAAACCCTACCCTACCCTACTCATTGCCAGTCCTACTTATATCTCCACCACATATACTATTCTAGCCATATCTATAAAAATTAAATTTCAACAATTTTAATTTAACTACCACTGTTACTATCACTACCCATATAAATTTAATACTATAATCACTACTCATCTAAATTTAATTATAATCAACAATTTTAAATCACCACTGTCATTAACATTTTTAATTTAAAAATTCTAATCAATAATTTCAAATCATTATTCTAATTAACATTTCTAATCTAATAATTCTATGTTACTTAGGATTGCTAACACTTCTAATCTAACATAATTAAACAAAAGAAATTTCGCGTACTCACCTATTTATTCATGTTACTAGTAACGAGCAACTCCATCTAGTTGTTAGAGACGATTCGGGTCGTCCTCCATGACAACAGTTTTAAAGTTTGTCGCTTTCTACCTTCTAAATTCTCTTTTGTGTGTATGTGAGAGTGGAGGAGTGAATATAAATCATATGAGGGAAGTCAAATCTTAAATATGCAAAACAAGACTAAATTAAATTAACCTTATTCAATTTATGGTATATACTACTCTTAATAAATCGAATTGGTTTCATTCGATTTACCTTTATCTGACTCTCACTATGTATATGTCAAATTTGACCTCTTTCGATTTACCTTTATCAAAATCCTATATTCTAAAAAACGAAACACTTTTTCTCTTGCACTATTAAATTGAATTGGCTTAATTTAATTTACATAAATTCAAATTTTTGAACATAAATTAAATTTGTGTGATTTGATTTATGTGTAAATATACAAATCAAATTTATCTTATTCGACTTAAGTAAATTTAAATAGGACAAACATATAATTAAACTAGAATCAATACATATGTATACTTTTGTTAGCCAATTATTTTATTAAAGTAAATTAACTTTGATATTAATAGGTGAGATGCTAGGGGGACAATGACTTTAGTGAACAATATGAACAACGGCTCTTAATGATTAGCCCAATTAGATTCATAACATAGGTATACTCATAAACACCCTCTTTCTTAAATCCTAATTTTAATTATCTTAATTAATACCATTGTAATCATCCCATCCACTCCCCCTTTCTTTGACCCAACAGTCAAAACTTTTCCCCTTCCCTAACTTTCGAATACCCTTCAGGAAAGGAAACGTTAGCCTTCCCTCACCGCTATTTCGAACGGCATTGACGAAGGAGGACCTTCCCCCATTAGCCGCTCCTTTTTTGCTGCTACCCGTAGTTCATCCTGCCAATCGCCGTACCGAGCATCCGCCAGCGCCTCCATTGCAAAGACCACCAGCAGCAGAGGAGAATCCCTGACCCCGTCGAGTGGAAGTCGCCCAGAAACCACCGGCGTTGGCCTTTAACCGCAATCTCCCTAGGTTGTTGCCGTTGCATGTTCGCATTGGTTGGAGTCATTACCGGGTGCAACAAGAGAAGTCGTGGGGTGTGTTTCTCTTCCCAAATTGAAGGTTAGAAAACCGATAACCGTATATTGAATGTTTAGATGTTCATAGTAACTTTTATGTTCTGGCTGCTTAGAAGGGTTTTATTGCTTTCGGAAATTTTTGGGTCTGTTTGACTTATCCATTTGTTTATGAACATAATGTAGTTGGAAGAAATAATGATACGTACATGTTTATGAGCATCCGGGTTTCTGCGTCTTTCCGGTTATTAATAAGTCAGCAATTCGTCTTAGGCACGTGCTATGAATATGTTGCTTTGTGAGTTGTTTAATGAATCTAGATCGGATGGTCAATTTATTCATTAACGTATGGTTGAAAATTTTTCTCAGGTGTTTGCAAGTTGGTTGATGATGTTTAAATTTTTTTTTTCATTCCAAAACCTAACCTAAGAGGTTGTCAAAATTTAGAAACTGTTAAATACTCTGATTATGAATGTTTGATAAAGAAGAGATAGGCTTGAATTGGAATCCTGTTGGTTTATTTTACAAAAAAATTGTAAGTATGATTTGGGATAAATTTACATTTTTCTAGTCTTAGCTAAAAGTGTATTTTACTTCATTCTCACATGTCCACTTGCATTTGATCCATTTGATTGGAATGGATATAAGTAAAAGTACTTTTGGCATTGAATCTAACCGTGCAAAGACTATATTTACATGTTGATCATCATATTTGATAACCATCGCAATTAATATTAGGACTTGTTTTGGTGACTTACGTAATTAGAACTTCAATTTTTAATAGCTATGCTTACAAGGACCTTGTTTAATATTTAATTTTTTTTAAACTGGCTATGTACTCTTACTCCACACGACTGTGGGGTGTTATACTGTTGATTTTGATATGTTTATTTTTTTAAATTATAGCATGAATAGTAATATCAAATGGTTCATGGTTCCTTGGATTAAGGCAAAGATGTTTGAAATTTGTTGGAGCTTGAAATTTTAGTATTGTTTTCTTTGTCTGTTTCTAGTACATATGATGGACCGTTAATTTTTATAAATAACGGGTGTTCAATTTTATAAGAAATGATGGATTGAAAAAATGTGACATGATCTACATCATTTAGGTAGTACTTTCTGATGTTGCGAAAGCTGGTTATATTAGGACTTGTTTTGGTGATTTAGGTACTTAGAAGTTCAATTTTTTAAGCAGTTACGCTTCCAAGGACCTTTTTTAACTTGATTTTTTTTAAACTGCCTATGTACTCTTACTGCACACGACTGTGGGTATTATGCCTATGTACTCTAACTACATTTTAATTCTCATTTTATTCATTAACGTATGGTTGAAAATTTTTACCAGGTGTTTGCAAGTTGGTTGACAATGTTAAAAAAAATTTTCATTCCAAAACCTAACCTAAGAGGCTGTCAAAATTTAAAAACTGTTAAATACTCTGATTATGAATATTTGATATAGTAGAGATAGGCTTGAATTATAATCCTGTTGGTTTATTTTAAGAAAAAATTGTAAGTATAATTTGGGATCTATTGACAATGTTCTAGTATTAGCTAAAAGTGTATTTTACTTAATCCTCACATGTCCACTTGCATTTGATCCATTTGATTGGAATGGATATAAGTGAAAGTACTATTGGCGTTGAGTCTAATCGTGCAAATAAAGACTCTATTTAAATGTTGATCAGCATATTTGATAACCATCGCAATCAATATTAGGTGTTGTTTTGGTGACTTACGTAATTAGAACTTCAAATTTAATAGCTATGCTTCCAAGGACCTTGTTTAACATTTAATTTTTTTTTAAATTGCTATGTACTCTTACTGCATACGACTGTGGGGTGTTATGCTGTTGATTTTGATATGTTTCTTTTTTAAATTATAGCATGGATAGTAATATCAGATGGTTCATGGATCTTTGGATTAAGGCAAACATTTTGATATTTTAGTATTGTTTTCGTTGTCTGTTTCTGGTTCATTTGATTGATTGTTAATTTCTATAAATTACGGGTGTTCAATTTTGTAAGAAAGGATGGATGAAAAAATGTGCCATGATCTACATCATTTAGGTAGTAATTTCTGATATTGTGAATCATTGGAGCCTAGCAAGCTGGCAATATTAGGACTTATTTTGGTGAACATATATGCTTCCTAGGACCTTATTTTACTTAATTTTTTTTAAACTGCCTATGTACTCTTACCGCACACGGCTGTGGGTGTTATGATGGTGATTTTCATATTTTGTTTTTTTAATTAACAGCATGGATAGTAATAGCACGTGGTTCATGGATCCTTGGATTAAAGCAAACATGTTTAAAATTTGATGGAGCTTGTGCTTGATATTTTAGTATTCTTTTCTTTATATCTTTCCTGGTTCATTTGATGGACCTTTTTCTCAATAAGTTACGGATGTTCAATTTTTACGAAAAGATTGATGTAAAAAATGAGATGGATTTTAGCGGTGGCTTAAGTAGATATGAGTAAGATTGGTTGTAAAAACTATAGTTGCATCATGTATCATGTCTAGGTATGTATGAATATATAATTATCAATCTTGGATGTTGTAGAGAATCGTTTTAAAATTTAGATAATAATACATAGTTAGACAGAAACAATTTTTGTTTCTTTTTAAAATTTTGCTAAATAATGCGAGCAGACTAATATAATTATGAAGGTGAAAAAATTTACGTTTTTGAGTTGACCTACAGCAGTTATGAAGGATTTGTTTTTTGTTAATAATTTATAGTGTTAATAATACTAAGTAATTGTTATCAGAAATTGGGTGGGTTCATTTTGTAATCGAAAGGCCAATTTTTTAACTCATTATTTTATATGGAGCATGTTATGACCAATGTCAGGCTCTTTGCTGTTTACTTGAATTGCGCAGGACGTTTTGTTGGGCTGCCAGTGATTTCTTTTTTTTTTGTTGGCTGTTTTTTCAATTATAGTCAAATGATAATGTGTGTTTTGTATCAAGACTTATGGTTGAATGTTTCCTGACAGGCAAGAACCTGCTTTGATTTTCACCTGCTGAACATCATTTTAATGGGGAAAAAGGTAAGCAGTACTTTGTGTGAACAAATGTTTGATTCTTTTTATTTCTAATAACTTGTATTGTGTTGCTTAACAGAAATTAGTGGAGACGCGATGTTCTCCATGCTACATCAACGGGATGATAACCCACTTGCAAGAAATGAATGCCGATGCGAAGCTAGCTGAGATTGATTCTATTGGGTTTGGCTTTGTGAAGCAGATTTCTCGCTGGGCAGTCAAGCAGACGATAATGATTCAACTGGCCAGGGCTTATGATGTGGAGACAGACACACTTATAGTGGATGTCGGCGACATTCCAGTTAGTTATGAGTTAATAGGAAGGGCATTAGGGATACCTTCCAATGGTCAGCTCCTTATATTAAATTGTGAATTTGTTGTCATATATTTTGCTGTGGGTTTTGCTCTTATGTATGGTTAAATTTATTCTATTTGCTTGTTTCAATATGAAATGTAAGGGTTGACATTCCGAAAATAAAAAAAAAATCCGGCTCACCGGAAAATCAAAGAGCAATTTAAAAAGAAGACAACCACTCAGCTGCGCGACTTTGTTTATGCCTGTCCTATGGAAATAGAAGCGGATAGGATTAATTTTAGAAGGTACTTCATATTGGTGGTCTTAAAGATGTTCCTGTGTCCAACCAGCCAACAAACAATTTTTTCATGGCACATTCCTCCAATTTTGGATGTCTCAGATCCAAGCAAATTTAACTAGGCACAGAAGACATTCAAATGACTAGGGAAGGCGATTGAAACACACCAAAATAAGAAGCTTGAAACCTGTGGCGGCTGCATGTTTGCCCTAATAGTAAGTTTAATTGTTTATTTAGTTATTTAGCCCACTTGCGGTAATGATGAACTAAGAAACCGTACAATCTTTCCATCCAGCTCTTGTACTTTCAGCGGCTAAGGCATGGGCCACTAGAGCGCTGTCGAGAACCGGAGCCATAGTTGACTGCATGGACTGCATCAGAACTTGAATAATAATGTTTTATGGAATAATGTTATATGAATAATAAAATTTATTTTTTTTAATACTTAGTTAATAAATATATTTTTACATCAACTTTTAAATTTTAGATTTTAATAGTATAAAAATAAAGTATTAATTTAAAGTGTTGACTTATATTAAGGTAATTTGTCTTAATAAAATAATTAAAATTTAAAATTATATAAATGTCTTGATTAGAGTTTAGTTACACGTCTATCCTATTTTAATTTATCTAAATCGAATCAGTCAAATTTAATTTATACTCAAAAACTTGAATTCATGTAAATAGAATCAAGTCAATTCAATTATTTTATGAATTCAGGGTTTAGTAACATAGTAAATCGATGCTGCAAAATTCGCTTTACATATAGAGAAAGATATAGGTAAATCAAATCATTATAATTCAATTTTTGTCTTAATGTGTTACGTAATAAGGTAATTCGATTTAATAAATGATAAGTCTTATAAATACATTTAAAATGTTTGCGTCTAAAATGACATTCACAATAGTTAATGATGATAATTTTTTAATTCTTCTGTATTACATAAGAAAGATTAAGAAAAAAATACAAAAATAAATAAAATTTACTAATAAAAATTTACTTAGTGTCTTTATTTAACAGTTAATTAATTTTGATGAATTACAAAGTACTATAATATAGAAACTAAGAGTCCATGACATATTAATCGTAGTGTGAAAAAATTATTTTGTAGGATTTTCGATTCTCTTGCATGAGATTTTGTGAAGTTCGACTCTTTTACTGTATTCAAGCATTATTCATTGAATTGAAGCATTATTGTAGGATCTAATTCTTATTACTACTCTCAGTTATTCATTGAATTGAAGATACCGCTGTAACACTCTATTAACTTGACAACACCAATACCATTTTTAGTACTTTATGCTTTCACATGAACAGAATTGATAGCTCTTTGTGCCTCTTCAATAATTTCAACAATGATATTAAAATCAGAAATTATAATAAAGTCATTTTCATCAATAATTTTAGAATTTATTTTTTTTGTCAAGTAGATGGGATAGTCTCTAATCTTAAACATTACATCCATGTATTACACATTCACTCAACACATTCACACACACTGCATAGGTACACACAATTAATATGATTCTATATTCTTTCATGAGGATTTGAACCCCGTGCAGCTCTATGTGAGGCAAACAAAGTTGTCATTTGACCCTCGGCTGCAATTTTAGTATTGTTAAAATGGACTAAATTTATCGGGTCAACTTGTTTATCCATTTAAATGGGCAGCTTTTGCCTCTAAAATTAAGTCCGTTTAAATTTCGGGTTAAACGGGCTGAGTTCGATTAACCTTAAAAAATGATGGGTTAAATGGGTTAGTCTGCGGGTCAAATGGGTGACTCGTTTATTTTTGTTTACATTTTTTCAAAAAAATAGCACTTTCAGCCGATATTTTTTCCAATTCAATCCGAAAATTCGGCCCATAAAAAAATACATTTTTAAAGGTTTTTGACCTAAAAGTGGTATTTTTGTCAAAATATTTTTTCAAATAATAAAATAAAAGGATAAATGGCCTGACCCGTTTAATAACCCATCGGACTGACTATAAACGGTCCGGACTGAAAAATTATGACTTGCGAATAAAACAAGTTTAAATGGTCCAATTCATTTAACCTACAGACTTAACGGACCGAGTTTAAATGGACTGGACTAGCTCGTTTGACCGCTCTAAATAATTTTAACAATAATATTAAAAGCAAAAATCATAAATCATAAATCATAAATTTCGAAAAAATAAAAGTACTGCCACCAAGAAAATAAAATAAGACATTTTAAAACCTTAATAGAAAATAGCAGTTCCTACGAAAGAAGAATAACTAAAAGGAGATACTGCCACCATTTGTCGAAATAAATAAGAGGGAAGAGAGAGTAACGCAGAAAGTGTACCATATTTCTCAATTCACATCTAGTTTATCACCGCAGTATTCAAAAGAAATTTATAAATAAATCGCTCATCATTACGATAACAATAAAAGAACTAGCAAACACATAGAAGCAATGAAAGATTAATTAATAATTATTCAATAATTATTTAACTCATAACAAGTTTATAAATTATTCAATAATTATTATAAAAAAAATTACCTAAAAAATAAAAGCATATATAAAATAAAACAGGGCAGATTTTGAACAAGAGGTGAAATAGCGCTAATCGGTAGAAGAGAGATGACACCGACGATGGTAAAAAATAGTTGCACCCGAAGTAGCATTAATGTTGGTATCTTCATTCTTTGTAGTTAATTTAAACTGTATTAATATTGGTGAAATTGGTGATAATTGTTCTTTTAGTGAGCTTGGAATTACAATGGCTATTTCTCCTACAATGATATCAGTTCCAGCAAGGGGTGAAGAGTCAAATCCCATAAAAGATTCACTGTGAGATGACGAGGATACAGAACTCATTATGATAGTTGAGGATAGTAATGAGGATTTAGGGAGGAGCATTTCAGTCGAACAGGATGGCCCCTTGTATTCTAAAATGCAGCAATATCTGCATGTGTGAACTTTTCAACTTTAAACGAGGTCATGGCACAATAGGATTTTCCAGACATAAAATTTGAATTTGAGGGCAGAGATTTACATGATACATCAGCTCCAACTGAGTTTTAAGTTGGATGACAGTTTTAGAATAAAAAAAAGTTGTGTTTAGTATCAAGATTTATAGCATCTAGTAAATCAGTGGTTGCGAGGCTAACAAGATAATATAGTATGGCAGTCTTCAGATATGATATGATCCAATCGTCCAAAGACATACTATGTTGCCTCCTTATACTGCTAATACATTAGATCGACTATAGAATAGAAAAAAATATTAAAATTCATAACAAACTTTACACAATCAACAAATAACTTGAATAAAAAAATTAATATAATTCATAATCTATTAAAAAAATTATATAATAAATTAATAATCATATATTAACTACTTCTTATCAAAGTGATGACAATCTTATTTTTAAAAGTTAAAATCTCATCATGTCATTATATGTAAATCTAATCTTATGTCTCCACCACATATGCTATTCTAGTCATATCTATAGAAATTAAATTTCAACAATTCTAATTTAACTACCACTGTTATTATCACTACCCATATAAATTTAATACTATAATCACTACCCATCTAAATTTAATTATAATCAACAATTTTAAATCACCACTGTCATTAACATTTTTAATTTAAAAATTTTAATCAATAATTTTAAATCACTATTCTAATTAACATTTTTAATCTAATAATTCTATATTACTTAGGATTGCTAACACTTCTAATTTAACATAATTAAACAAAAGAAATTTCGCATACTCACCTATTTATTCATGTTACTAGTAACATGAGCAACTCCATCTAGTTGTTAGAGACAATTCAGGTCGCCCTCCATGACAACAATTTTGAAGTTTGTCGCTTTCTACCTTTTGAATTCTCTTTTGTGTGTATGTGAGAGTGGAGGAGTGAATATAAATCATATGAGAGAAGTTAAATCTTAAATATGCAAAACAAGACTAAACTGAATTAACCTTCTTATTCAATTTATGGTGTATACTACTCTTAATAAATCGAATTGATTTCGTTCGATTTACCTTTATCTGACTCTCACTATGTATATGTCGAATTTGACCTCTTTCGATTTACCCTTATCAAAATCCTATATTCTAAAAGACGAAACACTTTTTCTCTTGCACTATTAAATTAAATTGGCTTAATTTAATTTACATAAATTCAAATTTTTTAGCATAAATTAAATTTGTGTGATTTGATTTATGTGTAAATATACGAATCAAATTTATCTAATCCGACTTAACGTAACTTTAAATAGGACAAACATATAATTAAACTAGAATCAATACATATGTATACTTTTGTTAGCCAATTATTTTATTAAAGTAGACTAACTTTGATATTAATAAAAAGTGTTAGCACCTAACATTTCTCATCTTTTATATATTTGGTCTATAATTATTAAGTGCAATATATATAGTAATCTTTATAACATTACTAATATGAGTTTTGTTAGTAGAAATTTTTAATTTTTTAATAAATACATTAAAAATGTTAATAATTTAGCTTTTTTTTTAATTCTTTTAAATGCCTAAATAATTGTTCCTACCACACTCATTAACAACAAGACTCTATTCATATAAGCAAGTAAAAGTTCAATGAAATATTCTGTATTCTTTTGCATATATATAAACACGTGAATTCAATGAAAATTTCAAAACAGATGAGATTTAGAAATTGAATGATGCTCCATCACTCCTATCTACCAAAGATGTGGTTAGTTGAAGGCTTTCAAACGATGCAAACCTTAAAATTAAACGAATAAAAATATTGCCATCTCAATTATTGAATCGATATCATAGAAAGATTATTATTAGCTATGTAATGTGTTCGATTATAAGGATGTGACTTTTCCCCGGCTTTATTTTACTATTTCATTTAAACTAATAAAATATAACTAGGTATAATTATTAAACTAAAAATATAGGGATAAGTATTGTTTTAGTCCCTAACGTTGAGGGTTAGAATTAAAATCGTCTCTAACGTAATTTTTTATTTAGAATCATCTTTAACATTTTTTTCGTATTAAAATCGTCCTTTTAACATTTTTCGGACAAAATTACCCTCTATCACCACCAGCACCTTTACCTCCACCACAAAAAATAGCACCATCAATGAAATCAACACAAATTCAACAAATTAACATAAATTCAACAAATTCAACAACCAAATCAACACACAACAATAATAAAATCAAAAAATAACAAATCAAAATCAAAATTAAAAATAAAAGCAGAAGCTGTCACAAAAATAGAAGCAGCAGAAGCAGAAACTCAAGCAGAAGCTCAAGCAGAAGCAAAAAGCAGAGGCCAAAACAAAGAGGAGAAGCCGAAGCAAGAGAAGCAAATTCAGAAGAAGAAGCAGATGCAGAAGCCGAAGTAGAACCACCGGCGCTTCCCCGACGGCAGCTCGTGGGCGAATCGGCAGCGACAGCTCAGCGGCGTGCTCTCCCGAAGACGACGCGACGACGGCGGTGAGCCCTAGCAGCAGCGGCGCATCTCCTTTCCCTCTTCTCTTCTCCCCCGTAGCAACCCCTCTCTCCTTTTTTCTTTCTTTCGGCGACGGCGACGGCAGCTCCAAGCTCCGCCGGCGCCATCCCGCCTCCCCCCTCCCCCCTCTTCCTTTCCCCTTTCCTTCCCCTCCCCCCTTCGTGTACCATTTTTCTCCCTCCTCCCACCGCGTTCTTTTCTTTTATTTTTTTTAAATTTTATATTTTTTTATTAAAGTAGAGATAGTTTAGGAATAAAATTAAAAATTTTATTAAAAATAACAATTTTAATACGAAAAAAATGTTAAGGATAATTTTAAATTAAAAATTACGTTAGAGACGGTTTCGATTCTGATACTCAACGTTAGGGACCAAAACAATGCTTATATTTTTAAATTAGATTCCTACATTGTTTTTAATATTGCAATTAAGTTATTTTTACGTCAAAACTATTAAAAATTAATAAAATATTTATCCAAAAAAATATGTGATCAAATATCTAATTAGATTCTTAATTATGATTACCTTTTAATTTGCAAAAAAAATATTTTTTTAATTCTAATTTTTTTATATTAGAAAAAATTTAATTACAAAATTAAAAATAGTATAAAAATTTAATTAAAAAAATATAAAATTTAATTATAAATTTGATAAAATTATAAAGAATAATTAAATAATTTAACTTTTTATTTTATTTTAAAATTTTTAATGTTAATCTTAAAAACAAAAAATATTAAAAAAATAATAAAAAAATGCATACCAAACACGTTTCTTAACTTTCTTCGTGAAACTGAGATGGCCACTTAGGCCTCTCCAAGAGGGAATTGATGTTACGGGTGCAATGCAATGCTAAGAGTTAGGAACACTTCTTTTTTGTTATTTTTGTGATTTCTTTTGGGCTTCGGTTCCTTAACTATATATGTACCCAAAAAGTGTGTGACGAAGAAACAACGGAACTCTTTTTTTTATGACTAATGTTTTAGGTGAATTCTATGATGTAGAAAGAGAGATTTTTCTACATGTGTATGTTTGTGTGGTCAAAAGAGTAGTGTGATAAGTATTTAGAAAAAGAATAATTGAAGAGATAAGATTTGACATGTTGCAAGTAAAATGTAATATATTTTGTCTTATGTAATATGTAAATAATGTATTGATTAAATTGGCTAATTATATTTATGTTAATTAATTATTAAAGATAATATTGGATCTTGTACGATTTTTTTTTTATTTTTGGACTTTTTGAATGTACGTTCTCTCTCTCCAAAAATATTAATTTTCTTTTTTCAAGTAACATGAGTTGGAAGAAAAATAATTAATTGAATTTTTCTTTTTTATTAATTTTTCATCTAAGTTAATAATTTTTTTTCAATTCATGTTACTTGAAAAAGAAAATTCAATTAATTATTTTTATTTACATAATAAATATCATCTGAAAAATTAATTTTTACACACAAAAATTTATTAATATTTATTTTAAATTAAATTAATGAATGTATAATATATATTAAAAAAATCATCATCTTTCTTCAACACACTTTTATATTCTCAAAAAGAAACTAATCATATAATTTTGTTAAATCTGTTCAAACATACTTTTTTCATTTAATAAAATAATAAATATTAAATATTCACTCAATAACATAGTTTATTCATTGTAAAAAATTAATAATTTAATTATAAATAATATGTTGCGTATAAAATATTCCAATAATAACTTGAAGAATTTAATTTTTTAGACAATTTTTTTTAAAATATTAATTATTAAAAGATTTTTCTTTTTTTAGTATTTGAATTTTTCTTTTAATTATTTTTTATAAACAACTGTAAATAGATATTTTAATGCAAACAAAATAATAAGATATTGTCTACATAATATCGAAAAATAACTATGTTTTCTTATATTTTTTTGGTGTCTACCATGTTTTTCTATATGTCTGGTGTTATACAAATTTTGGGTGCACATATTTTTAGTGAGTTTAAATTTGATGTATTGATAGTGTAAAATGTGTTTTACATAGTTATGTAATTATATTTGGTCTTTTGAATGACAATTCACACCGTCTATAAAAAGTAATTATTTTTGTTAATGTAGTGTTACGTCAGTCATTAGATGTAAATATAAAATTATTTCATACTAACACTACATTAAAATTAAATTTATTTTTAATTTTCCTTTATAACAAAAAGCAAAATTTCTTATTACAATTTTCATTCTTAAAAAAAATCAACTCTTCCAAAATATATATTCTCTCTTTCTACACCATAAAAATAGCAGTATTACAAATGCTATTTTGACATCAATATTTTTTAAACAATTAAATATAATTTTTTTTGTTTTATTAATTAAAAAAATTAAATATATAAATAATTAATAACAAACTATTTTTATAAGATGTCAAGATGTTTTAATAATATTTTTTTATAAATATCTATATGTACCTAGAGTAATATTGACAGATATATTGATATAATATTCAAATTAATTATATATAAATATTACCGTTAATTTAAATGTATGTAAATACATAAAGTTATATGTTTTTTTTGTTGGTTAAAATATGTAAATACATTTTTATATTTGTGAAACTGAATATATCTAAGTCATAAAAAAAAGGAATATATTAAAATAAATAAATATTAATAAATTTTTGTGTGTAAAGTTAATATTTTTGGAGAGAGAAAACATACATTCAAAAAGTTCAAAAATAAAAAAATCATACAAAGTCCAATATTATCTTTAATAATTAATTAACATAAATATAATTAACCTATTTAATCAATACATCATTTATTCAAAGAATAATACTAGATAATTAATATTTTTCAGGTAATCTCAATCAATACTTTAAAATTATTTTATTTATCTTAAATTTTAGACTTTAAATCATAAATTTTTAATCTTAAATTTTAAATTATAAATCCAAATTTTAAAAGTAACTAATATCGGCTAAAATTTGATTCGCAATACTTTCTCTCATTCAAATAAGATGAAAAAAATAATGAATAAGAGGTCCACATCAACAAAGATGTCAAGACCTTGCTTCTTTGCATGATATCAATGTTCGCCAACAACTAGAAGCTTTTTTCAATTTTTATACACACGTGTTGTGGCAGTGCTAAATAAAGATGGTCTATCTGATCTATCTAAATTTGTGAATTATACAAGTTAGTCTATTTATTTTTATGTTCTTTTTTAAAAATAATTTAAAAAATCTTATTTTTGTAGAAAAAAAAAATTTAGTTGGTGAATCAGGATCTACTTAGAAGAGAAATTAGAATTATACTAATTTTATTGTTAAAAATGGATCGGAAAATAATTAAATAGATTATCCGTTTAGTTGCATGTGTCAGAATATATATATATTAAAATAAATTAACATTCATTAGAATTATTTAGCATATCTAAATATTTATTATATTTATTATAAAATATTACGTTTTTATTATTTCAATTCTCTTATCACCTATAAATACACTTCTATATTATATTATTTCAGACAATTTAAACACACTTAATAATACACAAATCCTTTCTCCAGTTTAGTCTCTTATTTCTAGCATAGTATCAGAGTCATGGTATCCTCCTTGAAGATAATAGGTTGTTTTTCCTCTGATGAATCACTGTATTTTTCATATTTTTCTTCCGTACTATTTTTTTTCTTTTTCTTTTATCAATACTTTGATGCTTTCTCACATAACCGATTAACTCATTCACTACTTACTTATTCTCATAGAGAAATCATATATTTTTCGTCACCTTTCGATAGTCTACCATCTCTTTACACTTTGTCACTTTTTCAGTAGCTCATCATTTTTTCAGCAGTTTTTCGATAATTGGCCACTCTTCCGACAATTCCGTTTATATTTTCTTATGGAAATTCCGTTTGCAGTTTCGTCTGTATCCAGTTTAGTCTCTTATTTCTAACTGCATGTTAGCCCCTCTAACTCATTTTTTTACAGCTTAATCGACTAAGGTCATTTAATATTTAGTTTTTACAGATCTACTTTTAATGACAAAGATCTATCCGTTTAAACAAAAATAAATGGACCAATAGATTTTGTCTATTTTGACAAACTCAGTGCTAGATATGCAACAAAGACAAATATGATGAGGGAGAGAGAGAAAGGAGCTTCATAGTGTCGACAACTCAACAGATTTAGAGTGTAGGGTGATGGAGCAACCGTGAAGCAGATTTAGGGGATGAGCAAGAGGCGGTAGCAATGGTGGAGAAGATAAAAAAATTAAAGAGGCTAACAAGTTTAAAATTATTTTAAAATTTTGAAAAAATATTAAAGTAATGCATACATAAGAATAATAGAAGATTACAACTGTAAATCACCAAGGATGATGAAAATTAAAGATGAACCAACCATCCTTATTTATTTGTTCATGTCCAAGATAAATTATATTATTGTAATTATTATTTAATAGAGAAAAGTTCATAATAACCACCAGCCATTTTTAATTTAGTTGACGAGATTCTTCATAATAAAGAGCTGTTGCATGGACCTCTATGCCTTGAGAAGATGAACATCAAGATCTTTAGCAGTCTTGCCAAAGATTTCCAAGAAACCATATGGAGTTTCAATATTCTCATTGATTTTCTCGTACTCGAGTAAATTTAACTGAGGAGGCAGCATGACCATCATGCTTTTTCAATCACATGAAAAAAGAGCTTTTGAAACTTTATTAGAGATATAATTATTCATATTACATGTTTTTATTAATTTAAATTTTTAGGACAAATAATTTCATGACATCTTCCATCACAAATAATTTTATATGGATCGGAGCTTCAAGATCCTCCTGATTTTCTCATATTCAATGGTGCATTTAACATAAGCACCGCCATCAACTTTGTGACTCACTTGAAGGATGAGCTTAAAGACCTTCTTCTAGTCTTTACCGCGATATCTCCATCCTAGAGCTTCTATGTGGCTGTTATTATCTCCTCATCAATGGCTTCAACACTTTCCTTACGTGTAATTATCTCTTACCATTTGTCGTTTGATTTCATACCATCAATTAAGATAGATAAATATAGGCATAACAAAGACTATATATTAATTAACAAAATTATTAATCATTAATCTTTTATTTCTTACAAGTTCGTTCATGCATGTCTCTATTTTTTTTTTCGGGTTTAGTATTATAGAAAAGATGTATAAAGTTTAGTTTCTAATGTAATTGTCGTGTATTTATTAAAATAAAAAGATTGAAATTTTTATTAATAACAATTTTAATTTATATTCTGATCTTATAAAATATATGTTACCTAAATTTTTTTATTTGTAAACAATTTCATTATAAACATGTAATATACGATAAGATTCAATAATGTCGTTAGACCTATGTAACCAATTTCAAATAATAGGATAATATTTTATTGTTGTTTTTTCAATTATTTTTTTGTTCTTTTTATATGTATCTTAGGTCAACATATTACATCATGTTTCTATTAGTCTTTAAAAGATGCATATAAATTTCTTTTTTTTTGGAAAGAAGGTATATATATTATTAATAGTGACTAAAAAAATTCAAGACATCTAAGTAGGCCAAATTAAAAATATCGTGTGGAGCCTCTTTATATCCAAACCTCTTTGGAGATAGAGAAATACAATAGTGCCAACCTATGGGTCACTAAGTTACCTTTTTTTTTTACATGTGAAATATAATGAGATCTGAAATTTCTCAAAATAGTTTTACAATTAGAAATAATGAGTCCAAACTAATTGTTTGGGAGGTCAGTATGCATTAGGACCTGCACTATTTAAAGATTATCCCCCTCTATCACAATATTAGAAAAATCACGGTCTAATATTAATTTGAGTGCAAGGAAACACGCAAAAGCCTCTGCCTCCTTAGCCGATGTCACTTTTTGGAGGAACATGTTGTTGCGATCATGATGTTATCGTTATCATTGCGAATCACCGCCGCTGCCCCGGTATTACCTCCCACCAACCCCGTTCTTGCATTTTCGTCCGTAAAAAAAAAGGCATCGAAATTAATTTTGTATATATGCGGTGGAGGTGATTCCCAGGTAGTGTCATTGTTGCTACCAGATGCAGGTACTACAGAAGAAGGTTGTTGAGCAGTGACGTAATCCGTAACCCTACGCACCGCATTACGTACCAAATACATAAGATCGAAGGTACGATTTTTAAAAATTGTTTGATTTCTATTTCACCACAAAGCATGAAGGTATTAGTGTACACAATACAGAACCTTCCACAACCTTCCACACCCAGCCTCAGCTGTAAAATCAGTTATGACAGCTAAGCACAATTCAGTTACACCCTGGGCTTAATGCCTAACTAATCTGTAATTACACACCTAATCCCAATCCCTAGCTAGCTATGTATAAAACCCATTGTAACAAACCAAGATATTTTTTCACTTTTTCACTACTCAAGCTATGAAACCCTGATTTCAATGTCTCTACTCTCTCTAATCTCAATCTTCCTGTAAAATCTTCCTTTCTCAAAGCTTCTGGTACTTTTCATGGTATCAGAGCTTCGGTTCTGATCCATGGATCACCACACTCCTTCCGCTTCATCAGCTCAGGCAACACAGCAAGCTTCAATGGCGTCAATCAGGAACTTCCCAGCCACAATCAAACTGGATGAAGATAATTTCAAAGCGTGGAAGCGACAGGCTCTTGCATGTGTCAAAGCAAACAAGTTACAAAGTCACATCACTGCACAGGCAATTCCCAAAAAATTCAACTCAGAACAAGATCGAGCTGAAGGAAAGGTCTCACAAGAATTTGAAGCATAGGAACAACGTGATGAGTGCTTGGTCGTGTGGATGCTCTCTGCCATGAACGAAGTCTTCGTGAATAGAGTTGTTGAATATGACTATGTGCACGAAATTTAGGCATCACTGAAAGAATACTTCACAGCCAGGCAAAAATCAAAGATAAGAATGTTAAAGGCACAGTTAAAGATGATCAAGAAACAAGGTGCAACGGTAATCGAATACATAGCCAAAGTCAACAAGGTAGTCAATTCTCTATCTGCGCTTGGTGCTCCACTTTCAAAAGAAGAACATTTTGATTTCGTGCTAGGAGGATTAGATGAAGAATTTAGTGCGTTTATCACCATGGTAAATTCAAGAATAGACTCAATGACTGTCAGTGAGCTTGAATCGCAGCTTCTTACACAAGAAGAGGTAAATGAGAGATTCAGAAAACCAGATCTCACTATGGTTCATGCAAATCTAGCTGAAAAAGAATCACGATCAAGCAAGGCAAGCTGTGAATTTTTAGCAGAAGAATCCTATGAAGGCTACTATGCCAGAGGCCAATCTGAAAGGCGAGGCAGAGAAAGAAACTTCAGAGGAGGAAGATCTTGGTGGTCAGGAAGCAAACCCCAATGTCAGCTATGTGGAAGAATTGGCCACATAGTTTGGCAATGCTTTCACCTATGCAACCAACATTACCAAAATCCTCACCTCCACAACCCCAGTGGTGGCCCTCCACCACCAAACAACACATTCCATCAACAACCCTCACATGCTTCTTACCAACAGCCACAACAACCCTACCAAGAGAATCAACAACAAGCAACCACAAGCAATCGAAATACTCCTCAAGCACTGCTCGCCACAAACAACTTTGACAATGGCTGGTACCCTGACTCTGGAGCCTCTCACCATCTCACATTTGACCAGATGAATCTACTCCACAGCTCAGAATACCAAGGACCTGAACAAGTGTTTGGAGGTAATGAAAAAGGTATGAGTATTGCTAATATTGGGAGGTCTATCATGCATGCATCTATGTCAAACAAGTTTTTTAAACTCCAGAATTTGCTTCATGTACCTATCATTTCAAAAAACTTAGTCAGTGTCTCCAAATTTGCATTAGATAATGGTGTGTTCTTCAAGTTTTGGCCTTATATATGTGCTGTTGAATGCCAGGAGTCCAAGAGGATTCTGCTCCAAGGCAAACTTAAGAATGGTCTATATAGGTTCACTGACATTCAGATACCAAACCAAATAAAGCACTTGCTTCACAGCCAAATAAAGCGCTAGCTACACAAGCTCTTGGTGCTGAACAGAAAAAGAAAATAAATGCAAACACTGTTACTATGGATAGGAAAGCACAAAATAAAAATGAAAAAGCAGCAAGCAACAACAATATGACAAGAGAAAGTGAAAAAGAGAAAGGAACAAACAACAACACACACCAAGTTGAAAACACAAGTGACTGGTGTAATACAATCAGCAATGCTGATGATATAAACACTAATGCATACCATTTGTATAATAAAGTAGAAAATTATGATGTACCTATACCATTTAATGTAGTACATCTTAAGAAAAATATATCATTCACCCCCATTTCTTCAAACAAATCTGCTGCTATTATTGAATGTTATAGTCCTGCTTACTCCAACATTTCTTCTGCTTGTGTTCCCTCTAACAAATATGCTGCTATCACTGTAATTACACTTCCTAATGTCAATCCTATCACAAATAAACCTGCTCTCTCTAATTGTGCAACTGAAAGTAGGTCTGCAGCATTACTCACAATCTTCACTGCCAATAATGACACCAATAGCCCTCCTCTCAACCTGCTGCATCCTAACACCACAGCCCATTCCCATCATCTTAATACACAAACTCCAACAAATAACCTTAACACAATCTCCACTGCCAATAATGACACCAATAGCCCTCCTTCCAACCTACTACATCCCAACACCACAGCCCATTCCTATCACCTTAACACACAAACTCCAACAAATACCCTTAACTCCTTTGACCTATGGTACAGAAGACTTGGACACCCCTCCCAAAGAATCACCAAAACCATACTAACTAAATACAACATTCCATTTTCTCCCACCAGCTGCACCCTGCCTTTTGTGAACCATGCACTACCAACAAAATCCACCAACTCCCCTTTTCACCATCTCATTCCCAATACACTAAACCCGTTGAGCTAGTTTTCTCTGACCTTTGGGGACCTTCTCCTCACTCAAGCAAATCCGGGTTCAAATATTATGCCTGTTTTATTGATGCCTTTAGCAGATACACATGCATCTTCCTTCTACAAACCAAAGCTCAAACATTCACAGCCTTTCATCAGTATAAATCCCTTATTGAAAATAAAACCGGCCATAAAATCAAAGCGTTCCAAACTGAGAATGGAGGAGAATACTTGTCAAACACTTTCACCAAATACCTCAAAGACCAAGGCATACAACATAGACTTACCTGCCCTCACACACATCAACAAAATGGTTGTGCAGAGAGGAAAGACAGACATTTGACAGAAACCTCCCTCACTCTCTTGTCACAAGCTTCCCTACCTCTCTCTTTTCGGGATGAAGCTATCCTCACTGCGACCTATCTCATAAACAGATTACCAACCCTAACCCTAAACCTCAAATCCCCTTTGGAAATCCTGTTTAACACCACACCAGATTACCAATCCCTAAAAACCTTTGGCTGTGCCTGCTACCCTTGGCTTAGACCATACAACAAACATAAACTAGATCATAGGTCCACCAAGTGCATATTCATAGGTTATAGCCCTGATCACAAAGGGTACAAATGCCTATCCCCATCAGGAAGAATCTATATGGCCAGGAATGTTATCTTCAATGAGCTCGAATTCCCCTTCCCATCACTATTCAACACACAGCACTCTCCCAACAAACCAGCAACACTGAGAAGTATACCACCAAGTACCCACATTTTTCAAGCACCCTACATAGACATTCATGATGCATCTCCCACTAATACCAATATTCTATCTGATTCATTATAACCTACACAAATTCATGTCATTGACTCTGAGTCTGAAACTAACCTTGCTGAAAGTGCAGATTCCTTTGAAACTGTCCCTGTGCAGGTGAAAATTGGCCCTTGTGTGCAACCTGCAGTCGACACCACTGCACCGGTTCATCAACTGAGACCAATAGCACTGTGCAGAATACACACCACATGCAAACCAGGAGCAAAAGTGGTATCACCAAGCCAAGACTACTGACTGCCACACTCTCAATCACAGACCTCACCTGCAACCTACCGAAGTCCATCACTCAGGCCCTTGCCACCCCACATTGGAGAAAAGCCATGGAAGAAGAACATTCAGCCCTGATAAAAAATAACACATGGAGACTTGTTGATCCACCTCCCCATTCGACACCCATAGGCTGCAAATGGTTTTTTCGAGTCAAAAAGAACCCTGATGGCACAATCCAAAAATATAAGGTGAGGCTTGTAGCAAAGGGATTTCACCAAAAGCAAGGAGTTGATTATGAACATATCTTTAGTCCCGTGGTCAGACCTGCAACTGTTCGAGTCATGCTGAGCATTGCCCTTGCAAAAGGCTGGATAATACACCAATTCGACTTCAACAATGCATTCCTCAACGGTGACCTTAGTGAAGATGTATACATGCAACAATACGAAGGCTTTGCCTCTCCAAACTCGCATCAAGTATGCAAATTGCAACGTTCTCTTTATGGCCTCAAACAAGCTCCAAGGGCCTGGTTCACTAAGCTCAGCTCTACCCTCCTCAAATTTGGTTTTGTGAGCACCAAATCAGATGTGTCACTATTTATCAGATTCACCTCCTCCTCCACAACTTACATCCTAGTTTATGTGGATGACATTTTAGTAACTGGCAACTCAGAGTCAGAGATCAAGTCTGTCATGTCTCAGTTACACAGCACTTTCTCTCTCAAAGCCCTAGGTGAAATGAATTACTTTCTTAGAATTGAAGTCAAACACAGCAGCAATGGGACAGTCACCTTAAAACAAAGCAAATACATTCAGGATCTCCTAGACAGAGCTGAAATGAGCAATGCCAAACCTGTACCCACTCCTATGACCTCTTCTCTTAAGCTGTCAGCCTTTAATGATGGTAACTTTCACAATCCCACACTTTACAGATCAATAGTTTGGGGCTTGCAGTATGCAACAATTACAAGACCAGAAATTTTCTTTTCAGTCAACAAAGTTGCACAATTTCTTCACAACCCGCTTGACTCTCACTGGAAGGCAGTAAAACGGATCCTTCGTTATCTCTCAGGCACAACTCAGTATGGTCTGAGGTTCAGAAAGTGCACAAATTTTAGAGTCTATGATTTTTGTGATTCAGACTGGGCCAACAAAATTGATGACCGAAAGTCCACCAATGAGAATGGAATCTACCTAGGTCCCAACCTGGTATTGTGGGCAAGCAGAAAACAGTCTACAGTCTCAAGGAGCAGCACTGAAGCAGAGTTCAGGGGTATTGCAGATGCAGTAACTGAGATAGTCTGGTTGCAAAATCTGCTCACTGAGGTCAGAATGTCATACTCTGCCAAGCCTGTAGTATACTGCGACAATCAAAGTGTTGTACTTATGTCTGCTAATCCTGTTCTACACAACAAATCAAAGCACTTCGCTCTCAATCAATCCTTTGTAAGAGACTTTGTCACCAATAAGGAGCTCTTCATTCAGCATATCCCAGCACAAGACCAACTCGCAGATACTCTAACCAAACCCCTCTCAGCAGCAGCATTCCTCAAGTTTTGGGACTTGCTCAGAGTGTTTAAAGCAGATCCTTAGAAGGCCCTTGGTTTGAGGAGGCATGTTAGTGTACACAATGCAGAACCTTCCACAACCTTCCACACCCAGCCTCAGCTGTAAAATCAGTTATGACAGCTAAGAACAATTCAGTTACACCCTGGGCTTAATGCCTAACTAATCTGTAATCATACACCTAATCCCAATCCCTAGCTAGCTATGTATAAAACCCATTGTAACAAACCAAGATATTTTTTCACTTTTTCACTACTCAAGCTATAAAACCTTGATTTCAATGTCTCTGCTCTCTTTAATCTCAATCTTCCTGTAAAATCTTCCTTTCTCAAAGCGGCACTCCAAAAAAATTCCCTTTTATTATTATTATCAAAATGATAAAACAGTGAAATAATTCATTCTTCTATTGTTTGATCTACAGAGTGTGCTATTCGGAGAGTAAAAGGAGAGAGACACCAAAATTAACGAGACCATTCACAGCTTTTGAAAATGTGAGTTTCAGTTTCCTCTTCAAGATAACATTTGGGACATAAGGTGGAATCACTAATATCTCTTTTTGTAGATTTTTTTTAGTAGATAGGCCTTGTAAGAGTAATTGTCAAACAAAAGTAAGTGTGCGTCTTGGAGCTTGTATCTTCCATAACATTTTTCATTAGAACTGAGGCCTAAAATGGTGTTCACTAGATTCTGTAGCATATTGTGGTTATGATCGTACGTATAAGATGGTAAGCATTCTTTACTACATATAACCTGGAGTTTGTGTTTTTCCATACAAAATTATCTTGTTGCTGATTGATGTCAATGGATAGACTTAGGATTTGTGTTGCTTCAAAGTCATAGAATATCTGTCTGATTAGGCTCTCTTTCCACACAAGGTATGGTTGTCAATAAAATTGTCGACTGTTGTTTCCTGATCAAAATAAGAACACCGTACTCCAAATTTTAAAACCGTTATGGTTAGAAAGCTACAGATCACCCCAAATATGAGTAGTTGTATCGGATTCTATCCTCCAAAAATCTCCTAAATTTAGTATCCATCTTGAAGACCATATGTTGCGCCATGTATAACTTGAATGGTATCTAGCCAATAGCTGATCTTAGAAAAGTTATCCGATTATAATATTTTACTTTGAGTGCTTTAATAGCTAGTGATCCTGGTGTTTGGATGAGCCGTCAGCCCTGCTTAGTCCAATAAAACTTGATTAAAAGTCTCAAAATTTCGAAATTCTAAATTGCCTTTTTCTTTAGCTTTACAGAACTTTGTTCAGCCGACCCAGTAAATTTTTTTTCTCCCTTATTACTGTTTTAATGAAAACTACTTATTAAGCTCTCAAGCTGTTGGCATAGAAACTCCTAAGTAGTTGAAAACATCTCCTTATATGTATGATGGGATTGTTTGAGCTACAACCTTAATTAAAACTTATTTTTCAACCTTTGAAAGATTCTTCTTCTTTCATCTCTTTAGATTTTTTTCAGACACATTCTTGGACAAAATAAAAAATTTACGTCTTAGATCTGCCCACGAAAGTGTGTAAACCTAAAGCCAATTTTGTATAAACATTTGTTTGATAAGTGGGATATTTTTGGCTAAATATAATTTTCGATTTGTCCAAATTGATCTTTTTGTCCAAATCCTAATTGGTAGAGTTGGCGGCACATATAAAAAAATTTAGTGTTCGAAAAATTTAACAATTTAATTTTATTCTAAAAGATATTAATATAGGTTAAATTAGACTTTCTAATCATTTTCTGCTGATATATTACCCCCAACTTGTTATGCGACAAATTTCATCTTACACGTCAGCAATTACCAGTGACATGCCAAAAAACTAACTTAACATGTTATACATTAACTTGTTAATATATTTAAGTGTACTTGCATATAATTTAAACATACATCTAAAGAAAGAAAAAAAAATCTCTAGCAGAGAAAGAGTACGTACTCCGTACTCAGAGAGAATGAGAGAAGGAGAGAGCGGGAGAGAGCGTTTGAGGGTGAAACACGGTGAAGAAGATGGCCATGCCATCGAAAGAGATAAGGGGGAGAGTGTGGGAGGGTTTGCATCAGGTGTGAAGGAGGGATCAAGTAAGGGCGACCTTAGTTCCAGGGTGACTTCCAAGATTTCGTTCCGTGACAAGGTTATTGGTTCTACGGTAGCCACAGGGATAAATCGGGCTGAAGCTCTAGATGAGGATTCCATGGCAGTGGTCACTGGAAAACAAGGAGATCCTATGCCTCCAAGAGTTTGCTTCTCCGAAGAGGCTAGGAACATCCTTTCTGAACCATACAAGGAAGCAATTGTGATTAAGGTTCTTGGAAAAAACCTTAGTTACACGGCCATGTTTCACAAATTGAAAGGGGTATGGAGGATCACCGGTGGATATGAAATCTTGGATGTGGGTTTTGGGTACTTCCTCGTTAAATTTGATCGCATGGACGATCGAGAGAAGGTTTTACTAGGGGGGCCATGGATGATCTTCGGTCACTATATTGCGGTCAAGCCATGGACACCGGATTTTAAACCTTGTGAGGACACTTTCGGGGAGACTATGGTTTGGATTCGAATCTCTGGTTTGAGCATATGGTACTATCAGGATAAAGCCATGATGAGAATCGCTTCTGCTGTGGGAAGACCAGTCAAGGTGGATCTGGCTACAAAGTTGGCGGAAAGGGGAAAATTTGCTCGGGCTTGCGTGCAAATTAATCTTGGTTTGCCGGTGGTCCGGAGTGTGATTGTCGATGAGTTTGAATATAAGGTGGAGTATGAATGCTTACACCTTATTTGTGACAAGTGCAATTGTTTCGGGCATCCAGCAACTGACTGCAGAATGACCCCAATAGATTCGGAAAGGGTGGATCGAAAGGAAACATCAGTGACCGAGACGGCGGCCCGGGTGGTGCAGCCACAGGAAGCTTCAAAAGAGAAAATTTTTGAATTTGGATGCAATCCCAAAGAGTCAGTGATAGTTGCAGAAATTAGGGAGGAATTAGATGATACGTTGCATGGGAAGGAAGTGGGGTCCCAACATTTGGAAAATGAGGCTGGCTGGACCAAAGTCAGCGGCAAAAGGAGAGAAAAATTGAGTCAATCAAACAAAGCCCAACAAACATCTAAAGATAAAATGCCGGTGCGCTCAAATCAGAAATTGGACCAGAACCGTGACTTTGGGCTACGTATGAGAGGAGCCGAATCAGGGGTGAAGACCGGGTCGGTTAGCGGATCTAAGGCACGCATGGCATCTTCCAAACAGCAAGGGGTGAAGGGCAAATCTGTCTCCGTTGCGGTGCCGACTTTCACTGCCATTATCAAAAACGGACACAAGAGGTTGCGCCCTTCTTCTTTGCAGAATTCGCCGTCGACTCCGGACTGCCTTGGCGACACCAGCAAGCAGCAAATCGGCAAATTGGAAGGGTTGTCAGTGGAGGGACACAGACAGACTGGGCAACAACCGGACAAGGACAAGCAAGGCTCAGGGGGATATGATGGTAGATCTTCATCATCTCGTTAGGGACTTCAGCTGAGGTTGGTCCTTTTTACAATACAAATTGTTTTATGGATTATTTAGATTTAAGCTTTCTATTTTGGAATATTAGAGGTGCCTCTAATAAATTGGCCCGGGTTCATAGTAAGGAGTTAGCGAATAAATTTCATCCTACTTTTTTCATTCTGTTTGAAACCCATATTGCTTTCGAGAGGATGAAATCTTTTTGGAATAATCTAGGTTACCAGGATGTTGGTATTGTTGAGGCTAATGGCCATAGTGGGGGTATCTGGGTTCTATGTTCTAATTCAAATATTTCTGTGAGAGTATTGGATGTAGTTGATCAATGTATCAGTTTTGAAATCACTATGGGCAATACATCTAGTTACTGCAGTGCGGTGTATGCTAATCCGCATATACATCGGCGTAAAGAACTGTGGGGTGACTTGACAAGGATTGCTAATATGATCCACGGACCTTGGATTGTGTTAGGGGACTTTAATGATGTTTTGTTGCAGAGTGAAGTTAGAGGGGGGCAATTTAGACTTGCCAGAGCAGAACAATTTGCGGAAACATTGGAGGATTGTGGGCTGTTTGATATGGGGGCTATTGGGAGAAGATTCACTTGGTACAGGAAGGTGAAAGGTGGGGTGCAGGTGGCCAAGAAGCTTGATAGAGCAGTCATCAACCAGGACTGGCGACTAATGTTTCCAGAGGCTTATACTGAGGTGCTGGCGCGCCTTCACTCTGATCATTGCCCATTATTCACTAGGTGCAAGATGGCAAAGAGGGCTACCAAGGGCCATCGTCCGTTCAGATTCCAGGCTGCGTGGATGACTCATCCTCTTTTTAGGAATGTTGTTGATACAGCTTGGAATAGAGGAGCTCCGGATGTAGTTAAATGTTTGTTGGAGGTTCAAAAAGATGCAACTAGCTTCAATAAAAAGGTTTTTGGCAATATTTTTGTTAAGAAAAGGGAGTTGGAGAGGCTTTTGAATGACGTTCAGATTACTCTGGAAAGTCGGGAGGATCAACAGCTTAGGATCAAAGAGCAAGTTTTGCATCAGGAACTGAATGCTGTCCTTCTTCAAGAAGAGTTGTTGTGGTATCAAAAATCTAGAGAACAATGGGTGAGATGTGGAGACAGAAATACAAAATTTTTTCATCTGCAGACAGTTATCAGGAGAAAGAGGAACAAAATTCATGGGTTATTTTTGGAGGATGGGTCTTGGACCACGGAGACTACGACTCTAGAACTGGCGGCAAATTCTTTCTTTCAAAAGCTCTTTTCTACAAGGGAGGATATTGACCTGGACGCCATGGGGCCTTTTCCTTGCCCGTCTCTTAGTACTGAGGCTTGTCAAAAGTTAGTGGAACCGGTGACGTCTGAAGAGGTTAAAAGAGCTGTGATGACCATGAGTTCATTTAAAGCCCCAGGGCCAGATGGATTTCAAGCAATTTTCTACAAAGAGTTCTGGGACTCTCTTAGCAACGATGTGTGTAGACTGGTCAAGCGAGCCTTTGAGGGTGAGCCATTGAATGCGGCTATTTTCGATACTCTCATTGTTCTAATTCCTAAAGTGGAAGTTCCCTCTTCCTTACGGGAGTTTCGGCCTATTAGCTTATGTAATGTAATTTATAAAATTGTCACAAAGGTTCTAGTTAACAGGTTCAGACCTTTCCTATCGGAGATCATTGGTCCTTTGCAAGGAGGGTTCATTCCAGGAAGAGGAACCACAGAGAATATTATCATTGCTCAAGAGATTATGCACTTCATGAGGAACACCAAGTCTCGAAAAGGGACCATGGCATTCAAGATTGATTTGGAAAAAGCTTATGACAGGGTAGACTGGCGTTTTCTGGAAGCTACTTTGGTCCGGTTTGGGTTTCCAAAGGCTACCATTAATCTTATATTGAATTGTGTGACTTCCTCTTCGTTGGCAGTTTTGTGGAATGGGAACAGGCTCCAAAATTTCAATCCGAAGAGAGGGTTGAGGCAAGGAGATCCTATGTCTCCTTATCTATTTGTACTCTGTATGGAAATGCTTGCCTGCTTTATCTCTCATAGAGTTTCCCAAGGTTTGTGGAACCCAGTTGCGGTTTCTAGGAATGGACCACGACTCTCTCATTTGATGTTTGCAGATGATCTTTTGCTTTTCTGTAAGGCATCAAAAGCTCAAATAATAGAGGTCATGCATTGTTTGGACTTGTTTTCTAGAGCGTCAGGTTTAAAGGTAAATCTTCATAAGTCAAAGGCCCAGTGTTCCAAGAGGGTGTCGGAGAGGAGAAAAGAGGTTCTCTCAGGGGTCTCTAACATCCGGTTCTGCAATGATTTGGGTAAATACCTGGGAATTAACATCGGTCATGCCAGAGCTTCCAGGAAGATGGCTAAGGAGATTATTGAAAAAATTTCGAGAAAGCTCTCCAGTTGGAAAGGACGCCTACTGAATAAGGCAGGGAGGCTTTGTCTTGTTAAATCGGTTATGGCCTCTATCCCAGTTTATGAAATGCAAATTTCTCTTCTCCCGAAGTATGCATGTAATAAAATTGATTCCTTGATGAGACAATTCTTTTGGAAAGGCCAAGCGACTGGAAAAGGACTGCCTCTGGTCAGGTGGGAGGTCGCCATAACTCCTAAAAAGGCAGGAGGATTGGGTATTAGGGATACTTCCTGTGCTAACATGGCGCTTCTGGGAAAGTTGGTATGGGATTGTCTAAATAATAGTGAGAAGTTATGGGTGCAGGTTCTGAAGCATAAATATCTCAGGAATCAATCTGGTATGAACGGAAACAGTAGAAATTCTTCATCGGCTACCTGGAAGAACATTGTTAGTGCCTATGAGCATCTCAAGGAAGGGCTTCATTGGAATATTGGAGATGTCCACAAATCAGTTTGGTATGATGAGTGGACTCCTTTTGGTAAGCTTTGCAACCTTGTTCCTTATGTACATATTTCTGAATCAGATTTCATGGTGGCTGACTTGTGGAAAGGGGTGTCTTGGGAGGTTGATAGTCTTACCACGCCTATTCCGCATGAGATTAAGCAGTTTATTTGTGGTCTGAGATATCCTAGTTTGACTGAGTTGGAGCCACAGTGGGAGTGGTGGCCTGCAGCAACAAAAAAGTATAGTGCAAGGGAGGGTTACAGATGGTTATTAAAGAAAACATTAAATTGGAATGCCAACAGTAATTGGAACTGGTTGTGGAACACAAACATTCCAGAGAAGTTCAAATTTACTATGTGGCTTAGCTTACATGATGCTCTACCAACTGAGACCTTTCGATTCAAGCGGCATTTAGCTTCTTCAGATATGTGTAAGAGATGTAACAAGGCGCAGGAGACTATGGAGCATTGCCTTAGAGACTGTGAACGATCAAAGGCAATCTGGTATATGTTGGATCCTAGTATCCTGGACTCGACGGCTGGTACTGCTCTTGAAGAGTGGTTTCGGAAGGCCTTGGCTAACAATGAGGCGTCCTTTGGTGCAGGGCTTTGGTGGGTATGGAGACATAGGTGCAATGACATATTCAACACTGACAACCCTTGGACAGACCATAAGGTTGTTGCCTTGGCCAGAATTACCGCCAAGGACTTACAGGTTTACAGGAATCGAAGCAATGCCTTTAGGTCTCTCCGAAATTGCCTGTGTTGGGAACCACCGGTAGGCAATAGTTTTAAAGTTAATTGTGATGCAAGCTTGTATATGGATTCAAATTTAGCGGGATTTGGGTGTATTATTAGAGATTCTAAGGGAGATTGGATCTCGGGCTGCTCTGGAAGCATTCCCCCTTGGTCTATAATCAGATGTGAATTATTTGCTGCTTGGAGGGGGCTGGTTTTAGCTTGGGATTGCGGTTTGAGGGATATTATATGTGAAACAGATTGCCTTGACATTCTGCCCATCATGCATGAGCTTACAAGTGGGTATCCATCTGAAGTAACAGATTTGGTTCACAAGATTCAGGAGCTTTTATCTCGTCCTTGGCTTGTTCACGTTGAATGGGTGTCCCGAGAAGCAAATAGAGCTGCGGATTGGATGGCTAAATATGGTGCCAAGAGTAACTCTAATCATGTTATTTGGTCTGAGCCTAGTGTTGATCTCCAACGAATCATCCGCTCGGATTTAGAATAGTTTTTGCTTTGTTTCTTTCCTTGTTTAGTCACCAAAAAAAAAAAAGCATACATCTGAAAGTGACAATGAGAACTTTACACCCAGGGACGGATATAAGAGGACCGAATAGAGGTCTCGGCCTTCAACATTTTTTAAAAAAATTAATAGTAATAAATTATTATATATAGGGTAAATCATAAACTAAGGGGATCAAAAAATTATACGAATAAGTTAAATCAAAATTTTTTTTATGAATTGACCAGTTCATATTTTTATATAGTTCAAATCAGCCTAATTCGAATTTTATCTACATGTAATTCGAATCATACTGATTTGAATTACCTACACACGCACACACCCACTAATTCGAATCAGGTATACACACTAATTCGAATTAGGTTGATTCGAATTATACACAAATACGTGAATATAATAATTCGAATTGGGTAGATTCGAATTACTCAATTTAAAAAAAATTTTAAAAAAATTTAAAAATATATATTTCTCTAGTAATAATTTAAAAATTAAAAAATATATATTTTATTTCATGCATTAAAAAAAACTAACAAAACATTTAATTACGAGACTTCTTTAAAATATTAATGAGCTATCAATTTGAATTTCATATAATACAATACTCTGTTGTCTATTTTTAATAGCTCATGAATATTTTTTAATAAATTTATTTCAATTATACTACAAAAAATATTTTATTCTATGCAAAATAATTTTTAAAAATGGCTTAAAAAATGTTAGGAGTACTATAAAAATTTGTAATGTTCTAATGACTTAGGTAAATACATGCATGTACTCAAATTTAAAAAAAAAAAATACTCTACATAGTCAATAATAATTTAGAAATTAAAGAAAATATTTTATTCCATACAAAATAATTAAAAAATATATGCTATTCCATACAAAATAATTTTAAAAAAATGGCTTAAAAAATGTATTGTATAGAAAAATATTAAATAAATTTATTAAAAAATATTAATGAGCTATCAAGAATGAGTAGAAGAGTATTGTATAAAAGTCGAATTGCTCATCATATAATTCGAATCAGAGTGATTCGAACTTCCACATGCGTAATTCGAATCATGTAATATCTTACCATATAATTCAAATGAATTTATTAAAAAAATTTATTAAAAAATATTCATGAGCTATTAAAAATGGGTAATAGAGTATTATATGGAATTCGAATTGATAACTCATTAATATTTTAAAGAAGTCTCGTAATTAAATATTTTGTTTGGTTTTTTTTTAATGTATGAAATAAAATATACATTTTTTAATTTTTAAAATTATTAATTTTTTTTAAGTTATTTTTAAATTTTTTTAAAAAAAATTTTAAATTGAGTAATTCAAATCTACCCAATTCGAATTACTATGTTCATGTCTGTGTGTAATTCGAATCAACCTGATTCGAATTAGTGGGTGTGTTCGTGTGTAGGTAATTCGAATCAGTATGATTCGAATTACATGTAGATGAAGTTCGAATTAGACTGATTCGAACTATATAAAAATGTGAACTGGTTGATTCATGAAAAAATTTTTAATTTGGCTTATTCGTGTAATTTTTTTATCCCCTTAGCTTAAATAAGTGATTTGTCCTTATATATACTTTAATTTAAAAAAATTATTTAATATTTAGTTTAATATAAATAAAAATTTAATTCAATTTAAATATTAATGATATCTAAACAAATAAGTAACAACATTAAAAAATATAAAAAAATATTATTATTAATATTTTTTAATTAAATAAAAATTTTCAAATTTCATATAGTGAATTTTTTTGTAACCATTTTTTTATTCATTTGGTATTAATTCTCTTTGTTTTAATTGTTATAACTAAGAGATCTTTTTTAATTATGAATATTGTAAAAAATAACTCAAAAATAAAATAAAAGATGAATTTCTTACTAATTGTCTTTTAATTATATTAAAAAAATTACAAAAAAATTTGACACAAATTCTATTATCGATAAATTTTATGATACGATAATACAAACATATTTTTTATACTCTAAAATATATTCTCTATCAATATATTTTTATAATATATCTTATATTATATAATTTTTTATATAATTTTTAATATTATATATGTTATTGTTCTCTCGCTTTTGGCATCAGCGGAAGGCCCACGTATAGAAATAAAGAGCTAGCCACAATCATTGCCATCTCAATTATTGAAATGATGATATATCATAATATATGGTTATTATTAGTTGGCTGCTTCAATTTTGTTTCTTCAATTTTGCATCATGCTCCTCACAAACAGCTGCATGCACTGCCTTGCTTCCCACGAGGTATGTGTAAAATTAAATCAAATTTTTAAAATTCTTTTTAGAAACATTTATTATCTTTATACATGATTTAATTTAAATTTTTGATAAAAAATATTTTGATAAAATTATCAACTTTGAAAAAAAAAACCAAGAATTTTGTTGACACTTATAACACAGAGAAATTAAAAATAAAATTATATTTAAAAATATTTCTATTGGTTTTAATTCAATAACAAATACAATAGATAAATTATTTTATCATAATTTATTATGTACAACTACTTCTTATATTTAATAAAATAGAATTACATAATATATATTGTAAAGCATTTATATTTTCATTATTCGTTGTTAGATTTTGTTTTATGTCTGAAAGTTAATAATATTACATATATTTTTTAGTGATTGACTCCTCATTCATATTATTTTTCTTTTGGTTAATTTATTATTTAAAATTTTAATCAATTTTGTGGAAAAAGCTAAGATATACATAAAATTTTAACAATAATGGAGTGGAGGATCTGAAAAGTAGTTAAATTCAGAAAAATTAATATTCAGATTGTCAAAAACATGATATATAAGAGAAAAATTATTTTTAAATTTGAGAAAAATGGGACACTCCCCCACTCCAATATGAAAAATAACAATGAAAATGAAAGTATAGAGATAGACATCACAATTCAGTAATAAATCTAGCTGAAAGTGATTCAGTGATATGATCATTTTATTTGAAATACGAACTAAGATAATATTAAAAAATATTTAAAATAATATTTAAGAAGGATTATCTAAAAATTAATTAAATGAAAATTTAGTTATTATTTTAAGTTGAATGATAATTTAAAATAAAAATGAAAGAATTTGCTATAATTTCGTGTTTTCAACATATCTATTTAATTTTGGCTAAATTAAATAACCTTGAGTAATGCTACATGTACACTAAAATCAGTTATTAAAGTTAACTACCAGTATAAAATACATGTTATAATAAAAATATACATTGAAAATAAATTAAACCACATATGTATTTATATACAAATACATTATTGGTGGCTGATTTTAGTGAAATTTTAATGTATAAATAGCATTTCTGAATAAATCTTATATTTAAAGAAATATAATTTTACCATAATCTTTTAAAATTTCTATGCGATTTTCGGATCTAATCTCTCCACTGTTTAAGAAATAAAATCAAATTTAAGGGATATCTAGATAATATAATCTGGTAATACAATAGAGAAATTCACTGCTTATTAAGTTATTACATTCAACAGGAAATCATCAAATAACATAAAGCACATTCATAAGAAGAATGAGAACATCCTTATCGTTCAAATATTTAATTATTAAAAATTCGATAAATAGATTGTTGGAGCTATGCCTTGAGAACATGATCAGCAATATCCTTAGTAATCTTCTCCTCGAAGTCCAAGTATGCATATGGAGTTTCAACATTCTCATTGATCTTCTCATATTCAATACTCCATTTGACACAAGCACATTCATCATTCTTCTCATTCACTTGAAGGATGAACTTAAAGACCTTATAGTGCTCACTGATATCGTCATCAAAGACTTGGTAAATGATTGATTTGTTCTCTTCATCAATGGCTTCAATTCTCTCCTTTAATGTTTTCACTTTTCCATCTGCTTATACATACATAGAGAAAAAGAAAGAATAATAAACAAGAAAAAGAGTAAGTAGGAATAAACAAAAAGGTTAGTTGGTTAACTTCTTCTTGCGAGTTCAAAAATTGTCTCTCTTAATTAACCTAAATAGGCAAATTTTAAAAAATATATATATTCAAATTGGTCTCAATAAATTCTAAATCAACCATGAATTTTTGTTTCTAATAAATTTTTATTACTTTAGAAGTTTTTGAAAATCCTTACAGATATTATTATTATTATTATTATTATTATTATTATTATTATTATTATTATATGAAGTTTAAATCTCAATAAATATTAAGACAAATTAGTCATTTTTATAAAAGAATCAATTCATCTCAAGAATCTCTAAAATAATAAAAATTTATTGAAGATTAAAGTGTCCAATTTACAATTTTTTAGAGACTAATTTGAATATTTACTCTTAAAATAAATTGATAATTCTTAAATTACGGAAAAAAAAAGAAAATAATTAATTGGTGGTCCTTCGTTTTTTCATTAATGAATAATTTATTTAGAGTTTATAAATCAAAAGGTTAATTACCTATGAGAAGAGTCCATTGTTTAACTGAATCAGTGCTGTGCCAGTCATCACCTTCATGCAACTTGGATCCATGAATTCTTTCACAAATGTTTGGAACATTGTGGAATTGCTTTGCCAAAACATTAAAGAACTTTGAAGCCGCTACTTGAATCACAACTTCAATACTAATTTTACCACTTAGTAGTGCTACCATGTCTCCTGACAGGAAAAAAAATTTTATATGAAGCAAGGAAGGTATCAAAAACTATGATGATGAGAGATGGTGGAACTTATTCAACATATATAGAAACCATTACCATGTATTTATTAAGAATTGATATCCAACTGTTCAATAAAAAAAATCTAATTACAAAATTAAAAATAGTGTAAAATTAAATTAAAAAATATAAAAATTTAATTATAAATTTAATAAAATAATAAAATAATTAAAATTTTTATTTTATTTTAAAATTTTTAATTATGTTAATCTTAAAAACAAAAAAAATTATAAAATAAAATAATAAAAATGCATGCCAAACACGTTCCTAATTCTCTTCGTGAAAGTGTGAAACTGACATGACCACTTAGGCCTCTACAAGAGGGAATTGATGTTAGGGGTGCAATGCAATGCTAGGAGTTAGGAACACTTCTTTTTTGTTATTTTGTGACTTCGTTTGGGCTTCGCTTCCTTATTAACTATATGTAAGTGGCGACGAAGCAACAGAACCCTTTTTTTCATGACTTTAATGTTAATTTTTTAATTTATTTGTGGGTAATATATATATAGATTATAATTATAAATTATACTATTTTAAATTAAATGACTTATATAATAGTGATTTTATTATTGTTATAAATATTAAATTGAATAAATTATAATTATTTTTTATTTGGAGTTAAATAAGAATAAAATCAGATATTATGAATTTTAGATATATTATCTTTTAAACTTTAGATATTATTTTTAGAGCAATGCTAGGGGGCCAGCAATATTTGTGATTGGTAGCCATCAATGATGATTTGATGGTGTGAGATTGGTGTGAGATTTCATCCAATGGCTCACCTTTCTCTGCTGGTTACATGCTGGCCAAAATGCAATAAAATTGCTGGCCCTCTAGACTTTTCCTTATTTTTATTTGGGTTTTAAGGTTTATTGAGTGACATACTCAAATATAAATAGTGATTTTAGGGTTTTGATCTCCTATACACCAAAGCTGTCTTTGTCGCCCTTTCCCTATTACAAGTGTCACAATTCAGTCCTATTAGGATACAGAAGGTTTTGGTTGAAGAAGATCGAAAGAACCACAAGATTCAAACTCTTTCAACCGTGATTCATGTTTATAAATTCAAATACGTTTCCGCATTCAAGTTTTTATTTCTTAATGATTTAACATAGATAATCTTTGGGTTAAGGAATTCTGAAAAAATTCTAACAAGTCATTAAATTCAGTAAGAAATTATAAATTTATTTTATTTAAATTTGAACCTTAATTTGAGTTTGTGAACAATTTCACTATAAATATAATATATGATAAGACTCAATAATATCGTTTAATTTATGTAGTCGATCTTAAATAATAGAATAATATTTTGTTGTTTTTTCAATTGTTTTTGTTGTTGTTCTTTCTATATGTATCTTTAGTCAATATATGAGATAATGTTTCCATCAATCTTTAAAAGATCACATATAAATCAATTTAGTCTTTGAAAAGTTTAACAATTCAATTTTATTCCAAAAGATATTAATATAAATTAAATTAGACTTTCTAATAATTTTTTGCTGATATATCACCCTTGACTAGGGGTGTTCATGGATCGGATCTGATCCGCATATCCGTGGTGTTTATTCGAATCTAATTCGAAAATTGCGGATCCGCACACTAATCGAATTGAATTGTAGATTTTGTATTGGTATCCGCATATCCGCAAAAATAAAGAAGTAAATAAGTAAACATTATTTTTATATTTTATTTCAACTAATAATGATCATATATGTTGTATTATTTTAATTTATTATTTAAGAAAAGTATATTTAATATTATTTTAAGAGTAAACATATTTAAAAAAATAGAAAAAATAAATTTTATTAATATTTTTTTAATAAAAATAAATTTTTAAAAATATTTTTGTATTTTGCGAATATATTCGATCTTATTCGCAAATCGGATCGAATCTAAATTTAAAAATCGCAGATATCGAATCTGATCCAATTCGCGTTCACCTCTGCCTATGACCCAACTTGTTGTGCGACAAATTTTATCTCGCAGCTCAGCAATTATCATTGACATGCCAAAAAACTAACTAAACATGAATATCGTTTTAATTTGAGAGACAAATTGATTTGTGGAATTTTTCAGAATTAAATGGACTTATGCGTATTCTTTTCGAGACCATGTTATACATTAACTTGTTAATATATTTAAGTGTACTTGAAGATAATTTAAACATACATCAGAAAGTGACAGTGACATGTAAAAAATAAAATAAAACAGGGGAGTAAAATAATTATTAATAATTACCTAAATGCATGACAAAAGTCCAGTGTTTAAGAGAATCAGTGGTGTGGCAGTCAGGCAGTCAGGCAGTCATCACCTTCATGCAACTTGGCTTCATGAATTCTTTCATTAATATTTTGAACATGGTGGAGTTGCATTGTGAAGAGGTCAAAGAACTTTACACCTGGCACTTGGACAGGAATCTCACTACTGTTTTACCGGTAAATGCCATGTCTCAAGAAAGGAAGCAACTTAATTAAGCAAGTTAATTAGGATAACAAAGAGGTGTAGGACTATATACACAGATATATACGAATAATATCAGGAGATAATAACATAAAATTATTTTATTTAATTTAATATCTATAATTTTATAAATATAATATTTATTATTATATCTAAAATTATTTATTTATTTTTAATAATTATTAAATACAAAATAAAAAATAAAAAAAATATTTATTCCTGTGACTATTATATTAGAGAGAGCGCGCGCGCCACAATCATTGCCATCTCAATTATTAAATGGGTTATAATAGGTAACTAATGACTTTCTTGAACAACATGAATAATGGGTCTTAAAACTAGCCCAATTCAACTAAAACACACTACACCCTAATTTTGCCACCAAATTTCAATTTTAACCATTCTAATTTTTTATAATCCTAATCATCTACCTCCTTTTTGACCTAACAGTCAAAGCGTTTTCCTTTATCTCTAAAATTGATCGAGGAGTGCACTCACCACCGGAGCTCTATTACCAACCCCCACCAAGCCTGTTGCAACGTGAGCAGCCACCGGAGCCGAACAGCTTCTCGCCACCAGCTTCCATCCATCCATCCGGTCTCTCCGCTGCTGCCATCATTCGGAGCGCCTCCCTAGTGTAGCCGTCGAGCGTCTGTCGCGAGAATCCCGTCGTCATTCCCTGGTCGTCGCACATCCGCCACCCTGCGTCGCACGCAGTCGGCCCGGTCTTGTTTGCGCCGCATGTTCTTCTTCCGCCAACAACCCAGACGCCAGTGTTTAGTGTCCCTATTCGCAACCTTCAAAGGTCAGTTCAAGGCTAGCTTTTTTTTTTTTACAGATTAGATGTTCATAAAAGTCTTTAGGTGATGTTTTTTTTTGAACGGTTGTGCTGCTTGTGCTCATTGCTGAATCTGTTTGACTTTCGGAAGTGTTGATAAACATAGTGACAGGTTGATGTTGTTGAATAGCCTATTTTTTCGTATTGTTTTCTAATGGTTGATGAATTCAAATATGTTCTGTCCCTGGGTAGTAGGAAGTCATCGATTGGTTTCAAGCACGTTTTTTAAATTTGTTGCAGTATGAGTTGTTTATGCATTGTAAAAGGGATGGTTATTTCACTATGTGAAAGGATGGTTGAAATTTTTAACAAAAATGTGAAATTTGTTTGAATCTTGTGACCAAATTTTTGCTTCTGTTAGTTCACCTGCCTTTGTATCACATGTGAATTGTCATTCAATTTACCCATTAGGTATGCTTGATATTGAAAAAATATGGTTTAAGTGGTTTCATTTGTTTAGTTTCAGAATAATCTGCAAGCCAAATTATAATGTGGCAACACCTATCTGTATATACAATTTTTGAGCTGGGTTGGGGTTGGTTGTTAGATTTTTAATCACAGTTGAAAGTGTAATATGCTTTCTCTACACATTATTACTTGCTTATTTTGTTACCTTTTGACATTTGATGGTCACTTTTGACTGCTTCCTTTGCAGGAAGATTATTATACCTGATTTTTGGTTGTTTGCCTAATTACTCACATTACTCACTATTCTTGTTTTACTGTTGTTGAGTTCCAATTTTTTTTCCTTAGAACATGTATGGTAATATTACATGGTGCATGGATGCTTGTATTAAAGCCAACAGTATGAAATCTGTTTGAGTTTAGGGACTATTTTTTAGCATTCTTTAATTCATGTGTTTGTGTTTCATGTGATTTACTTTGAAATTCTATTCTTTTGGGATGTTTGATTATCTAAGCCACTGTGAGAGAAACATGAGAAGGCCTTTTGTGGTTTTTTTATCTCGTGACGTATTATTTCGGTTATGAATGCTATGGAAGTATAATTATAATTTCAACAAAAATTATGCGTATAAGATTATGGAATTTGGTTTGTAATATTTATTTTTGTTTTTAATAAAAAATAAAACTGTATTATGCTAATAATTCACACCTTTACGTTCAGGGACGGATCCAGAAATGTTATTGTGGGGGGCCAATAACATATATAATATTAAAAAAAATATGTAAATAAATTATAATGTAAGATGCATTACAAAAATATAACGACAGAGACTATATATTTAAAGTACAAAAAAACATGTGTACTTGTTACTAACGAAGTGGTACACGTCGATTCTTCATATCATAAAATTCGTCGATAATAGAATCGGTGTCAAATCTTTCAGCAATCTTCTTCTCAATATAAATCAAAAGACAATTAGCAAGAAATTCATCTTCCATTTTGTTTCTGAGTCTATTCTTCACAATATTCATAGCTGAAAAAGATCTCTCAGTTGTAGCAGTTGAAACAGGGAGAGTTAATACCAAGCGAATCAAACGATCAATCAAAGGATATGTTAAAGACTTTCCTGTCTTCGTTAATCCTTGACATAACTCCGAAATTGTGCACAAGTTAGTTAACTCAACATGATTAGGAACATCAAGTTCATAATGTTGAGCTTGCATTCTAATGTGAAATTTCTCTTGGTCAGTGAAGTTGCCTGGATAAAACCGTTCTACTAATTCACATACTTTGTTGACACTGAAGAGCTTATAATTTTCTCTGGGATCTAAAGTTGAACTTAAAGTAAGCAATTCCACCATATTATCATTGAATCTTCCATTAATCTCTTGCAACTGTGTATCAATTACAGCCAAAAATAAATTAACACGGTAATGATGCTCCACTGAAATTTGGTCAACAATTTTGCGAGTTCGGCCTCTTCTAGAAATATGCATTGCATTCAAATCAGGAACTTCAACTTCATGTTTCTCACAAAATAATATAACTTCTTTTATGAAAGCCTCCCAACTTGATTCTCTCATTCGTTGGATTAAAGTCTTGGTAGTAGAAACCAGAGTTAAAGCATTCAATATGTCTTGATTTTTTCGTTGCAAAGCTTGACAAAGATCATGACTAACTTCCAAAATATTTCTCATCAAATGCAAAACAAAGACAAATTCAAAGGATGTGATAGCATCATAAGCAGCACTAGCATCACCACGAGTGGAGAAATTACCTTCTTCAGTGCTTTTTTCAAGAACTTCACAAGTAGCATCAAACATGCATAGCAAGCTACGTACAGAATTCAAATGAGACCCCCATCTAGTATCTCCAGCTCTTTGCAAAGTACCAATTTGATTAAGTCCACTACCTGTCACAATTTGATCATTGGCAATTAAGTTTGCAACATTATTTGCTTGAGCAACCCTTAACTGATCATGACGTTTAGGAGAAACAGTCACAACATTCACAATTAGGGTAAGTTTTGAAAAGAATTGATGAACATAACAAACTTCTTTGGCTGCAGAAACAAGTGCTAATTGTAATCGATGAGCAAGACAATGAATGTAATAAGCAAAAGGGCAATCTTTCAAAAATAGAGCTTGCAATCCATTCCATTCACCACGCATATTACTAGCTCCATCATACCCTTGTCCCCTAAGATTTTGAACATCAAGATTATGACGAGAAAGAACTGATGAAATTTCTGTTTTCAATGTCAAAGAACACGTATCAGAAACATGTATAAGATCAAAAAATCTTTCTTGAACACAACCGTGCTTGTCTACAAATCTCAAAACCACAGCCATTTGTTCTCGCTTTGACTCGTCTCTTGCTTCATCAATAATTATACAAAATTTAGAATCACCAATTTCTTCTCGAATTGTTGCACGCACTTTTCTAGCAAAGATATGCAATATATCTTTTTGAACACCGGAAGATATATATTGAGCATTTCCAGGAGCATTTTCAAGGACAACATTATTAACATTCTGATTACATGAAGCTAAAAGCTTAATTAACTCAATAAAATTTCCCCTATTCAAAGATCCAGGACTTTCATCGTCGCCTCTAAATGCACATGCTTGAAATGCAAGCCATCGAATAGCATTAATAGATGTCTTCAACCTTAATCGGTTATTTGCAATAGTTTCATCACTATGCCTATCAAGAACTTTGTCTATATGCTTAGAATGAGCCATTAAATCATCACAAGATTTCACACATAAATTATGAGGAGAATTAGGAATAGAACCCTCGTGACATACAAATGCACAATTCACTCCATTGTTTACTTTCTTCCAATTACTAAATCCTAACTCTGAAAATGCATTTTTCCATCATTGCGAGCACCATAATGTTTACTAAACAAGTAGCAAGGCAAACAATAAGCAGCATCTTTTTTTGGTGAATATTCTAACCAACTTGGAAATTTCTTAAACCAAGAAGATTGAAAATATCGACGGTGATTGTTATTACCAGAAGCTGGATAGCTAATATTTGTTGGTTGGTATGGCCCAGCTATTATGTATGCTCTACGAATCTTGTCACGTTCATTGACATTATACTGCCAAATTGGACGTCGCTTTCCTGGATCCCTTTCTAGTAAAGAGATATCAACATCTCTTTCTAATCTTGGAACTTTGGCTTCATGTTCATGTGTATTTTTAGTAAGATTAGAGAGTTCACTTACTTGAACTTCTTGTGAAATAAGATTAGAGGGTCGACTTGTTTGAACTCCAACATTATCAGCAGCTTTTCTCTTAAAAATTGCATCAATTTTACTTTGCTTTCTCATCATAAAATATTCTAATTTCTTTTTACCTGAAAAAAAAATCAAATAATTATATACTCACATGAATAAATAAAGTCTAAATATTTTTTTACTAAATCATTATCAATTTTACTAAAAATAAAAAATAAAAAAACCACTAGACAAATTAATAATATACACTAATACACAGTCACACAATACACAGATATATCAACAAGAACAATAAAATCTGCATAGTAATTATTTAAGATATATAATAAGAAATTTAAAATTTAAAATATATAATAAAATGTACCTTGTCTTGTATATAGTTGTACCGTTGTGTGAGTAAGATAGTGGTCAATGATTAAGTGGAGTGGAGGGCATCGTGCGTCAGTGCGTGGCTATGGATTATGGCTGCAGAAGGAATCCTAAACGTCAAAGAAAAAATGTAATCTAGTCACTAGTGTTTCTGTTAGCCAATTTAAGGATTTAAAAAATTTAAAAATTATTACAGTTTATGGATTGGGCTTAAATTTTACTACTAATGTTTTTTTTAAAAGCTGGGGGGGGGCCAGGCCTCCACTTGCCCCCCCATGTATCCGTCCCTGTTTACGTTGTTAGTATGGTACATTTTGACTGTGGATGTTCGATCAGGATTGCTTACTTAGCCGGATGATTATTTCACCTGGTGTTTAGTTGTTTGCCTGTTTGTTATAGTAGTTGATTATGTCATTAGTTGACTTTTTATGTTGTGATTGACGGTTGGTTTTTTAAAACTTGCACAACATTAGTTCCTCTACTAAGATGACAAGGCGTGCATAATTATTGATTACTCAAGTTAGTGCCATGCTGGTGTGTGTGTCGAGCTCTTGGTGTAGTTAGGTAGATTTGTACTTATAGTAATATGATAACGTGTAGTAAGTGGCAAGACTAATGATTCACTAGTTCCTGACAAGGAAGAACGTGTTCTGAGTTTGATTTATTGAATATCATTCGGATGGAGAAAAAGGTAATATGTGTTTCGTCGGTAATAAGTCTTGATTCTATTTGCTTATAACGTGTATTCTGTTTCTTAATAGAAATTAGTCAAAATGCGTTATTCTCCATGCTATATCAACGGGAAGATCACCCACCTGGAAAATATTAATGCTGATGCTAAGCTAGCAGATATCGACGCAATTGGATTCGGATTTGTGAAGAGAATTTCACAATGGGCAGTGAAGCAGAGTATACTGATACAACTAGTGAAGGCATGATGTGGAGACAAATAGACTTATAGTTGATGTCGAAAACATTCGTATTAATTCTGAGTTGATAGGGAGGGCGCTAGGGATACGATCCAATGGTAAGCTATTGATGTTCCCTTTTCAGTTTTAGTTGTATATAATTTAATTGGTTTCTTTTTACGTTTCGTAACAATAATTGTACATACTTGGGTGAATCCAAAATGTAGGTGTTGACATACCCGAACTAGACAAGGATAATCCTGCCCATGTGGCCATCAAAGAACAATTTAAAACAACCACCCAGTTACGTGACTTTGTTTATGCCTGCCCCATGGACACCGACACAGAACGGGCAAATTTTAGAAGGCACTTCATATTGGTGGTCATGAAGATGTTTCTATGCCCAACGAGTTAACAGACCATATCTCTGTGGCACATACCTCCAATTCTGGATGTCTTCGACCCCAGCACATTCAATTGGGCACATAAGACATTGAAGTGGTTGGGGCTAGCAATAGAAAAATTCAAATTAAGAAGCATGAAACTTGTGGTGGCTGCATGTTCGCTCTGATAGTATCTTTAAATGTTTAACTACTTATATATCCTACTTGCTTTTATGGTGCACCACTTAACCTTTCAACCTTACCATCCAGCTGTTATACTTTCAGCGACTGAAGCACAATTCGCTAGATCGCTGTCTAGAACCAGAGCCATGGGTCACTGCATGGAGTGTTGCAGAACTTGACAAGAAGGCAACAACTGTCCTTGCTGAGGTATTAACCCAGACAATTTTTTATTTGTTATATGCTAATCCACTTAACCGATGAGTAATTTTTTAAAACAGGAACAATGTTTCACCAGGGGAATTTAGATGATTACTTTCTAATCTCAATTGACCTTTTCCTGTTAGGGTTCCATTGGAGATAAGGCAAAATTGGTTGACGAACCCAAACTTCGAACCGAGAAGAACCATGGAGAATCCCCATCCAAAAAACAAAGCCGAAAGAGGGAATGCAAGACTAGAGCGGTGCACAAGGTAATGTGTCTGTTGGAATTTATAGTGCTTACAACATTGAAGCAATTGGTGGTTAGATAATATGGTAATTTGAAGTGTTTATTTGTAATTGCAAAACTGGATGCATGCTCCTATATACTTTGGATGTTTTGTACGGATAATGTAAGTGTAAATGTATGTCCAACATAGTTAGGGCGTTATATGAATTTATCGATGGATGTACACAGGAAATCAAGGATAGATCCGTTAAAAGCGGGCACCGTAAGTCATCAGAAAAGCTGTCATCTAGGCCAGTTGAAACAAAAGTACCTGAAAGCCATACAGCGGCACAAGAGATAAGTGCATCTTGTTGTGGATATAGGTTGACTTCATAACTTAGTTATTCAAATTAAATACCAATTTTGTTGGGGTTGGATGCTGAATATGTTTTGGTGCTATGTTAATTTTGTTGGATGTTTAAATCTCATTGTATGTGGGTGGATATTGACATGGTGATGTATATGTTCATATTGGAACCTAGCTGGCCTATATTTTTAATTGAATTTCTTCTTGTGGATCTTAATTTGTGTGTGGAATTTGTAACATGCTCGTTTACAAACTAGAAGACTAGGATAAGTATGCGCAAAAAGCTGCCCGTCGTCAGAGGCAAATCCTGCAAAGGCAGCACAACAGCACCTGAAGCCCCGAAGCGCAAGGAGAGACCTGTATTTGTTGCGGACTCTGACGATGACGATAATGAGCTGCTTGCTCGAAGAAGGCGCCGTCTGTTTCAAGACAACTATAACCCATATGGTGAGCAGCTAAATAAGGAGGCAAACTCGTAAGCTCCACAGAAAGAGGATCCAGTTACACCATCTACGGCATTTGTGGAAGTTACTGAATACGCTTTTGGCAGGCAAGTTCTATAGGTTAACATCTGTTGTATATGTCAGTTGGTCACATCTTGCTTTTTTTGTGATTTCAATCTGCATACTAATTGTGTTATCTAACTATAGTTGCATTCGATGTATAGACTTTGACTTGAACTTCGTGCAGTGTCTAGAAGTTAAGAAAATATTGGTAAACGTTGAATAGGATAGGAACACAAGGCCAATAAAAATGGAACCCCTCCAGACCGTCATGCCTAAGAAGTCACGCTGTCACACACCTAGCCCTAGAAAGCGTAGCTTTTCCCTTGGATTAACATAACTTGAGAAGTCACCGGCCACACCCCTATCACAACAGTACATCCGAGGTTTAAGAATGTCAGGTTAGGAGAGCATAAGGAGAACAAGGTCCGGGGTTGGATTCTGAACTCTTCCCTCAACAAAGAGGCGCCATTGGAAACCTATGAAGGTAGGCCGCATCTTTAGCTGTCGAGGAGGGATCTATGGACTTTGAAAGCATGTGGTTGGGTCAATAGCAACGTAAGTTATTGAACTCCATGTTGTAGTTATACTCATTTTCTTCTTCGTACACCTGATATCATGCTTCTTTATTTTACCACGCAGATCATTCAATGGATGTACTATACATTTAACGATGCACATGCTATGCGATTCAAACGTGATATCTACTGCGTGTGTCCGGGTATATTGGTATGAAGATTATATTTCTTTTGTAATCTTACAATACATGTTGCATAACTGACTGCCGCTTTGACAACAGAAAATGGTGACACGATAGCATAACCTGGATTCATTCCATAACAGGCTAGTTCCGGTGTATGAGTGCTTGAGTTCAAACTTCAGAGAGAATACTAGATTCTTTGACAAAGTGGAGGCAACCAAGAGAAAATGGGTGAGACATCATTCTATTTTATATAGTGCATGGTATACCATGTTTACATGAGAACATATTTGTCCAGGTTATTTATTCTACCTAGATTGCTAGGTGTGTGTTGAATATGTTAGATATTGCCTCATGTAGGGGTGTAATCGATTCGGTTTGGTTCGGTTTTGGACCGAAAACCAACCAAACCAACCTGATCGGTTCTACAATGATACCAATCATTCGGTTCTACAATGATACCAACCATTCGGTTGGCTGCTGTTGGAACAACCGAACCAAACCAAACCGAACTAACAGCGGTTTGGTTTGGTCGGTTTTTTCGATTTTTTATACCTAATAATTAGAATTTAAATTACCATAAAATGAAGTTTAAAACCTTCAATAAACTAGAATAACAAGAGTATATCACATCCAAATTCAATACAAATTCAACTTAATTAAACATAAAACAAAGACAATTAAAAATGTCTAACAAAACAATAAAAATAAACACACTTTAAACCAAAACAGTCACTTTAAAACAAATAAAAACCAAACAGCCACCATGCTTAATCTGAATCCACACCAACTTTTTCACCCCCAACTTCAGGCGTCGGTTCATTGGGCTGTTCATTACTTGTTGGCTGCATATATAAAAACATAACAATGAAAAATTAGCATTTTAACTCATCAACAACACCAAAAGTATTGTTTCCAGCAACAAATTTAGCATTCAAATTTGTGAAAAAATATTATTTCCAACATTTAAGCCACAACAACAAATTGTGAAACATATTAATTATATGCAGTCATATATATGCAGACATATAAAATCACGTGAAACATATATATGCAGCCAAATTAACCACAACAACAAATTGTGAAACATATATATGCAGCCAATTTAAGCCACAACAACAAATTGTGAAACATATTAATTATAAGTCATGTGAAAACAAAGAAAAGTAATGTAAAATAGAGTGTGTGTGTGTGTGAAGAGTACATTATTAATTATAATGCAGTGGTTGAAGAGTACATTATTAATTATTAATTATGTGCAGAGTATATTATTCATCTACAATATATTTATCTATCTATCAATCTATCAATCTATGCACAGAGAGAGTAAGCAGTTCATATTTGTATTACACAACTTTTTCTCTAACTTTCTATTCCAGCATTGTTATGCTCTTCTAACAAGGTTCTGGCCCTTTATACATTTATAGCAACGTCTGATATCTCCCATATTCAACAACCAAAATGCAATGAAATAATAATTACTTCCTTATAGTATTTAATAATTAAAAAAAAGGGGGTTAATGCATTATATCATTACTCTTTACCTAAAATGTAATGAAAGGATTGACTAGTCATAATGATGAAAAGAACAAGAGCTATAATCCAAAAAAACACGAGTACTATACCCCCACCAACCATTAATAAATTAGAAAACTTCTTAAGAGAATACTTAATGATAAATTAATAACCAATGATCTCAGATGCCCAGGGAACATAGAAACAGGTGCTAAAAATTACATTACTAAATTTAGGTTTACAATTCATTTTTAAACAGCTCATAAACAAAACCAAAGCAGCTCATAAACAGAACCATAAGTAATTCATTTTTAAAGCCAATCAACATAATTTAAATGACCATAAACAATCAGAGACAGCTACACATATATATTCAAAAAGACACCAAGATTAATTACATAATATTCAAAACTCTTCCAACAAGATTAGCAAGTAGCAAGCCAAGACCTTTAAATGTATATTCTGGATTCAAACAGCTACACTTACATGATTATATATACTGAACAATAAAGAACTTATGGAAAACTGAAAAATCACTAAAAACAATTATTCAAGTTAAATAAAGTACAAATATCACTAAAATTCCCACTAAAGTTATATATAGTGTTGAAAAACTATTGCAGACTAGGATTTTGAGATTACTTAGACATTGTGAGTTTATTGACAATATATACATTAATTACTATAAAAAAATTATAACCTAGGATAAATTCTAACCTCCGAAGAAGACATTGTTCAGTTGCTTTTTGCAGGAGAGGGCTCGACGACTAAAGTGCTGCTCTGCTTAGGGTTTGTTGCCACGACTTATGACTGGACGACGGCTTTGAGCGATGGTGGAGGGCGCAAACTGGATGATGCTTCTGAGCTTTTGGCTACACGACGGCGCTGCTCTTTGCTATGCCTGCGAGTCTGCGACAGAGATGAATGCATGGATGGCTTGTGACGGCTTCGAGCGACAGTGAAGGGCTTTCTTGATGGTGGATGATTCTCTCTGGCTCTCTGGCTCTCTCAAGCTCTCATTCTCTCAGTCATGGCTGCATGGAGGAGGAAGAATGGAAGATGGAAGGGAAAGTGGGTGTCTGTGTAAGTGAGGCTGCACGAGTGAAAGGGAAAGAGAGTGAAGGGGTTTCAGATTTAAGCTTTTATACCTAGGTTAAACTAAGGGTAAACCAGTAAAAGAACCACTAGAGAACATCTGCCTCGGTTCGGTTCGGTTCGGTTTCTACCAAATCAACCGAAAATCAAATCGAATCGAACCGATCGGTTTAATTCGAAAAAAACCAAAAAAACCAATTTTACAGGGGCGACTAATTGAAGACATGCCCAAAGTGGCATCTCGACATACGAACGTAGTACGAATGGCCCAGGTTTTGCATATGCCGAAGCCCCTATGCAACCGAACGGGTAAGTAGAACCAAGCAACACACCCAACAAATCTATCCATTCGCAGTTGTTGTAACATTGATATCATCCTGATTGGACCATTTTTACTTAATTATGTAGTTGGGATTGTGGCATCTATGCCATTAAATTCATAGAGACATGGACTGAAGATTGTAAATTAGATGAATAGGATGATGTATGTTATCCTGTCGCTTTGTTTTAAATTTGTTATTTGCGTTTCATGTTACTTTGACACTTCGAACATCCCCCCTTACAATGAAAATACCATACAAGATATGCTTCGGGCAATGAGAGTGGAGCTCATGGTGGATATTGTCATGGGAGCACACAATGAATCAATTGAATAGATGCGAACTTTTTTGGAACAAAATGATGAACGTGTACGCCACAACCATCCAAGAAACAAGAAAAAAGAGGTTAAATCACCATTGATAGCACCAAACACTAGGACATTGATGAAACGGGTCAGAAAATTACCTCTGAGGAAGAACCGAAATGGGAGAAAGCAATAGATGAACTTAGTCTTAATACCATAAATACCTTTTTGACATTGTTTATGTGTTTTCGCGGTGGAGTTTTGTTACAACAGACAGGATAAATTTTCATAGCGCATCACATTTTTAGTTCTCGAACTACTCTGATTCTATTCCAAGATATTAGCAAAATGTAAAAGCTATTAGCTAAGAATAACCATCTGGGTACCAATAGAAATAACCATCATCTATCTTATGGAATTGAACATCCAACCTCTACTACTTGTAATTGATCACACCTCTACACCAAGATTATTCACACTACACCCATACTATTCAGAATAACCATCTAGGACCAATAGAAATAACCATTCGCTAGCCTATTGAATCGAACATCCAGATTAAAATACTTGTAACTGATCATACATACTACACCTATACTAGTCAGAATAACCATTTGGGTACCAATAGAAATAAACATCCGCTAGCCTATTGAATCGAACATCCAGATTAAAATACTTGTAACTGATCACACACAACACACTATGACTATTCAAAATAACCATCTGGGTACCAAAAGAAATAATCATCCGCTAGCCTAATGAATCGAACATCTAGCAAACACTACTTGTAACTAATTATACACACAACACCAAGGCCGTTACAAAATAACCATTCGGGTACCTAGTGGATTCAACATTTAGAGTCTCTCAAATGGTAATTTGTTAAACCAAAAGCAATCAAACAATTACCAAAGGTAATATTAGGGTAACCATGCGAACACATACGAAGTTAAATATCCAGGCGTCTTCCGCTTTCTCTGCATGGATTTCTTGATCGACTTTACCAACTCATATCCGAGCCTTTTACCTTTTGGCCAACCCTTTGTGGTTACCTTTGATGGGCCTTGAATGTCCTTTGTGGCCACCACGGAGGAAGTCTCTGTGGCGATGCTAGTGTGTGCATCAGTGACAGTCTTATTCCACAACTTAGCACGGTAATCAACTAGCTTGGCTCTTGCATCGTCCAGAGCAGCATGTAACATGTCTGCTTCATCGTCACCATTCAAAAAATTCCTGCGCAACGTTGTAGAAGTGTGCACACAACCCTCTGAATAAGTTGTGGTTCTCATCCGAACGTCTCACGTCGTGGATACTCTCAATGTAGGTGTGCTTGCGCTTTATTTTCTTACTCCAACGACGAGGAAGAACATAGCAAGAAGCCCCTTTATTCACTTTGTAAGAGGAAAGTACTACAAGACAGTGGCAACACAGTATAATTATACTCTCAAACAAGTTGTCTTCACATTGAACCTCGTGAGTCGAATGGTCAAAATGGACGTTATACATAACATACCGGGTCTTCTCATAGGCTAGTATTTTCTCTTCCACTTTTACCCAGGCTGAGTCACCCTGTTCATAAACGCCACGAATATTGCAATCAGCCTTCTTGCCAAACTTCGTTTGGACATCCCTAAATATGTTGTTGGTGTACTCTTGTTCAAATTATCTCTCAATGGCTGAGCTAGTTGCACATGGAATTACTCCTCTCGAGTCTGCAGCATCATCCTCCAGTTCCTTCTGCAACATGTTTCCAAGCACATTGTCGAACTCGTGGATGAACTGAACCAAGCTAGTCTTGCAGTGTAAGTATCCACCAAAAAATGCATGCGTACTCTCTTTCCTTTGCGTACTCCTCATAGCAGCCCAAAATTGACTCTTGAAAAAGATCGGCACCCACATGCGTCGGTCCTCAAATAGGTCTACACAAAACAAACCACCCAAAAACAGAACCCCGCATAAGGAACAGAATTTCAGAACAAAATACAAGAACATCACAACATCTAAGCAATTACGATTCATGATTTAACTTAAAAGACACGAACTTGAAAGCGATGTGTTGTGATGTAGGTTGAACTCATCAATGAATGCAGCCCAACCATCCTTGAAAGCCTCAACCGAATGAGAGTTCCATATAATGCGATTCAACTTAGCATTCAACTCTCTGAACCTAGCACAACCACCAAGCTTATATGGTATCTTTTTCGTTATATGCCAGATGCACCAACGGCTGCACCAAACATGGACCTACACTGGTCTGTGATGATGCTCTGCGGTGCAGTTCCCACGCACTTCAGCCATTGCGTGAACACCAACTCGAAACTCGGGATCTCCTTGCTTCCTAGCAAAGCACATCCTAACAAAGTAGACTTACCATGGTGGTTCACACCGACGAAAGAGGCGAACGACATACTATGCCTAAAGTAAGAACAACCACATTTATGAACTTCTAATTAATACAAAATAACAAAAAAAAACAACGTCAACGTAAATAAATTTTACCGGTTCGTGCTGTATGTGGTATCAAATGACACCACGTCTTCATAGTATTCATAAGACGTCCTGTACCTTGCATCCACCTAAACTGCACTCCTAAATTTATAATCGTTGTCCACATTCACTACGTAGAAGAAGTTTGGATTTATCTCTTTCATTCGCATGAAGTAATTCAGCATCTCCTTGATATTGGCATTGACATTAGTGGATCAGAGTCTTGATGAGATGTAATTCCTGACATCCTTCTCTGAGAAGCCCAGGTTCGACGGCCCACCAACCTCATTAGCCAATGCTAGAAATGTCTTGTTGGGTCGAATGCCCACCTCATCATTAATCTCAATCATGCATTTTGCATGTATGGTCAACACTCTATTCTCATGGTAATGCACCCCCCCCCCTTTTTAGTTGAACATGGGTGCGAGTGCCTCAAATCAACCTTCAACAAGACCCAATCTTGCTTCTCCCTGTCAAACTTTGCATATATTCTTGCTCTGCACCTCCACAAATGCAACCGTGTTCTTCCGGGTGGGTGCTTTGACACGAGATCCATAAAAACTCTTCCGATTACAATGAATAGATTGGTTAATCGGTTCCTTTATCATCCTGTCAAAATTTTTGTTCCGTATCTTACTAAGGAAACTGACTTTCTTTGCGTAGGTCGCATAAAAATTCTGGGCCAACTTCAAATGCTCAAACCACATTCCAACTCTTGGTATTTCATCTTCAGCAAGGCAACTGTGATCTGATAGCTGCGAATCAGTTCAAAGCAGACATCAATCAATGAACATAAGGATTAATGGTCGATTCAAACATGTGGTTCACGAAAAAACAGTAATATACTAGAGTCATCAACAAGATCCGTGTCATCACTTCCAAACTCAGTAATGTCCGTACATTCTATGGCCTACAATTAAACATACACAAACAAACTAATTAGATACCGTACTATTAAACAAATTTCAACAAAAAAATATTTTATTGATACTTTTTCTAAGAATATCATTAAAATTTTTTTACTATACATGAATTAAAAGAATTCATAATAATGAGACGTGTACTCATAAAAAGTTTCACCTAACTAGTTAGGCTTATATTAATTATTTATATAGAGCATGCATGGGTCCACCACATCTGAAGCATACCTACACAACCTAAAACCAAGTCATCTTCTATGCTTTGAAAAGTCAAAAAACTCATTATTACCTACTATATTTTCCTTAAAGATGTAGCCATATTTGTTTGTGCATGCATCGCATGAGAGCATAGGGATGGGGATGCTAAACATTCTAATGGCAACTATGTGCAATTTCTCAATTAACACTAAGCGTATACTGAATTAATTTCAGTATAACATATTAAAAAGGTAACATAATAGTTTATCGAGCAAGTCTAGGAGGTTAGCACTTTTATTAAAATTTGGCCAGCATTTAACTATCAAGAGAAAAGTGAATAATTCTACATCATTAGATGAAATTTCACACCATTAAAAACATTAATGATAGCTAATTCATGGCTACAAATCACAAAACTTGCTGGTCCCCTAACACTCCTCAAGTTTATCGGATCAAGTAAATAAATATTCATCATCAACTGCTTCAGAACTTGATCTATAATTTATTACCCTTTAACTAATTACTATATTGGTGGACTAGAACACCATAAAAAAATTTTGAATGAATATCATCAACGTTTAAGAATGTTAGTCATAGAATAACCATCTCATTCATATGAAAATAAACATACATCCCAATGCACCAACATACATTGTTTACCTTGATCGACTTTTCACCTTCCACGTCGCAAGAATTGAGAAGATTGTCACTTGAATGCGTGGTATTGTCATTGATGAAGGAAGATGGGGCATGATAAATTGGTTCAACAAAACTAGAATCCATTGAAGCGGCTGTGAGAGGTCATGTACGTATAAAACGGCAGCCGCAACTCTTTCCTGTATTTGGGCAGATCAGTCGGAGACGAAGAGGCGGTGATGGTGGATGCGGTGGGTTGCGGGGGGCTGCACAGTGTGCGGGTTTGTGGGCTGTGGGAGAAAAAAAATTCAAGGATAGCGGCTTGCTCGGAGGTTGGCGTAGAGGGAGGCGGTGTCGGCTGCGTATGCGCGGCTATGGCTAGCGTCCAGCTGGGGGAGGGTCCAGCAAGAGAAAGAGAAGATAGAGGCTAATTGCAGAATGCAGAACCTCAATTCATTAATGAATTGTGTAACTGCATAACATGAAAATCCTAATTTTTTAAAATTTGAAATTTGATTATTATTAGATTTTAATTATTCATGTCGCTAATTAAATTTAAGATTTATTTATTTTTTAACCCCATTATTTACGTTGTTTACCAATATTGTTGGCTGCCTATCTTTTTCCTTATTGAATTGATGATATCCCATAATGGTTATTATTAGTTGGCTGCTTCAATTTTGTTTCTTCAATTTTGCATCATGCATTAAATATTTTATCACAAACAGCTGCATGCACTGCCTTTGCTTCCCGCAAGTTACGTGTAAAATTAAATAAAAGTTTTAAAATTCTTTTTAGAAAAATTTATTACCTTTATACATGATTTAATTAAAAACTTTGATAAAAAAATATTTTAATAAAATTATCAACTTTGAAAAAAAACCAAGAATTTTGTTGACACTTTTTGTTATACCACAGAGAAATTAAAAATAAAATTATATTTAAAAATATTTTTATTGGTTTTAATTCAATAACAAATACAATAGATAAATTATTTTATCATCATTTATTATGTACAACCACTTCTTATATTTAATAAAATAGAATTAAATAATATATATTTTAAATAATTTATATTTTCATTATTCGTTGTTAGATTTTTTTTTATATCTGAAGGTTAATAATATTACAAATTTTTTAATGATTGACTCCTCATTCAATATTATTTTTCTTATAATTTGGTTAATTTATTATTTAAATTTTAATAATTTTTGTTGGAAAAAGCTAAAATATACATAAAAAATTAGCAATAATGGAGTGGAGGATCTGAAAAGTTGTTAACGAGAAATTCAGAAAAACTAATATTCAGATTGTCAAAATTCAAAAACATGATATTTAAGAGAAAAATTATTTTCAAAATTGAGTAAAATGGGACACTCCCCCACTCCAATATGAAAAATAACAATGAAAATGAAAGTATAGAGATAGACATCACAATTCAGTAATAAATATAGCTGAAAGTGATTCAGTGATATGAATATATGATCATTTAATTTCTTCATAAAGATGAGGAAAGAGGCATATGGTTATACTTATATCTTGATTCATTTGTGCTCCCCTTCCTCTTATTAACTATGCTACTCACACGTGTAGACATTTCTAGAATTTTTATGACTCTGTTTAGTAAAAAAAATATATCTAAATATTAAGAAGCTAGGTTTGGAAATTAAGTGAATAAATCAAGTATTTGAAATACGTATTAAGATAATATTAAAAAATATTTAAAATAATATTTAAGAAGAATTATCTAAAATTAATTGAATGATAGTTTAGTTATTATTCTAAGTTGATTGCGTTTCACTAACTTATAAAGCCAATAAATAAATTATCATAAAATTCATCTGTATTAAGTATATAATACACTAAAGTCAGTTTGGCTAAACTTCTTAAATAAGTTCTTTTGAAAAAAAATTAAAATATAAGAATTTTTATTAATAATAATTTTTAAATAAGTTATTTTATTTTTGAAAAGTTATTATAGAAGCCTTTGTTTTAAAGTTGTGCATTAAATAGGAGTGATAAAATAGCTTTTGAAAATAAGAGAAGTCACATTTTTTAACTTCTTCAAAAACTTTTAAATAACTTTTTAGAAAGTTAAAAGTTTATCTAAAAAATTATATCAAACACTATTAATATAACTTTTTATAAGTCAAAAGCTAAAAAAAAAAAAAAAAAAAATAACTTTTGGAGTTTCCAAACGAAATTAAATCAATTTCAAATTATTTTATTAAACCAACGCCTCCAAATTTGTTATTAGCATATGTTTAAGGAGATTTTGACTCTCAAGTAATATATATTAGAAAGGGTATTGACAATTAGTGCAATAATATAAATAAAATGGGTTATCAATTTATGATATCAATTTTGGTTCATTAATATTCCTGTTTGAATAGGTTCATAAGTGATTTTTTTTTACTTTTAACTTATGAAAATGTATAGTATTAATATTTGGTACAATTTTCAAAACAAAATTGCAACTTTCTAAATAGCTATTTTGGTACTTAAAGAGAAGTTAAAAAAAAATGACTTCTCTCGTAATAAAAAGCTTTTTATCACTTTTTTCTTAAAATAAGTACTTTTAGAATTAAAAAAACCAAACACAAAATAACTATAAGCTACTTTTAATATAAGCATTTATTGTTTAAACTATTTCTTCAAAAGTAACTTAATTAAGTTGTTTACCCAAATTGGAACGAAAGAATTTATTCTTATCTTATTCAAACAATTAATCAAAAAATTTTATTTTTGAATAATGCTAAGTATCTAAATCTTTTTGTCAACCAAATTTAATTAAATTAGTCTAATATAACAAAAATCAGTTATGACTAGCATTATTTTAAATCTTATTGTTTAACTTGATTAGATTTGATTCATAAAAAAACTTGGATATGTAGTACTCTCTTATCTTATTCAAACTGTTAGAGAGAACAAAGATGAAGGGATGGATTTCAAGAGCAGAACTGAATCTGATTCCTAAGGGAAGAACAGAAAGTTGCAATTAGAAAGAAGAGAGATTTTGATCTGTGTTGAAAGTAATGAATTGCTGCATTGTGTTTTTGATTTCATAAACAACCTTCTATTAGATATCTACTCTTCTAACTAATTACTGCTAAGCTTAACTAACTTCCTAAAACAGAATTGACTCTCTCTTAATAGAATAACAGAAGCTAACATAATTGATTTCTACCCAATAGTTTGGGATACAAGTTACTGATATTCTAACTCATTCTAAGACCTGATTTATTTTACATAAACAGTTACAAAATATAATAAGTATAAATTTTTAAGATAGTGGAGTTCTAACTAATTGTAATGTACATCTTTAATTAACACTATGTGCTATCTTCTAAAATTATATTTAGTTGAACTTTAAATTTTTTCAGTACAATTACTACTATCGTAAATATTTACGTTGAAATAAAAGAATTTACGATAATTTTGTGTCTCCAACATATCCATTTAATTTCGTCTAAATAACCTTATATTCAAATAAATATAATTTTACCATAATCTTTTAAAATTTTTATGCGATTTTTGGATCTAATCTCTCCACTGTTTAAGATTTAGCAAATTAAATAAAATCAAATTTAATAGATATCTGGATAATATAATCTGGTAATAAAATAGAGAAATTCACTGCTTATTTAGTTAATACATTCATGATTCAACAGGAAATTCGTCAATAACATAGAGCACATTCATAAGAACAACGAACATCCTTATCGTTCAAATATTTAATTATTAAAAATTAGATAAATACTATGATGAAACAAACGTTATTTTTGAGTTGATATTGTTTTTTATTATATGATTGTTGGAGCTATGCCTTGAGAACATGATCAGCAATATCCTTAGTAGTCTTCTCAATGAAGTCCAAGTATGCATATGGAGTTTCAACATTCTCATTTATCTTCTCATATTCAATAGTCCAGTTGATACAAGCACATTCATCATTCTTCTCATTCACTTGAAGGATGGACCTAAAGACCTTATAGTGCTCACTGATATCGTCATCAAAGGCTTGATAAATGATTGATTTGTTCTCTTCATCAATGGCTTCAATTCTCTCCTTTAATGTTTTCACTTTTCCATCTGCTTATACATACATAGAGAAAAATAAAGAATAATAAACAAGAAAAAGAGTAGAAAATAAACAAATATTATTATATGAAATTTAGATCTTAATAAATATTATTATAAGACAAATTAGTTATCTTTATAAAAGAATCAATTTATCTCAAGAACCTCTAAAATAATTTATTAAAAATCAAAGTGTCTGAGTTATAATTTTTTAGAGGTTAATTTGGATATTTACTCTTAGAATAAATTGATAATTCTTAAATTGTGAAAAAAGAAAGAAAATAATTAATTGGTGGTCCTTCGTTTTTTTCATTAATGAATTAATTTATTTAGAGTTTATAAGTCAAAAGGTTAATTACCTATGAGAAGAGTCCAGTGTTTAACCGAATCAGTGCTGTGCCAGTCATCACCTTCATACAACTTGGATCCATGAATTCTTTCACAAATGTTTGGAACATTGTGGAATTGCTTTGCCAAAACATCAAAGAACTTTGAAGCCGCTACTTGGATCACAACTTCAATAGTAATTTTACCACTTAGTAGTACTACCATGTCTCCTAACAAAAAAAATTATATGAAGCAAGAAAGGTATCAACCTAGGATGAGAGATGGTGGAATTATTTATTCAACATATATAGAAACCATTACCATGTATTTATTAAGAATTGATATCCAACTGTTCATTAATATCTCTGTCTCCATGTGATGAAATAAGTCTAATTTGTTTAATATATTTGTCATGTTTTTTTCATATTTTAATATAAATATTTTTTATTTTCTATTTTTACATTTTTTTGTGATTATTCTATTTTTACTTTAGAAACATTATCAAACACAGTTATATATATATATATATATATATATATATATATATATATATATATATATATAATACAAGTTTTTTTATATTATTTAAGGATTATTTTAGTAAACAATTTTACAATTTATTCATATTTTAGATTCCTTAGTTGATACATATAACCAAATTAAAGTGACATATATCATGAATTAATACTTTTATTACATTATTATAGTTGATGGACAATTTGTTTTAATTATAATTTGAAATACAATGTGTCTTCTCTACTAATATGTTAAGGAAATATGTATAAGTAGTAATAGTTATTTAGATTATTTGATCGTCATAATATCCTGAATTTATTCTTTATAAGTAGATTCTGTGTTAGTCTTTTACATTCCAATTAAAAGAAAATATAAAAATTATATTATTAAAATTTATTAAAATTAATTATATGATCTCACTACACTAAAATCAGCAAATAGTTGTGATTTTGAATGGGTTTAAGTACGATTAGTCACTTAATGTTGCTAAACGATTTAGAAGTATTTTTGTCAGTGACTGAAATAACCATCATTAAACCTGATTATGCAATGGTTAATTATATTGATATTTTTAAATTTTAATTGTTCATTTTTTGCGATGGCTCGAAATTATTGCTATATTTATAATAATTTTTTATTAGTCTATTTTTGCACAGATTCAGTTAATTAATGTGTATTTCTTTATTTTATTCGTTGTGGACTACTTTATTTTTTTTATTTGTTTAATAGATTTTTTTCTGTTTCATAGCCGATAAATTCTTTTCTCCAGAAGTGACAGATAGGTTGAGAAAAGAGATTTCATGCATTGTCTAAGGTGAAATAGAAAACTATATAAATTAGGATTTTTGATTTAAATGGGAGCAAAATAAATTTTAATTGTGTACTTCTCATCCCGATTAAGGTTGTGTTTAGCTCCGGAGTTCATGCAAAAATCATTTTCGAGGAAAGAAAAATACCACAAGTCTGGAGAGCACACTCATCGCTCTTTAAATTGGAGGGTGTATCCTACACTAGAACTCATGTAAATTAGGGTTTTCGATTTAAATGGGAGTAAAATATATTTTAATTGTGTACTCCTCACCCCAATTAAAGTTGTGTTTAGCAGGAAATCAAGAGGAGGCCTCCACAGCTTGGGAGTTGTATGTAGACGGCTCTTCCAATAAAATCAGAAGCGGTGCAGGCATAATACTGGTCAACCAAGAACAAACCCAAATAGAAGTCTCCCTGAAATTTGAATTCCCGACCTCCAACAACCAAACAGAATATGAAGCCTTGATCGCCAGGTTGAAGCTAGTAGAAGAAGTCGGTGCTACAAAACTAGTGGTCTTCAGCGATTCTCAAGTGGTGACTTCTCAAATCAATGGAGAGTACCAGGCGAAAGACCCAAACATGAAAAGGTACTTAAACAAAACTTTGGAGTATCTTAGGCGATTCTCAGAGACCGAGGTTAGACACATAACTCGGGATCTTAACAGCAGAGCTGACGCCCTTTCCAAGTTAGCAAGTACCAAGCCAGGAGAAAATAATAGAAGTCTGATCTAGGAAACCCTCCAAGAACCCTCTGTCACGAAGACAGAGGCTAAACAAGATGTCTTAGAGGTATTCGGCTTGGACTTCGGGTGGATGACCCCTTTAATCGAATACATAAAATCCGATGTCCTACCCAAGGAGGAAAAGGAAGCCAAGAAAATACAAAAGGAGGCACAAAGTTACACCTTGGTAAAAAATATCCTCTATAGAAGAGGAATATCCACACCTTTGTTGAAGTGCGTCCCAACCTCAAAGATAGCCGAAGTCTTAGAAGAGGTGTACAATGGTATCTGCGGGAACCATCTCGAAGCAAGGTCTTTAGCCAGAAAAGTCATCCGAGTCGGATTCTACTGGCCGACCTTGCAGAAAGATGCTACCGACTTCGTGAAGAAATGTCAGCTATGTCAAATGCATGCTAACTTTTATGTCGCTCCCCGAAGAGCTTATCAACATAACTTCTCCATGGCCTTTTGCAAAATGGAGATTAGATTTACTCGGACCCTTTCCCTAAACGCCTGGACAAGTAAAATACCTCATAGTGGGAGTGGACTACTTTACGAAGTGGATCGAAGCAGAACCATTAGCTACCATCACAGCTCAGAGAAGTCGGAAGTTCCTCTACAAGAATATCATTACCAGGTATGAAGCCGCCAATAAAGTCATACTGGTCGGGTTAAAGAAAAGATTACAAGATGCAAAGGGGGCTTAGACCGAAGAGCTCCCTCAAGTATTATGGGCATCATCCATAACAATTTGGCTATGAGAAAAGATGTGCTTTCGAACGAACTTCGGACCATCAAAGTTGGCCTCTCCAGCAAGGGAAGTACCAGCCTCCGAGGTCTTGCGTTTTTTCTTTTCGGGCTCGGAAGGGAGCCGGACTGAGGGGACAGGGACAGAAGGAGGAAGAGAAGAAGCAAAAGCAGGGTTTACTAAAATTGGGCGAGAAGAGGTCTCCGAGTTGTGGGGAGGGGAGCCAGAAGCTCCAACCTTAGCAGCATCAGCCCGGGTACGAGCCTTCCTCTTGGCCTCCTGCACATTTTGGTAAGCAGTGCTGGATCCACTTTTCACCATTTCTGAAAATGTATAAAAAGGCAATCAACTTACAAATCGGAGGAAAACACATTACAAATCAGAACTCGTTGAAAGTAGCTATAAAGAAACCAAAACTACCTAGCTTGGACTGGATGAAACTCGGAGTGCCAATGAGAAATTTTTTAGTATCTAGGTTGGGAGCTCTCCCCCAGGCCTCTCGAAAAAATCCAACAATGGCCTCCTCTACCTTGTCCAAATCATCCAGGCTATGCTTTTCAATGGGGGAGGCCTCCGACCAGTACAAAGGAAATCGGGGATGATTGTTTTCACTCAAGAAAAAAGGATGATAGCCTTCTACGGCCTGGAACTTGAAGAAAAAATTTTTAAAGCCATGAAAGGACTCGTTAAAGAAGGAAAAAACTTTCCAACATTGAATGGCCCGAAAAGATACCCACTGCTGTTTGTTTTGTTTATTGGAAGCACTAAAGGGTTTAGTTAAATGAAAGAGGTAGAAAAAGATTTTTAAGAAAATTGGAAAATCGAGCTCTTGGCTGACAAGTTGGTAGATTCTCATAAAACCCCAAGAGTTGGGATGAAGTTGGGTGGAGGCAACTCGGCAATGGGACAAAACGTCCATTTCAAAATCAGGAAAAGGAAAGAAAACCCCCAAACGGGTGAAAAGACAGTCGTACATGCAGAAAAAATGAGAGTCAGAATCAGCAACCCTCCCACAACACACCCGGTCCTCAGGATCCGGGGCCATTAATTCATACTTAGGCTCGTCAACCTTAAGGCTACAAATCCTATGATGGGTGTGAAGCTCGGTGATAAAGTCAGTATCTACTATAAAGATTTCTCAATAAGCACAGAATTATCTACCCACTTCAAAAGAGTCTCAGGGATACGGGAAGACATTTTTTCGACAAATAGGGAAGTAGGTATAAAAGCAATAAGACCTACAAAGAAAAATAAAAATCATAAAAAAACAGGACTCCCAAAGACAAGGCAGTTTCTTCCGAAAGCAAATAAGAAAAAGAATCACCAGGCGGCAACAATGATATCTAATAAACATGCAAAAATCCTAAAGCCTCACATTGCAAACTTAGGAGTGGTAAAGGCATGAAATTCTCCTCAAACGCACAAACGCACCAAAACAGAAATAAAGAAAGTACTACACAGATGACAGAGGAAGGTAGAGAAAAACTAACATTTTCTGTAGAATCAAAGAGAGGCAGTCGCGGCAACAGAAAGCAACGAAGCACCCAAGAACGAAAGACCAAAAGGATTTTTTGAATGAGAAAGAGTGAGAGAGCAAGAAAGAAACTTCGAAGAGAAGACAAAAGAAAACAAAGAAAGAAGAGGGAAAAGTATTTATAACATGTCAGGGGCACAACTGTAAAATGACGCAATCATTAAAGAAACGCGCCGTTACCAATGCAACTGCTCCCGAGTGTAAATGCGAAATCCCAAACAGACGCGACGTTTGATTAGACACGACGGTTGAGATATTCGAAATCACGTCGGTTTTAAATTAGAATCACGTCGGTTTCCGACTTGAACGAACCCACGTCCAATTAATACTCGAATCCCACTTGTGGCTAAGAGACCGGACTCGAGTAGGGGCAATGTTCATACCTGACCCAATACTATGGTCCAGGCCCAAATACGCCAAAAAGGTCCAACCCAAAGGTTGGCCTTCACTACTTACCCGACCTCTACGAAAGAGGTCGAGCTCGACATAAGCTCCTCCCCAAAGAGGTCGGGCTTGACATGAGCTGGCAGATAACACTTATTCGAATAAGTAACTGTCCCCTAAAATCTCTCATCCACTTCCAAAAACAATATCTCAACAACCCTAATATAAAGGGACGGTTATCCGCCTTCAGAAGTTGAACTACTCCAACGGTGGTTATTGGATCACCACTATAAATACACTAACACGCTCAGGTAAAACTAAGTTCTAATACTCTAAAAAACCTGCTTACCCCATTGCTAACTTAGGCATCGGAGTGTCTTTGCAGGTACCACCCTCCATTCCTTCAATCACCCAACTCGGACGGCGGTTCCTGAACACAAACGAATCGGAGACCACCCTCCACTAACGTTTGGACCAATCCTTCAAGCCCAATCTACATACCTATCTCAGGTTACCCACGTAACAATTGTTAATTTAAAAAAAATTAAGAATAAAATAAAACAAAAGAAGAAAAATACCCATGTAAAATTTATTGTATTAATAGACGTATTAAATATATAATTATTTATGTATTCTAATGTATATTTTTTAGTTAATGCGTATTTTTGTTTTTAAAATAATAATATAAAATTTTATTTGAAAAGGATGTACCATAAAATTAATAATTTCAAAAGTTTAAGCTGCTAATTATATAAAGTATATAAATTATTATATGCCTAACACGTTTTTACGTAATAAACTTTTTTTATTTGAATTTAAATTTTAGATAAATCTTTTTTATCTTTGTATTTGTCTTGCTAATTTTTATTTTTAAATAAAACCTACATTTTAGATTTTTTTAGTCATAAAAACTCTTATATTATTCCATCATATAAAATTATTATCCAAAAATTTAGACTATCAAGTAAAAATATATAAATAATTACATCTTTAATAATAATTCAATTAAAAAAATAAAAATATATGTATGTTCAGTAGAAGTAGAAAAATGTTAGATAACTGTGTTTAGGTCTGGCTTAACAAAAAATAAGTCAAAGTCCAAATTATTTTAAAATTTTAAAATCTTTATTAATAATAGATCAAGTCTAAATTTACCAAATATTTTGTTTGACCTGTAAGGCCAAATTGTACAGATTTATATAAAAAGTTTTATTATATTAAAAGTAAATTTAATTATTTTGTAAGTTTCTATTATTTTATTAAATTTTTAATTATGTTCTCATATATATATATATATATATATATATATATAATTTTTAATTGAGTTCCAATACCATATCAAATTTTGTAATTAAGTTTTTACCGTGTTAAAACGTTGGAATTAACGGAATATATATTATGTTAAGCAAAACGAATATGTCTAACATTTAACTGAATATTCTATTAATTTCAACGTTTTTGTTTTTGTCACAGTAGAGACTTAGTTACAAAATCTGATATGATATAAAAACTTAATTGAAAAAAAAAAGTATAGAAACCGAATTAAAAATTTGATAAAATTATAAAAATCGATAGAATAATTAAACATAAAAGTTTAATAGTAAGGATTTTAATTTATATTTTTTAAAATATTTAAATACTTTTATTCACTAAATTATTGATGACTTTAATTATATATATTTTTTATTTTTTATTATCTTTAATTTTATTTGATTATTTATTTATTTGATTATTATTTTTTAATTTTAAAAATTATCCGACCGTTTAATAAATTTCAAGCTATATCAAGCTAGACTTCACAATATACCAATGCAAATTTAATATTTATAAAATAGCCTACAACAAATTACATATCAAACTCAGACTAATAGATATTTTATTACAAATTTGACTTATTTTCAAGTTTCAACCCAAATGTTCAGTCAATCGCATCAAAGAGTAGATCTTTTTGGAGCATACGATAGTAATAATAAGTCTACAGTGGCCTACAAATAAAAAAATATTCTAATAAAAATAAGTTTAGTTAATCAATAAGTAGTACAATAGTATACTACATTATTGATTTATTGATTCATATATATTAAGTGGTTTGTCAAAATTATTTATATATTTCTGTCTAATAATTTGACTTGTAGGAATAAATAGTTTTATGATATAACTAATATTAAAAGTTTTATAATGAAATTTTTATAGTGTAGTTTACTTTTTTAAAAAATTCATTATAAAATAAATAAAAAATTATATAAAAAATATTAAAATTATAACTATTTATATATCTTTTATTATCTGCTAAATCTTTTAGATAAATACTTTCATCACATTTATTATATATATTATTACATTATCTGAAATTACACTTCATTCTATAAAAGGTGATATGGGATATGGGTTGATCATATCAAATTATCAAATCCAAGAACTTAAGCTACATGCATGTACCTATGGTACAAAGGATATCAAATGAAATTAATTAACAATATCAACACACATAATAAGAAAAGATGGGACTTTTCTTTTTCCTCCTGATCATAGAGCTCATCATTTCATATAAGACCATTAATTTATACCGGTCTGTGTCTGTATTCGGAGTAGGCCAATGTATTATTCATTGTTTCTTCCTTCAACACACAAATCAAAATGCATTCTAAAGTTGGATAGGAGGAGGAGGTCATGAATGGATAATGCTGCAAATCATTTCAACTACCAGACACATAATCAATTAGATATAGTTTATTTAATTTATTACTACTTTATTATTTGGTGCAGAAGATATTACTCTTCCTATTTGACAATAAGTCTTTAATTTGGTTCTTTAAGATTTTAAAATATTCATGTTATTTATAATTTTTAGGTATTACTAATTTTTTATATATTTTATAACGATGTAATTTTTAGGAAAGAAAATAAATATAATACTAATTAAAATTTATTTTTTATAGACGACACACGAGATATTAAGACAAAAACATAGAGACATAAATTTAGTTGTGGTGCTAGACATGAATGTGAGATAATTTTTTCTAAACCATGAAGTGAAGAAATTGGACTGTCCGATTTTTTTGTTAAAAAAATTATGAACACAAATTGGATGGTCCGATTTGTGTGGGAGGGAAAATCGGAGGGTCCGATTTGTACTTTTAAAATTTTTTTTATCTTGAAAACAAAAATCGGATGGTCCGATTTCATTATTAATTTTTTTTAATTGTTTAAAATACAAATCGGACGATCCGATTTGTATAATGCAATTTTTTTTAATTTTTTAAACACAAATCGGAGGGTCCGATTTGTTCTTGACACCACAACTGCCGTAAAGCACCCATACACTCCATAACTGTGTCCTACACCATTCCTTCTTCCATATCTAAATTAAAAAGTGCATTATTCTCTCAATTCTATTTTCAATCCCGCTACGTTACCAACAGTATTTTTGCCAATTTCTGCCAACTCTTATTTATAACTGTATTTAATGGAAGTGTCTTTTTAGATGTGTCTAATAAAAATGTCTTTTTTATGGATGTGTTTAATAGAAGTGTCTTTATAGATATATTTTTTAGATTTTTTTGGTGACTGAAATAAATTAAACAAAGAAAAACAAAACAAACAAAACAAGGAACTGCCTAAAGAGAGGGACAGTCCCGTTTAAGACTACTCTTAAACTCCTCCCAAGGTGAAAGAAGCTCCACATGCAAAAGTTGTAACTTCATCGCCATCTTTGCCATAGTATCTGCCACCGTGTTTGCATCTCTCATAATCAAACGAAAGTCAACCCGCCAATTCCAATGCATGATATCTCTTATTTTGAGCACCAGTGGATCAATAAACCCAAAACCATCTTGAGTAACAAGATTAAATGCTTCCACACAATCCGTCTCACAAATAACATCTCGTTGACCCACATCCCAAGCTAAGAGATATCCTCTCCAAATAGCAAACAATTCTCCTTGAAGAATACTATTACTCTCAATCATTCCCAAACACCCCCTTTGCCAGCTCCCATTACAATCTCTAATAACACAAGCAAAACCAACACTATCACCCGAACCAAAATAACTAGCATCACAATTAATCTTAAAAGTACCAATGGATGGGGAATTCCAAAAACCATTTAGAGTAGAGGGAAGGGACATACGTTGTAATTCAAAGATATTCCTAAGCTCCTTTTCTGAAGTTAATGCCAGACAAATCACTTTTTTCGGAGGCCAAGTTTCATCGGGATTAAGATGTCATTATTCCTTGCTCGCCATATCCACCAAAGTCCCGAAAAGAACTTGAACGGATGCTCTCTGCTATGATACAAGAACCAGTTCTTCAAATCCAAAGGATGACAAGAAATATCCAACCTATGCCAGACAAGCTGAGCTTTGGGACAATCCCGAATACAATGTAAAACCGATTCCTGGCTAGAAAGACATCTTGGACACTTATTCGATGACGACATCCCTCTTCTAAAGCGAAAACTTGCAGTAGGAAGAGCCTCCTTAAGACACAACCAAGCCAAAAATTTATGCTTTTTCGGAACAAGCTGGCGCCAAAGCCAAAGCCAATTCTCCCGCTCCTCCCAACCAAACAGTTGCTTACACAACCACAAGTAACCATTGCGAGAGTTATAGACTTTGGCAGCAGACCCACTCCAATACCAACCCACTTCCGGACCTGCTTGTTCATCTGGATTGTAAGAAAGAATATTATCTTTCAGATTTTGAGATAAAGGAGAATAAAGAGTATCCAAATGCCACCTACCAACCGACCAAATATCCTGTATCCGGAGATTCGAATCAGAAATGTGAACATAATCGATCTCATTAGATAACCGTCCTTCTTTCCTCCAGCTAGAAAACCAAAAATTCTGGTTCAAATCTCCAATACACCAAGCAAACCCATCCTTCAACACTTCCCAAGCCTTGCAAAGACACCTCCAAATGGGAGAGTCCTTGTTCTTAGGATAACTAAAACAGTCATATAGAGATGATCGGTATTTGGCATCCAACAATTGGACCCATAGCTTGTTTGGCTGCTGGAAGAAAGTCCAAACTAGCTTCCCAAGAAGAGCAATATTTACACAATAAGGATCTCTAATCCCTAAACCTCCATATTTTTTTGGAGTAACCAGTACCTTCCAACTAACAAGATTCAATCCTCTTCCATCAACTTGTCCTTTCCAAAGAAAATTCCTCATCATAGACTCCAATTTACTAATGATTCCTTTGGGAAAAATAGAAACCTGCATCTGGTACGTGGGAATAGCAGCGACAACAGAATTAACCAAGCAAAGTCTACCAGCCCGATTGAGTAAACTTCCTTTCCAGCTTGCTAGCCTACTCCGAATCTTATCCAGGACACCATTGAAAGCTGAACGAGTCACCCTAGAATGGCTAAGGGTAACTCCAAGATACTTGCCCAAGTCCTGGACAAATCTGATAGAGGATACCCCAGTGAAAACCTCTTTCCTTGTTGCAGAGACATTCTTGGAGCAAAGCGCTTTAGACTTCTCCACATTAATCTTCATCCCAGATGCTTTGCAAAAAGTCTCTAAAACCAACATCACATTTTGCACTTGTCTCTTTGTAGCTTTACAGAATAGAAGCAAGTCATCCGCAAACATTAAGTGGGATATTCTTGGTCCTCCTCTAGAAATAGCAACCGGTTCCCACAAGTCCAAATCAACCTGATGACTAATAAAGCATGCCAATCGCTCCATACACAACACAAAAAGATAGGGTGACATAGGGTCTCCTTGTCTAAGACCTCGGCTAGGAGTAAAGCCATTCAGACGACTCCCATTCCAAAGAATAGATAAGGAAGAAGCAGTGACACAATTCATAATCAAATTAAGTGTAGGAATAGGAAAACCAAAGCTTTTAAGGGTATGAGCTAAAAACCTCCAGTCAACTCTGTCATAAGCTTTCTCCAGATCAATCTTAAATGCCAGTGTGCCTTTCTTTGATTTAGTCTTCTTCATAAAGTGAAGGACTTCTTGGGCAATAATGATGTTGTCAGGAGTTTCTCGTCCCGGAATAAATCCTCCTTGAAGCGGGCCAACAATCTCCGCAAGATGAGGACGAAGCCTATTAACAAGGACCTTCGTGATGATCTTGTAAACTACATTGCAGAGACTAATCGGGCTGAAATCTTTCATAGATACCGGTGATTCAACCTTTGGAATGAGAACTAGTAAAGTCTCCAACATTCTCGGATCAAGAGGAACACCGGAGAATGCCTGCTTAACCATCTTCCAAACATCAAGACCAATGATCTCCCAATATTCTTTGAAGAAGAAAGCTTGAAACTCATCAGGACCCGGAGCTTTAAAGGAGTCCATGTGAAAAACCGCTGCTTTGACTTCCTCCATAGTAACTGGTGCCGTAAGGTTATTGCAAGCTTCCTCATTTAGAGAAGGAAGAGGCACATCACCAAGGCAACCCAAATCAACATCATCCAAATGACAGAATAAGCTTTTATAGAAAGACTCTGCTTCTTGACTCAGAACCTCTGGATCAGTTTTCCACACTCCATCCTTGAGAAAAAGGCCATGAATCTTATTATGCTTCTTTCACGCAAGAGTTTGAATATGAAAGAATCTTGTATTCCTATCCCCGAACCTTACCCACTGCTCTCTGGACTTTTGGAACCATAGGAGCTCTTCTTGCACCAGAGTATTATTATAATCATCAAGCAACTGTCGCTCTTTCTGACGCAAATAAATACTATCCACCACTTCCAAACGCTTTTGTAAATAATTAATCTGCTGCTCTAATTCACATTTCTTAACAAAAATGTTACCAAATACCTTCGAGTTAAACTCTAGTGAATTCTTCTGTACTTCCGAAAGCTTGCCATGAATTCCTCTATTACCAGAACACCATGACTGGTTTACAATATCCCTATACCCAGGATGAGTAGCCCAAGCAGCAACAAATCGGAAAGGTCGATTCCCTTTAGGCTGAGGACGACCTTTACAACGCACCAGAATAGGGCAATGATCAGACTGAAGCCTATTTAAAATTTCTACATAAGCCTCTGGAAAGATAGATAACCAACTATTATTTATACAGACTCGATCAAGCTTTTTTGCCACGTCAACATAATTTTTCACCCTCCTGTACCAAGAAAACTGCCTCCCAATAGTCTTCAGATCAAACAAACCACTATCCCCTAATGAAGTAGCAAACATGTCTGCTCTTTGATGAGAAAACTGACAGCCCTTAGATTCATGAGAAAATTTGACTTCATTAAAATCACCAAGAACAATCCAAGGTCCTTGAAAAACCATGGATTGTGCAACAAGATAATCCCAAAGTAGAACCCTTTTATTAAATTGAGGACTGCCATAAATACCACTACACCTCCAAATTAAATTATCAAAGTGAACCTCAACAGTAACATCCTGATCAAAAGCATCAATGAACTTACAACAAACACCCTTCATAGAGGATAGAAACCAAATACCTCCCTTATGCCCCTCTGCTTCTACTATACCAACAGAGTGATACCCCAATCTTTCCCAGAATAATTTTAAATGCTGAAAAGGGGAGTGAGTTTCAACCACAATAAAGAAAACAGGTCTAAATTTCCTAACAAGTTCCTTGCAATGCACACAGGCTAACTTATTAGAAGCACCCATAATATTCCAAACAATCATATTTAAACTATCCATAAATAATAGGGACAGAATAAATAAGAACATAAAACTCTAAACAGAATCACCAACCTCAATAGGTGGTTTGTCCTGCGGTACTGGCACACTCTGATCCTCAATAATTGTCACATTCGGACCTCCTAACACTGCACCTGCCATGCTTCCATCTACTAAGGTTTCCTCCATTGTGCCACCATTTTTATCAACTGGCGAGTTCTGCAAGGAGGAAGGCCGAGGACGCTTCCGTAGAGAAATTCCACGACGTGCAGGAGTTCTGCGTGATGGAGATGGCGCAATTTCATGTTTTTCTCGCTTCCCCATCCTAATGCCAATTGATTTACCTCCATCACCATGCAAATTGGGTCTTGGAACCCTTCTCGAACCAAACTTGTGCTGCTTTCCATCTTGGTTCTTCAAACCTGATGACTGGCCCATTGTGAATTTTCCCTTACGGAGCACTTGTTGCCAGCCCTCTCCATCATCCATGCATGCCTCATTAACATGACCATCAGGCACGTGAGGAGCCAATGATTTCGTAACCACATCCTTCCCTTTAACAACTCCTAATTTCTCACCCAAATTACGAGGATTCTCACCCAAATCACGAGCTTCTGATTCAGCCTCTTGTTGAATCTCATGATTGTTGTGTGGCACTAGTGTCGGGGCTTCATTATTTTTTTCATCACCAAAGAAATTCCCGTTTCCTTCCAAGGACTCCTTCTCCATGCACAACGATTTATCATGCCCATATCGTGCACAAGTAGCACAAATCAACGGTAAACTCTCGTACTCCACTTCATAAGTCACACCCTCCACTATAATATGTTTGATTACAGGCAACTCAAGATTAATTTGAACACAAGCTCGGGCATATTTTCCTCTTTCTACAAGTTTAGTAGCCAAATCTACTTTCACCGGAATTCTTATTGCAGAAGCAATTCGCAGCATTGCTTGTTCCTGGTAGCACCAAATTGGAAGTCCCGAGACTCGAATCCATACCAGCGTTGATCCAAAGGATTTTTCGCATGGCCTAAAATCCACATCCCATGGCTTTACTGCAACATAGTGACCGTCTATCAACCACGGGCCACCAAGAATGACTTTCTCACGATCCGCAGCAATATCAAATTTAACCAAAAAATATCCAAACCCCACATCCAACAAATCAAACCCTCCTTTGATGCGTCATACTATCCGAAGCTTATGCATGAGAGCCGTGTAGCCATAATGCTTATCCAGCACCTTGATCACGATGGCTTCCTTATAAGGTTCAGCTAGACAACTCTTTGCCTCCTTGGTAAAATTGATACTTGGTGGACGAGAATCACCCTGCTTACCTGTCACCGTCGCGATACCATCCCCAGATAAAGACCCTACTAATGCAAAGGCCTTAGACTTTTTTGCACCAATGACTTTATCTCTAAAAGAGACCTTGGATGGCTTTTCTAACCCCTCTCGAGAAGAACCCTCCTTAACACCGGATACACACCCACCCATGCTCTCCCCCTTATCTCTTTCGATGGCATGGCCATCTTCCTCACTGTGTTTCACCCTCAACCGTTCGCCCCCGCTCTCTCCTTCTCTCATTCTCCTTGAGTACGGAGTACGTACTCTTTCTCTGCTAGGGTTTTTTTATGATTCAAAGATTTTAATTAAATATCACTATATATTTAATTAGATGTGTCTCTTTATATATGTGTTTAAAATATAATAATTAATTATTATTAACAATAAATTAGCACATAATATGTTGGTACCCTATACTTTTCCTTCTATTTTTCATCTCTCTTGCTCTGTTCACCACAATTCAATATTGATTCTAGACTGAAAGGTACCAAACTGAAACAGTTAGAAGCAGACAAATAATTGAGAAGGTGAGGAATTGAGAAAGAAAGCAAAAGAAAAAGGGGAGAATAGGGAAGAGAGATTCTGTTCTTGAGCTAAACTCTTAATGTCAGAAAATATATGAAATGAATAATTGATTGCTATGTTAGTTACAATGTAATCTATATTTAGACTCTTTACAAGTGACAGCTTAATAGAACAGCTGAACTCTAACTAACTCTAACTGAACAACTAGCTACTAACTAACTCCTTAACTAAAATTGTTCTCTCTCTATCATGATCCATACTTACTGAACTTTTTTCTTCTAACTACTTCCTACTCAACATTCTCTCATGCTCCTTGCTCTAATGCTCTCATAGAATTTTAAAGAAAAGATTGGCATCAAGATCACATGTTCTCAAGAAACTAAACCATTGGGAAGTGCTGCCCCTTGCTCTCTGGATCACTGGATGAACATTGAACAAACAAAAGATTATATTATCGATTTGAGGCTCTACTTGGACTACCTGTGCAAAAAGCTAAGTTTAAAAGTTATTTTAAAAGTTATTTTAAACTTTGAATATAATTTCAAAAATAAATCGACAAATAAATTCTTGAAAATTTATATTTAAGATAGATTAATTCATAAAAAATACTAATAAAATCTTTTAGGATAATAAACATCAACAAATTAATTTAAATTAAAGATAATTTATTCTAATTATAAAAATTAATTTAAAAATAATATATCTACATCTATTATTTTAAAAAATTAATCTATGTTAAGAATTTATTTATTGGTGTGCTCTAATTTCAGAAGTCTAAATTGAAGCTAACTCAATATGTGTACATTGACTTTAGGGGTGTTCGAATCCAAACCGATCCAAATTAAACCGCTCATCCAATCCAATTCAAATTAAAAACCGATTAAAACCGCACTAATTCGGATTTGATTGGATCTTATTTTTTGTGTACCGCTGGATCGGATCAGATTTCGAATCTACTTTTCACAACCGATCCAATTCAATCCAAACCGCATAATGTATTATAATACTATTATTTTATTATTATGTTTACAATTATACTTATAACATATTCAATTTGTTATACATTTTTATATTTTTCATGTATTATTATTATTTAATAGATGTTTTATGTTCAAAATGTGATTTATTTATTTATTTTAACTAACCTATAATTTTATTTCTATTGTTATGTTATTGTTGGTTTTTTAAGATATTGTTAAGACTTATTATACCATTGTTGGTTATTTGAAATTTGATGTTAAGATTTGTTATATATATTTAATTTTTTTAATTTACAAAACCGTAAATCCAATCCAATCTAATTCAAACTGCTCGAAATTAGATCGAATTGAATCGAATTTTTTAAAAAAAATCATTCAATCCAAACTACATCACAAATAAACATAGGGTTCGAATCGAATGAGTTTTTGATATCCAAACTGAACCACGAAGACCCTAATTGACTTTCCCACTGCCCATACTAACAAATTTCTACTTTTCATTTGTGGGAATGGAATCGTGGACCATGAATCCATGACATTGTCTTCATTTATTACGGTGTTACACGCGTAACCAAATTCCTTTTTTTCCCCTCAACTGTTTTGGTCACCATTAATTAATTCATCAATGATTTATTTATAGACGAGCCACCACACTGAACCATCAATGTCCCCCCTCCATACGCTTCCAAAATTAAATTGAGCAGCTAACCCTTCTATCCATCCCATTTCGTACTTAATTGTTTATCAACCACTAGATTTCAGGCATTAAATTTCTCCGTAATTAAATGGGATCCATTCAAAACAATTCCGATTATTAAATGGATTTAGCTAACCTGTATTCTACATAAGTTAAGATTGTTAATAATAAAAATTTTAAATATTTTATTTTAATAAATTCACAATAAATACATTGAGAATTTATTTTTTACATCAGTTTTTATAAAGACTTTTTAATTTACAATTTTATCATATGTTCTAAAAATACATACATGTTAACTAAACCTTTATTAATAATAAAAAATTTTAAATATTTTATTTTAATAAATATACAATAAATATATTTGAGAATTTAATTTTTACATATTTTTTATAAAAATTTTCTTAATTTATAATTTTATCATATACCGTAAAAATACATACATATTAGCTAAATTCTTATTAAATTGATCAAACATCTTCTCAGCTTCCTGATTATTAATTATTAAACCTTTATCAGCTTGAATTAATGCGCATATGAAGAAAATAATTCCTTAGCAGTACTAATTAGTAATGAGTAATTAAGAATATACTAATCAATATCTTAGAGATATTGAATTAATGGAACGAAAATAGAAATATTAAGCTCTTCCAATAGATTTTCAATGTATAAAAACTTAAAAATATTATATTTTTATTAAAATCTTTTTTCAAATATTCTTAAGAGGTATTTTTAATAAAATCTAAATATTAAATATATTACTGAATGCATTTATTAAATTGAAAATGTATTTTATATCAAAAGTGTGAACATATATTAGAAATGATAATTAATTAGGGTTTAGTTAACATGTGTCCTTAGGGCACATGATAAAATTATAAATTAAAAAAGTTTTTATAGAAAACGATACAAAATTTAAATTTTCAATGTATTTATTGTACATTTATTAAAGTAAAATATTTAAAATTTTCTATTACTAATTACTTTAACTTGAGTCTTTAGAGTACAAATTAGCTAAATCAAATTAATTATTATAATATTATTTTATTAAAAAAACTATTTTACATCCCTTCTTTGAAGGATCAAGAAAATAAAAGATATTATTTTTTACATTAAATTAATACTCTCCAATATAATTCCCATTATTAAATTGATCAAACAGACCCTCCACTATTAAATCTAGGCATAAACCAATTGCCATGTGAGGATACCAATTCTTTAATAAGAACTAATTAATTATAAAAATTTAAGTCTACTATATATTTATGTTTAAATATATATTACATATTTTTAATATATGTTTTATATTTTGATATATATTATATATGATGATTGATTTTTTTTTATACATATAGTATAGCATAGTTAATAAATTAATTAATATAGAGAACATGCCATTATTATATTTAAATTTCTCTGTTTTTATTAAGAGATAAAGAATCAAGTACATGAAGCCATAAGACATTGCCCAAGGTCTAGTAGACAAAAGACATCAATTCAAACACATGAGACCATAACCCCCCATAAGCCTTCTTTTTCTCCGAAGCCTCCATTTTCAGATCTTAGGCATAAAACATACAAATCTTAGCTTCATCACTTTCCATTCAACAATATATACTATTACACAAAATGGTGAGTGATGGTAATAGTGTTGAAAAGTCATTTAGAATAAAACAAGATGACAAGTTCTTTTCAAGGTTAATGTCAAAGGAAACTTCCATGGCTAATTCTTCTTCAAGAGTCTTCTATTATGGTGAATCTTCGGTTGCTGCTGTTCCTTTTGTATGGGAAGAACAACCTGGTACTCCAAAACACCCTTTGTCTCAAACATCATTGTTGCCACCTCTTACACCACCACCTTCTTATTATTCTAACTCCAATCACAATAGAAGAAGAATAATAAGAAGAAATAGTAGTTTATCAAAAGCACATAACATGTTCTCATGTATTTTCCCAATAAGGTTTGTGGAAAAGTCCAAGAAGAAGACACATATGTTAACATCATCATCATCATCTTTGTCATCACCATCATCATCCCGATCATCATCATCATCATCCTCATCATCATCTTCATCATCATCATCATGGTCATTAGTGTATCCTTCTAATTCCTCATGTTCCATCAAAGATCAAGGAAGCCTCTCTTTCTCGGAGTACTCAAGATCTAACAATGATGAAGATGATGGATCTTTCTCCAAACATAAAGGTTCAAAGGGATTTATTAGAGGCTGCTATCTTTTTCGGAGGAGCATTAATTGAAGAATAATGATAATGCAATTTTAAGTCATGTGCCAAATGTAATGTTATATGTGAAGGTAATTATAAACTTCGTTTTAGAGATTATATAATCATATTGTCCACAAATATTTACATGTAATAAATTGTGTGTGGCCTTGAATGTGTCATTCATTATTGATTTCATATCTCATGATGATCAATGTTAATTATATATGTAATGCTTTAGAATCCTTTTTTGGGGCAGACAAATCAAAAAGGAAGAAATTCTGTTAAAAAGTAAAAAAAATATGTTAAAAATATAACTATTTATGTGCATCTTTCTATTAATATAATTTTTTAAAGAAAATAATATCATAACGTAATATCAAAACTTAGAGTATAATTCTCCATGAGCAGAGTGTCTAAGAGTATGTTAGTCATTATGATTATTATTTAGTTAACTATGTTTGTTAAGATTGCACTCTAATTGTTGGTGCTTCTCCTGTTTAGTTGGATAATTCATAACCCTTATATTTTCAGCCCATACATATAGCTCTCTCATTCTTGTGCTCTAACTTGAATTTTACATATTTTTAAAGAGAAAGTTTAGAGAGCTAATACTTTTATTAAAATTTGATTAATACTTAATTATCAAAAAAAATGAGTAATTTCACACTATTAAATATAATTTTATACTATTAAAAATATTAATAATAATTAATTAATAATTACAAATCACAAAATCTATTAACCCTTAACACTTCTCATTCTCAAATGCTAGTTATCTTTTTTTATTTTGTATATTCTCTCTTCTTTTATGTTTTTGTGGTTCTTCTTTGTTCTTAAGTTTTTGAGCAAGATTGCTCATAATGCTGCCTTGAGCTGACATCAAATAAACAATCACATTAAAATTAATTTTTTCATATGCAACATTCACATCCATTCACATCCATTGTTATTAAAAATTGATTTAGTAAAAAATATGAAAATTAAGGGCTAAATTGTCCAGATTACAACAAATAATTCAATCAACCACCTCTTTTGCTCAATCTTTTTTTGTAAAACATGCGTTCAACTCTCAAAGTGTTGCTTCAGTGTATCTGGTATGGTCCATAACTTTCCAAAAATAAAAAGCCACACACACTACACCTGCCAAGTAAACTCACAACCAATAAACAAATAAAAAACAAACTCAATAGACTTACAACATAAAACATGCACATTATCAAGCTGGTCAATGAGTTACATATGTACAATATGGCCAATGAGTTTGCATGCGACAGCTGCTGTGTTTTGAACTTAGTCTCACATATATAGAAAAAGATTATAAAACCTTAAGTTTTTATATATTAATCCGAACAGGGATATGCCAAAAGAAACGGAAGATATTAATGAACTCTCATCATACATGATTTGCGCTTAGTTGTTCTTGGACATCTGCTTTACTAATTGGGTAAATAAACAATTGGACTCCAATTGCACGCACGTTGAAAAATTAGCGGTGAAAAATAACCTTAAAAGGCTTAATCTTGTGAACATTATTGGTAGCATTATTGATTGCACGGTTTCTATAAAATGAAGTAACAAATAAGGTGACACACACAACACACTACAATTAATCTCTCATTCACATTCTCTCTTCTAGTCTCTTACAAAAATACACGGTGCACGATCGCTAAAAACTCGTTTTAGTATTCTTTATGATTTATTTGTCTACAAAATTTTATTTATATTTAAAATAGTTAAAATATTATTTTTAAAATTTTTTTCTTAATAATTTTAAAAATTTATTATTATAATTTTTTATTATTATAAAACATAATATTTAGCCGTTGCAAAAGTTATTCCCATATTTTAAAAGTTGATCATTTTGAGAAAATTAATTTTAAACGATTGACAAAATAAAATTATAAAAATATTGAATTTTTTTAAAATTAATTCCGTCTTACTTAATTCTAAGTCGAATAAAAATATCAAAAATTATTATCAAATTTTGAACTATTAGAAAATAAAAGATAAATTATGTAGATATACAATTTTAAGAGAATTAAATAATGATTTATATGATATTTATTATTATTATGCTCATGTTAAAATTATTTAGGATGCATTAGTATAAAAATATATTTATGAAAAAAAAGATAAGAAAAAATTTAGTTCATAATTTTAATATATAAATAATAGAGCATAAATTTTTTTTCTCAACTTATTAATGACTTTACTAAGCTTTATGTAGATGAACTTTCTAAAGAATGAGATGTTCTACTCGAAAAATTTATATCTCAAACTTTTGTTGATAGATTGCCGGATTCATGAAAAAGATTATAAATTGAGTTTTATGTAAAAGAGAAAAATTATAAATTTATAAAAGATTATAGTGCATATTAAAATAGAGGATAAAAATAAAACTATGGCAGATGAACAATATAACAAAAAAGTGTATGCCAAACTCAATATTGTAAAAAATGTACTCAAAAATCATTTGAATCATGGAAATAAATTTTATAATACAGTGATTAAACCTCATTTCAAGAAATATGAATTTCATCCCAAAAAAGTTAAATACTTGTTTTATTTGTGGCAGATTTAGATATTTTGTATCAACTTGTAGAATGAAAAATAATAACAATAAAAAAGGCGGAAGCAATAGTAGTGGAAGTGGGAGAGGAAAGACGACAATCACAAATATAATAAATTATAAAAATGACAAAATTATAGTGATAATAATTTTCGAATGCTATTTAGTGAAGAACTCCAAAAATTGGGTTGTGAACTCTATTGCCACAAAACATATATTTGTGCTAAGAAAGAATTATTTTTCGAGTTTACTCTCGTAAATAATGAGAATAAAATTGTTTACCTAAGAGATTCTAACAAGGTTCCTATTTTTGATAAATATAAGGTATCAATAAAAATAATATATGAGAAAACACTTGTATTGTCTGGTGTAATATATATTCTGACCATCAAACACTATTTTGTGTCAGTCCACTTTTTTAACAACGTTAAGGTTAAGATAATAAAATATTGTTATGTTGCCTAAAACTGATGCTTATATAAAAAAAAAATTTACCAAAATGATGGTTGATTTGTTTTGAATGTTATTGATAATAATACTAAAAATAAAGGAACAAATTTAGTTTATATTTTGATTCTCTTGATATTTACTTATTTAGTATAGTAGACTTGGACATATTAATATTATGTATATTTAGATAAATGTGATGTGTAAGATCCTGAATTTTTATAAAATTAAATAATAAATTTGTTTATGATTTATTATATTTAATTAAGATTATATTTTAAGAGATTTTATATATAAGTTAAGCAATTTTTTATTTATGATTTAAAACTTTAGTAATTAAAAAATAATAAGAATTTTATATGTTTTAGGTCAAATAATTAGGTTTTTAACTTTATTTCATGATTATAAAGGAAATTGATTTTTATTATCTCTAATTATTGAATTGGAGTAATTATTTGAAAATAGATTTTAAATTGATAATTAAATAGTATTTTTATAGATATTATTATTGGATTAAGTTTAGTTTTTAATCAATATTCTACCTAAACCCTAAATCCCCACAACACAACCCTAACCCTAATTCCCCTAAATTAGCCGCCATTTGCCTTTCTTCCTTCCTAACCTAACCCAATACACAGCAGCAGCAACTTTCCTTTTTTTTTTCTAATTCACCCTAAGACACCGCAGCAGCAGTAAAGGAAAGAAAAAGAGAGGGAAAAGGGATGGCGGAGAGAAAGAGAGAACTGGGAGGGAAAAAGAGAAGAGGAAGGTTGCGCCGGTGCCACTGGGTCCCGCCACCGCCGCCTCGTCGTTGTCGTCCTCGCGAGCTGCCACCGCCGGCCTGGAGCCCGCCGCTCGTGTCCCGCTACGTCGCCATCTCGCCGCATCTAGCCTGCCGCCGATCTGTCCCCGAACCGCCGTCGAGGAAGGAGAGAAAGCAAGAGTGAGGGAGCTATTCTGTCGATGAGAAGAGAGACGTGTGAGAGGGAGATCTCCGGCGCCGTCCTCGTCTAAACCGCCGCTGAGGGAAATCGCCGTCGTTGAAGCCAGCCACCTTCATCGCCGTTCATGCCGTCACCACTCCTCGCCACTGCCGAGCCATTGTCGGACTGTGCACCGTCACGCAAGGCCGTCCCTAGTTGGCGCCGTGGCTGGTGGTTGCCTCTGCTTTCGGTGTAAGCACCCCGTCGGAGCGTCACCGGAGTTGCGGCTGCCCCACCGCCGCCTCTGCTGCCAGAAACCGCCGCCTCTCTGAATCCTCTGTTGGTAAGTCCTAACCCTGCTTCAGTTTCTTTATCCGTTAAGTTTACCTTTACCGTGAGAGTTGTTGCTGAGGTTGTCTGTGCCAGGTTATACGGTCACCGTGAGTCTCTCTGCCGCCGTCCAAGCTGCCATCAGAAGGATCCACCACAGCCTCCTCTGTTCTTGTCTTCAAATCAGCACTGCCCTTTTCTAGTTTCAATCCCAATTCTGTTATTTCTAAATATGTAACTCCTCAACCCTTACTCTGCTTCCATTTTGGTTTCTTAGTCTTTTTCTATTCTGAGTAAGGAAAATCTATGTTTCTGTTTAACACCACTGTTCTGCCTTCCCTGTTTGCTAATGGAATTATCATAGGTGACAGTGTTAATGGTACTAACGAGCTATTAGAGTTGCTGCTGTTACTGAAATTAACAAAAAAAGGGGATTCAACGCGTTTAATTATGCGGATTGTGAATAATTGAGGTAGGGTTTTCTTTAAAATATATTTTACATTACAGACTTGTGATAAATAGATATTGATGCAAAGAAATATATTTCTGTGATTATATTTGTCTTGTGGATGTGATGGTTTGTTGGACTAGATTATTGGTTGTTTGATTGCTTGAGTAATGTATGGTTGTTGATAAGAAAATGGGTTTGAAAAGTTATTTACTTGACTATTATGAGAAGTGGTTTTCCTTGGTTTAGAGTTAAAGCGGTTTGATTTTGAGTCGGTCTGATTTTATAAATGATTTAATACCTGAGCTGGTTTGATTTTAAAAAGAGTTTTATTATTGGAATTGGTCTGGTTTGAAAATAATTTGATACTGGAATTGGTTGAATTTTGGAAAGTGATTGAGATTTGGAAATGGTTTGAGAAATGTCTGGATGGGACCTGAAAAGGGTGGCAGTATCCGAGTTTTAGAGGAGATGCAGATGCTGCCAAAATTTTATAAGATTAGGGGTTTCATTGAAAGTAGTTATTTTAAAAAGGTTTAAGTATTATATGATTTAAAACTACCTCATTTATCAAAGGAAGAGTTATGTTTTGGATTGGGAATTGTTAGTAAACGGAATGGAAAGAAGGATGATTGAGAATTTTCTCTGAAATATGGTTTTTGAATGAATTTGAAAATGAGATTTGGATTGATGAATGATTATGATGTTAAGAATGTTGAGAATGTTGAGATATGATCTTTGAATTATTCATATGGCTTATGAATTTGAAATATCTGAGATACGAGGTTCCCTGGATTAAGTGCCGTGGCTTGCCACCACGTGTACCAGGTTGAAAACTCAATACTCTGTTGACCCTACGACGTAAGTGTGACTGGGCACTATATAAATTCCCGGGAATGTTACCCCCATTGAGCAATATTGATTATTTGAGAAAAAGCTATGCATAGACTCTTGGGGATGAACGTCGGGGGACAGTCTAAGGACAATTCAGACTTGTTGGGTTGGCTGGATAATCGACAGATGAGCCTCATCAGCCATAGGACAGGCATGCATCATATGCATTTGTATGCTTTGCTTGGGTTTGAACTTGTTTTGGTTTGCCTAATTGCTAAACTGTTCTTAACTGCTACTTGAACTATTTGCTATAATTGCTACCTACTTGTGCTTTTCTTGTCTGTCTTGCCTGTATTTGTCCTGGCGTGCTACATTTGTGTGTGAACTTTGGTGCTGAATTAATGACTGTGTTGTTTGATTGCGTGGTTGATTTTTGATTGAGATTTTCTTATAAGAAAGGCAAGGTTTTGGATTTCTGAAAGATTAAACATTGTTTCTTTGAAAAAGTTTTGAATAATTTCCTATAGGTTTTAAAAGATTCATAAGGCAACGATAATCACTGAGTTTGAAAACAATTTTTCTTATTAAATATCTTCTTATGACAACTTTGAAACTTCGTGGTGAGACCCTGTGGTTAGGTTCTCACCCCCTACAACTTTATCTTTTCAGGAACCGGATGAAGCATTATGAAGAGTTATACCGCGTTTGGTTTATATGTTGTATTAATTAGATTATTTTCTTCCATCGTTTTTATTATTACAAGTTTGTAAGAGGGATAGGAGTTGTATGTTTTATTTCTATATTATATTATGAGTTATTATGTAAGGAGTCTTGTAAATGAATTTATGTCTGCTTGTATTTTTTCTTAAGATAAAGTATTTACCTCTGGTTTTCAAAGAAATCAGCGATACAATGTCGAGTCACAGGCTCTTATTTTAATATTTAGTATGTAAAGTAGTCGTAATACTTCTTACTATTAGAGTGGCGCAGCCGGAAGCGTGATTTCTGATAGTGAGGGTGTTACATGATGTATGTGTTAAAATAAAATAACTAAAAGATTTTTTAAATAAGTTATGTGAATGGTTTGAATTTGTGCATAGTAATTTAGATGATTTGATAACATATTCTTATTTGAAGTAAAAAAAAAAAGTTTTATATTTTTTTTATGATTGTTCTAGATATACAAAGTTGTATCTGTTACGAACTATGGATGAAATATACGATATGTTTGTTAAGTATAAAATTAAAGTAGAAAATTACTTTGGTAAAAAGATTAAAAGTCTAAGAATTGATAGAAATGGTGAATATAAATCTAGTCATTTTAATGAATTTTGTAAAAATTAAATATAATATAGTGTATGAGGTAGCTCATTATATTCTCCTGAATATAATGAGATAGTTGAAAGAAAAAATAAAATTAAAAAAATAATGAATATATTATTTATTAGTTTAAGATTATCTTATTTTATGTGAGAGGAAGTTATTCTATCTACATATTATATATAAAATAGGATACCATACAAAAAATTTAGAAAAACATTCTATAAATTTTTGGTTTGATAAAATGTCTAATTTAAATTATTTAAAAATTTAAAATTATTTAAGATTATGTTGCTGAATCTTTAAAAAAAATTAAATTTAAGAATATGTCATTGTGCGTTTACTGAATACGCTCAAAATAACAGTACATATGGTGTGGGACTTTAATTTGCTGATTGCTAAAATAATTTCCAAGTTGCTAGTTGCAATACCTTATAATTTGGATGTAAGTTTCACTAGTTTCATTGCTTATTGAAGGAGTTTATCATGCTAAAATACACATAATTTGTTGATCGTATGTATACTAGCGAAATATCTAATTAACGAGTAATATTATATGAGTAATAAAATTTATTATTTTTTGGTTATTATTTAATTAATAAAAATATTTTTATACATAATATTTAAAGAATACGGTATTGACCAAGTTCTAAATTTTAAATGTTAAATATTAAATTTTAAATTTTAATAATATAAAAATAAAATATTAGTTTAAAATATTAACTAATATTGATAAAAGTATTAGTCCTTAATATTTCTCGTATCAATATGTGTAACTTTATGGTACAAGTATATATATGTCAACAAAATATCTTAATAAACAAAAAAAGAAAACGAAAAAACTTTACATTTAATAAAACGAACTGAAAAATGATAATTTTTTTTATTTAAAAAAGACCTGATTCTTATCTATGAAATTATTAAGTAGAACTGTTATATATGTATTTAATTTTGAATAGTAGTTCTTCTTAAATACTCCATCACTAAACTAATTTTAATGACTAAATATAAATTCTACACTTTTTCACCATTGGCTGTTCTATTTTTGCTGGAAAAATGATCCGTTGCAATTTATGAAAAATAACATACGTTAAATTTCTAGCAAATTCAAGTTAAGGCTACATATATATTTGTCTTGTAGTGAACAAATATTTTAGAAATTGAATCAAATTAAAAAAAAAAGTGAAAACTCAAGTGAAATCGACTTTACGTGAAGTTGATATTTAGAGCCGTTAGATGATTTGACTGAATTTTCATCTAATAACTCTCAAGTATCAACTTCACGTGAAATCGACTGCATCTGAGTTTCTACCTTAAAAAAAAATAAAAAAATGAAAAATTATTGTTTGGTCATATATAAATGATGAATAGTCCTAGACCCCCCAAAACAAAATTGTTAAAACAAACACATTAATATTTAGGCAATATTTTGACCATCAAATTGACCCTTTCAATATATATTTGTATCTTGAAACGAATGTTTGTTTCATATTTTAAAAAAGATGGAAATAATTATTATATTGCAATCAACTGTTGAATTTTTTTTTTTTATGAAAAGGAGGCCTAAAGGCCCAATAGAAACACAAATTAAGAGAGAACTAATAATAACTAAGAATCCAAATTGGCAAATTGGCCAACCCGTAAACTGAAGCAGTTTTGAAATCGAAAATATTTGATAACAAAAAAATTAATAAAAAATAGTTAGAATTAATTAGTCTTATTTAATATTTATAAATTATTATAATACTTAATAAATATTACATAAAATAAATTTTGAATATTTTTTTGTTTTTTTAGTATTATTGTTTTGAAATATATATGCTGGTGGTGGATTCTAGGGTTTAGTGCAGTCTCATAAAGGAGGAGGAGGAGGGAGTAGCTAAGTAGTATTAGAGAAGAGAGTCTTAAGAGTTAGGTTTGAGGAGAAGAATTGAAAGAAGACAAGGGTGCGATTTATAAGGCTAAAAATACGGGTCAAACAAAAAGAGAGATGGTAGCATTTTAATTTCTTAGAGTCTAAGCATCCCCTTTTACGAAGTTTAATGCCACACCTCCAATTACACTCCTTCTTTCTCCCTTTTTCCTCTCTTTCACCACCCACTTTGACACCAACACTCCTCAAAATCCTAACTAAAATAAAACAAAGACAAAAATTAATTTCAAGAAAAATAAACATTATTGTTCATATCTACTATAATACTACTATATTGGAATGTCGGCCTATGCTCTATTTATAATAAATTTTTGGAGAGCCTAATTGCTGAATTTTTTTAATAAGTATAGAGAAATAATTTTTAAAAAGTTAATATTAATTAATTTTTATTGTAAAATTATTTTTCAACTCTTATTTTTTTCATTTTGAGAATATAGAGTTTAGGATTAAAATTTAATTAGCATCTATAATTTAAAGTAAAAAAATAATTCAAAAAATTAATTAGTATTAGCTAAAAAATATTGACTTCTTAAATTTTTTTTTTGGGGGGAAAGGGGATGTGTCATAGAATAAATATTTTTTTAGAAAATGTTGTAAAAGAAAAAAATGAATGAACTTCAACTATCCATTATTGCAATTTAATTTGTACATAGAAATATATCTCATTTATATATTCATATAGAAACTTTTCTCTTCTTTTTTTTTTATTTTTCATATTTCATTTTTTTTAATTGAATTTCATTTTATTTGACTTATACTAGGGCAATATATATTCACTATATATAAAGTAACCCTTAATTATTACAGTGAAAAAGTAATAAAGGAGAACAAGTGTCAAATTATATATTATTTATTAGGATGTGATTTCTGTTGAATCCAAACCTACCTTACTCCACCTCTATGGTGTTGAGTCTTGTTCATAAAAAAATGCCATCGATCAAATATTTGAAGTAAAGAAGTATTGGTAACAAATTAAAGTAATAAAAAATATCATTTATGACAAACACAATGAGGAGGAGTGTTAGGGGCTAACAATTTTTGTGATTTGTAGCCATCAAATAGTCATTAATGATATTTTCAATGGTGTGAGATTTCATCCAATGAGATAGAATTACTCATTTTTGTTTTATTGGTTACATGCTTGCCAGAATTTAATAAAATTGCTTTTTCAATTAGAATAACGCTGTTTGTCAAAAGAATAAATGTAGCTTTAAAAAAAGTTCTTATTTTAGTTTAAGCAAACTAAAATGAAAATTAGAGTTTTTGAAACTAATAATAAGTAACTGTGGTGTGTCGATTCTTAAATAATTAATGTCCTCATCAAATGATTTTCTGTAATGAAAATTTGGGTGGAATGTCCTATATCAGAACACCTCTATCTCTCAACTATCAACTACGCAACAAAATTCATTGTCTGCTAAAGATTTGCAACTTATCTTGGAAGGTGTCCAATCTTTTTGCAATGACACATAATAATATTAATAGTCCTTTTCATCTGCCTTAAAAGTTCCTAAGAGCAATTACTCATTTCATAATCAGGAATAGCAAGATGAATTATTGTACCTGACAATTATTACTAAATTAATTAGGATCTTATTCGAAATTTTTATTTTATTTTGCTATTTTTAAGAGTTCGTATATTTTTCTCATTGAAATAGATAATATTTTTTAAGAGAAAAATTTAAAGATCCATAATTTTAATTTATATTAGTCAACATTTTTAGCGAGCAATCCAATATCTTTTTTAACAGATAGTATTATATTTTTAGTTAATATTTTAAAATATTATTATTTAATTATTGATAAAAAATAATAAATTGAACTTACGTGTAGCATTAGTAATAAAAAAAAACAATAAACAAATAAAATACATATTAAGATAGTTACAAAAGATATGTTCAAATAACATTATATATATTTTTATACTCTGGTACGGTTAAGTATATCATCAAGTTTTTTTAGATGTTTAAAATCATATTGAAATAGTTTTTTTAATAATTTTTTAATGAAAAGGATATATACTCAATAGTGATTTCTATGTTTAAAATTTAATAAATTTAAATGTATTTAAAAAATTAGTTTAATTACTCTTGTTAGTTTCTATAGTTTTGCAAAATTTTTAATTAGGTCTTTGTACTTTTTTTTCTTTTAATTTAGTCCTTGCACTAAATTTTTTTTAATTAGGTTCCTACATTTTTTTTTATTTAGGTTCTTGCACCAATTTTTTTTAGTTAGGTCCTTATAAAATTAAGCTAAATACTACTGAGAGACCTAATTGAAAAAAAAAATTTAGTGCAAAGACTCCGTTAAAAAAAAAAAGTATAAGAATCTAATTGAAAATTTCACAAAATTATAGGGACCATCAGAGTAATTAAACCTGAAAAATTAGATTAAAGTTGTTGATGTTCCAAAAATTCTCTCCCGGAACATGCTAACTTGTAAAGGATGTAATCTAAATTGTATTCACTCATAATAATCTTAGATATATATATTCTGCAAGCAAGGTGCATATTCTTTTGAATTTGATATTCTATATTATTAATCTTGTTGATTTTATGATTTAAACACTTGTTTATTTAATTAATAAGGTTATATCAAATAATATATATATATATATATATATATATATATATATATATATATATATATATATATATATAATATGCACATTATTAAATTTAATTTCTTGAAGAAGAGTGTGAACTGTGAAGTGTAAACAAAATAAAAGAGTGCCAATTTAAGAAGCAAGAACCACATGCATGACGGTAATGGAATCACAAGAGTCGATTAATTAAGAAAAGTCAAACACATTTAAGAACTCGCACGTGAGCAATCAGTCATAGAAAAAATTAAATATTTATTCTACAAACATAAAACTAAATATATATTCTCTCTTTCAATGAATTTCTTCCTCATACTGAGAGTTAACCATATATAATTCCTAATTATAAACCTTGTATATCTAGTTCAATAAATTAGCACTATATATATATTATTTATTTTATTTTAAAATAAATAAATTGAGCTGGTGGTATAGTGACTGGTTAGTCCTTGAATTATACCTTGCCTTTTAAGTACACTCATAATTTTCTACCCATATTTTTCTTTCTTCTTCTACCCCTTGGAACTTCAATTTTTCTTCATAACTCATAAGTGGGACTTACAACGTATATTCAGAGAGCATGCCTGAATGTCCAGAGAAAGGTAAGTACAAAAACCTGCTTCACTTTCAATACAAATTTTCAAACAATGCTCAGATCTATAACAATTTTTTTTTTTCAAAAAAAAGTCGGTTAACCTAGTACTATGACAAAATTTTTATTAATCTAGTACTTGTAAGAAACCAAGTTCAAAATAAATTCCTAATTCTCTCAATACCTAAAAATAATTAATTTGATAATTAATTATGATTTTTTTTTGTGTCATTCGAATAATTTCGTAATTTTTGGATAAGTAGTTTCATGACAGTTTCTGTTTGATACGATCGGACAGGGAGAGATCAGATGATGAGGTAGGGAAGAAGATCAAGAGGGAAGGAGATGGTCAAAAAGGAAGGAGACAACACATGTTAGGTAGTCAACAACAAGCTGCTTCTGGAGGAACCCTAAATACAATCACCCCTTGTGCTGCATGCAAGCTCTTGAGAAGAAGATGTGCTCAAGAATGTCCCTTTTCTCCTTATTTCTCTCCTCATGAGCCCCAAAAGTTTGCTTCGGTTCACAAAGTCTTTGGTGCCAGCAATGTCTCAAAGTTGTTAATGGTAAATAATAAGAATAAATACTACTCTATTTAATTTGTTTCCTTATGTGTATTGTTTCTCACATTTTAGTAGTAATGAATCATGTATCTGAACAGTGAGTGACCAAAAATGTCCTATTCAATAATAACTATTTCAAAACAAAATAATAAATATATTCAGAGATAAAAAAATATTTTGAAAAATATTTTTAATTGGTTATATTTTTTTTAATTTAATTTTTATACCATATAAAAGACACACAACTAATCGTGTATTGCTGTACTTAGAAAGTCATCTAAACGCATAAATCTGATTGAAAATGGTATAAAATTCTTTACACGATCAGTTAATTAAAATTAAATATTTTTCAATTATTGAATTACTAATAATAATTTCTTATAATATGTTGATAGGAAGTGCCTGAGAATCAAAGGGCTGATGCTGCAAATAGTCTAGTTTATGAAGCAAATGTGAGGCTAAAAGATCCAGTTTATGGATGCATGGGTGCAATTTCTTCTTTGCAACAACAAGTCCAATATCTAATAGCTGAACTCAATGCTGTGAGGGATGAAATAATCAAATACAAACTTAGGGAAGTTAATAATACCATCATACCCTCATCTTCTCATCATGTAATGCTTCCTTCTTCTTCATCATCGGAGGTCGTATCTATCGCCGTTCCGCCACCTCCTCCGCCACCTAATCATGACATACTTCCTCCTAATTCTTCAACTTCTTCTTCCATGGTTTACCCCCAACAGACTGATCCTTCCAATTATGGGACAATTTCAAGTGATAATATTTCCTATTTTGGTTGAATTTGATAATCAAGATAGATGATTAGGTGTTAGATATTATTTATACATAGTTCTCTCAAAGATGCATTATTAATCAGGAGGAATTAGAAAAGGAGAATATTGTTGCCATCATGCTCCTAATCCTAATTAATTTTGTTAATTATGATTGGATGTGGCCTGTGAGGTCAAAATTTTCCCCCTATATATAATAGTTTGTATTGTTGTGTTAAATGCAAGTTTTGTTTTCTTCTACCATATATATTAGAAAAAAAAAAACTTATTATTAATCGTGTGATTACTCGGTATTTTATTTTCTCTGGATATAAAATTATATCGGAAAAATATGTATAGAAAAAATATTTTTGTTTTAAGATAATATGATATTTCTTCTATTTTTTTATCTATTTAAAATATTATGAGATAATAAAACTTCTTTCTTTCTTTTTTTTTTCCTTCTTGTATTGTCTCAATCTATTGTATTTTGCCATTACAAATTTTTTTCTCAAAACATCGATTTTTTTTATAGTGACGATAATTTTAACAATTATACTAAAAAATAATATTTTTAAGAAATGTCATTTTTAAGAGACGTTGAGAACACTACAATCTTAAACGTCATTTTAAATACTACGACAGTTTTTTAAAAACAGTTATAATTGTCATGTTCAAGACGGCATTATTTTATCATGTTTAAAATTAGATAAAATGTTGGCTTTTTAATGTTTAAAATCAATTAAAATAATGCTTTTTAGTTGTTTTAAATTGTGGTTGCAAATAATTTTACCTAATTAAATATCAATTTTTTAGTTGTGTAAAATAGAAATTGTCGTTTTTATTTAGTGTAATTGACGAATTTTTTATCATTTAAAACAGCGGTTGAAATTAGTTATATTATTTTATCTTATTAAAATAGTATTTTTATATCATTTAAAATAATAATTAAAATTATCATTTTACTGTGTTAAAAAAACAGTTTTTATCATTTAAAATGATGGTCAAAATTAAAAAAAAAAAAACAAATTAACGCATAGAATATATAGGAAACATTAAGAACTCATAACTTATCAATAGAAGATGAAAAAGAAGCAAGGTTCTGAAAATCGAACTGATCATCGAACCGTTCTAGTTATTGGTTTATTGGTTTATAGGTTCAATCGGTTTGATTGTGGTTGAATCGAAAAAACTTTTTTATAATAAAATAATAAATAAAATATAAATAAACACATAAAAATATAATTATAGTCTAATGTAAGCTTTAAAATATCATTCAAAGAAAATGCTTTTCTGAATCTCTTTCAATAAATCTTTACCCACTCAAAAGAATCTTAAGTTGTTATATGAGTGCTGAGATAGCTGAACCTAGGAAATTGGCTGCACCTTAGATGGCATTTTTGCAGGTTTTTTTACTTCAGAAACCAGGGACAGCTGCAAATCAGACTCAAATATTAGCTAAATATATATCAAAGAAAGTATGGATCATATTAACATTGGAGAAATGGAATACAGTTTGTAAGTACCTTGCTAAGTAAATCTGTAGGTGATTCATAATTAAGTCTCTTGTCATTTGGTTCCTATAAAGACAAAAGAAAGAAAGAGGGGGTAGGAATTCAAATAAGAAACATACACAGAATGATTCATTCACATCTCAAATACAAGCATAAGATTAATACATTACCAGTGGATATACTTTGATACTTCGGAAGACACCTCTTTCACCTTTGTTCGATCGATGCTAATAAAAGCACCATACCCAGTTATAATCAATCACTTTACTTTACTAACAAATAAAACATGAAAAATTGAACCTATTCAAAAATCAGTTTTACAAACCGCATCCTCAGGCTCTCCTCGGGGTTTGTTAGTCATTCCATATTTCTCTTGCCTTGAGCCATCGCTAGAGTTTGTCCTAGAAGAGTAATATAACCAGCTAACAGATTATAATTGCTCACTTAAATGCAAAGATAATGAACAAGTCTAGAATATGAAATTGATGAAAAAGAGGAATCAGATTTCAATTTTGAATTTCAACCACAACAACAATAAGAAGAATCAAACGGAAATTGCAGATCAAACACGAATTCAAAATTCAAATCCAGAAATTCAATAAAAAATAACTCTAAATCCAAAAAATCAAGTATGCTTAGAGACAATTGCAAAGAAAGTAGAATTATAAATCAAGTACGCTTATGAATCAAGTACGCTTAAACAAAGTTCACAGTTCAGTTCACACTTCACAGAGCTTCACAGCCTTCACACTTCACAGTTCAGTATCACTATATCAAATTATTAGTATATCAGACTTCAGTTCACAGAGCTTCATAGATTCAAACAATTATTAAATCATACTCAATAGGGAGACAGAGACATGCAACAGTTATTCAATCAAACAATTATTGTAACGAGGGACAGAGACAAGGAGCAGAGTGACCAAGACGCCTTCAGTTCACAGTTCAAAAAATTACCTGGAAGCTCAAAGATGCCTTCAACAGAGCATGCAAGAGGGAGACAGACTGACAGAGACACCAAGTGACCAAGACAAGGAGCAGTGGTGGAGCACCTTTGAACCGAGTGACCAACAAAGCTAGGAACGACGGCGACGTGGCTGCGCGACGGAGGCTTCAACATTTCCCAAGGTGGCTGCGCGATGGAAGGGGAGGAAGCTTGCAATGGCTGCTGCGCGATGGAGGGAAAGGGAGCGAGCCCTGTCACGACGGCGGCGGCACAAGGCGGTGGCTGAAGTGCTAAATGGAGGTGAGGGACGGAGGTGAGGGACGATGAGATTGGGAGGATGGAGTTAGGGGTTAGGGCAAACTGGAGGCTGGATCTGGGATTCTGGGCATATGGAGTTACCCACAGAGATTGAAACGATCGCGTTTGGACGCGCATTCCAAAAACCGGCCGGGTCACGATTCGGTTCGACCGACCGGTTCCCAGTCGGTTCAGCGGCTTAACTGGTTTTTGAAATTTGCGGTTTTACTGTTTGTTCGAACCGTCTTTCTTTACGGTTCATGATTCAACCGGTTCGACCGGTCGGTCCGAACCGATTTTCAGAACATTGAAAAGAAGAGAATAAGAATTTTATATACAAATTTAGAAGTGAAAATGCGAAGTGCAAACAGAGAAAATACATTAAAAAAAAACTCAAAACGAATACTCAATGAAACAGGATATAGAAAAAGCTCACACAACATAAATCGCATTGATGGAAGCTCTGAAGCATCACAGTGGAAAAGTTTACTCTCAACTAGGGGTGTACATGAGTCGGGTGAAACTGGGTTTAATGTGATCTAGACCCGACCCGAAATATACACTAGGTCTATTTATTAGACCCGAAACCAACCCTAGACCCGATGAAACCAATATACTTTCGGGCCGCAATTATATCGGGTGAAAACCGGGTAAAAACCGGGCCATTAACATTACATTACGTTGATACCTTCTTGTAAGCTAGCATGTAAAAATATCTAAACTTCCAAGACTCCAACCATTATTTGACATGGTAAAATTCATTTAGAAAAATATAACAAGAACCAACCCTTCTTCAAAATTAAAGCATAACCACAATCAATACTAAAGCATAATCACAATCAATACTAATATTGTCTAATAACACCAAATATTTAAATCAATACAAATAACACAATATTATGCATTAGTCTAAAGTCTTATATATGCATTCTAAACATAAAACATTAACTTATAGTCTTATAATGACTAATAACACAAAATATTAAGGTTTACAATATTTAAATTCCATATAAGAATAGCCATGATTCGTCACTAATAACACAAAGTATTAATTGTGTATGATGATCGAGCCACCGGACCGAATTCGGGTGACCCGAACTATGGCCCGGACCTGACCCAAAATAACGACCGGGTCTATTTTTGAGACCCCTTACCCGACCCTAAACCCGGTGAAATCACACCAAATTAATCCCTAAAATATTCAGAGCCGGGTCGGATCTTCGGGTCGGATCGGACCATGTGCACCCCTGCTCTCAACACACTCTAATCACAATGTTTTGATAAGTTGGCTTTTTTTTTTATTAATGACAACAGATAGTAACTGTCTAAAATCGTCATCAAAAACCATCACTAATAACTACAAATAAAATATAACATTAATATAAACGGTCTTAATTCACAAATATTAATCCTAATTGACATCTATATAAATAGATAAAATATTTATTAATCTCATAAATATTAGTAGCAAACAGTTAAAAATATAATTATTTATATATTTCTTTCTCTTAGTTTAAATTTTAAAATTGAATAGAACATTGTAAATTACATAATCTAAAAATAGAAATTAAATATAGCGAAAATCCTGTCCCACTAATTATTAGAATATCATAATTAGAGAACAAAATCAGGAAAATATCAAAGAGAATTAGAAAACAAATCAATGTAATTTATTAGGATATTATTCCATAATAAGTGTACTCTTAGCGTACTGTTGGTCTATATATTGGTAAGAACCTTGTAATCACAGATGAAAAATATGAATAATAAAAATAATATTTTTTAAAATAATTCTTCGTTTCTTTTCTAAACTCTTTGTACCATGATAACACAAATATACATTATATAGCTAATTCAAAAAATAAAGTCTCTTTTAATATAGATTATCCCTTCATATCAAAACTCACATACTGTGTTACAAATTCATCAACCAAAAAACATTAAACCTTAAGGTATTAGTTGGATGGTCATGCTCTATTGCAAACAAGTTGATTTCCCAAAATTGGGTTTCCTTGGTGCAAATTAAAGAGGAAGATATCGATCTTAGTCGTATAACCAAGAAAATATCGAGACGTAAAAGACTTTAAACTTTAAAAGCACCTTTTATTATTGTTATTATTTTATTTTGGAGAAATCCATATACTAATTTTTGTTTGCGAATTTTGAGTTTCAGGTTGAAGAATTTAGAATATGAATAATATATATGGTCTCATGTCATGATTGCTTAAAAGTTAAAACTTGTGCCATCTTCTTTGTGAACCACTCCTATTTCAACAAATTTGTGATCATCTCACTATTTTATTGTTGTTTTCTAAACTAGGCATCATATGGAGCAAATTTAAGATAATTTTATCCCATTCATATGCCTTTTTTATTAGCTTAAATTATTAGAAAAAATAATTTTATAATATAATATCATATTTTTTATAACTTAAAATTTGAGACTTTGATTTTTATTGACTCCAAAAAAATAAGACAAATAAAAAAAACATACAAAAATTTAGACAAAATAAAAAAATTATGTAAAAAGACATATTAAAAATATGATCAATTGTATGATAAAATTAATTATATATGAGTTGCATGCAATTTGGAATTAGGGTTTTAAATTACATATATTAATGAATTAGTTTAGAGACTTACTATGATTACAACTGAATAATTACATATATGAAGGATTCTAACTTATAAAGAGACTACTTATGATTGATCAAATTTTCTACACGTACTTTGATAAATGAAGAGATTGATTAAGAAAAACTTTATTTTTGAGCTGGTCATTGAATATATTCTTTCTATTTTAAAATAAGTATTGCTTTTATCTTTTAGATTTATTAAAAAAATAAAATATTCATTGGAAAATCAAAGTAAAAACCGTACTTATTTTAAAAATGAAAAAGTATACGGTAATGATAATAATGATGAATGAACAAAAGATTTCAATAATGCGTGATTTATTCCCAAGTTCTAGAAGTAGTAATCACCTCCATGTGAGAGAGGAGATTCCAATGCAAGGTTCAAGATATTCTAAGAAACATGCATACTTGGATCTCACTCAACTCTCCTTGCAATTGCCAATATATATTATCACCACCACTAATATTACATTTATTTCTTCAAGACTTTCATTGTTTTTTTTTTTTAATATAATTATTCAAATACTTGCCCTTATCTAGGAGTGACAATGGGTAAGATAATATAGGGTTTAGATCCAATCCTAATTTTATTCATAAGTTAAGATTTTTACATAAATTCAACTCTATCTTATTTGCGGGTCGAGAATATCCCAACCCTAATTCTATCTGTTCTTAATCCGCGGACCGCGGGTACCCGACCTTACCTGCAGATTACCAAAAAGATACAACATTATTATATAACTTGATGATAATTTAAAATATAACTGAATTTTATGTAAAAAAAAATACGTATTAAATTATCAATTAATGATCTTCTCTTAGTGACTAAGGATCTTTGTATTTAGTGAGAAGTCTTTGGTTCAACATCTACTTGTAATATATTTTTATATAAGTATATAACATATACATATATAAGATGCAGGTTAGTCAGATAAGGTTGAGATTCAATCCGTATCCACACCCAACCCGCACCCGTATCCAACCCGCACCATGCCCTACCTGCTGTGGATCGAGTTGGTAACTCTACTCAATTGAGTTGAATTGGATTGGGTACCCACAAATACGGTGTATATTGTCATCCCAACTCTTATCAACCGAAATGTTTTAAAAAAATAATTGTATGAAATGATATTAAAATTTTTATTACCTAAAAGTTACTTCGATCTTTGGTGACTTCAGAAAAAAAATTCAGCATAAATCCAATAAAAAAAATTACGCAAAAAAGGTTCAATTAATAGAAGCTAAATTAAGAAACACTTTATTGAAAGTTTCTTTTGTTTTTTATTTTTTTATTCACGATATCTCCTAATTCAACAAGAACTTGGTCATGACGTTATTGAAAGTTAAAATTGGACTATGTCAGCCAAAAAACAAACGAGCAAAATTAAAAAACTCAAATGGGATACTATGTTTAGCCTTCATTTAATATTTATATTTTTTCGTAAAATTATATATAATTAGAATTTTCTTCATGACGAAAAAAAGCAAAAAGAAAAATCATTTTTACAATGTATTTAATCTAATTTTCAAAAGACAAAAAGTATATTTCTTACACATAAATGGACTTTTAATCTTTCTCCAACTACCTATGATGTCATATCTTGTACGTATAGGTAAAGCGTTTCTAGCACACTTTATTTTTTCACAAATAAGTTTCGTAAGTAAATTAATGTGATAGATTACTTTTTTTACTATTATATATATATATAGTCACAAAAAAAAAAAAATACTAGTAGTATATTATATAGTATGGTATTTTTTTTTTGGTGACTCTATTATATAGTATGGTATGCTAGTCTTGGATTACTTTCTAGATGTATTTTTAATTTTTATAACTCTAATATATTTTAATTATTTTCTTAATACAAGCATATCACTTGAAGGTCTCGTCGTCTCTGGTGGGATATGATTCCCATTATATAAATTTGTTTTGTTTTGCCTCATTCTATCAAAACTAATTAAGTCAGTTGAACAAATTAATTAAATTAAACGGTTTTTAGGGGGGACTTCATGCAATACCATATTGTCACAAAGACGCAAAGTCCCTATAACAAAGCCTACTTGTTTTCTCCAGTTAACAGTCAGAAAAAAAAAACCCAATAGGCCTAGGCCCACTACCATCTCCGCTTATTTACCTCCCAAATCTCAATTAGATTTGGAAATGTTGCTAATCTTTCCTAGCATACTCACTTGCTACTAGGGGTGTTTAAAATCGACCCGGATCGAATTAAATCGACGAACCGAACCGAATTAATCGAAAATCGAAAAAATCGAAAAAAATCTGTTTAGCTATTTTTTTACGGTTCGGTTCAGTTTTCAGTTTTGACCATGAAAACTCTAACCAAACCGAACCGAACCGGTTAGAAAAAAACCCTAAAAATTACTAACCCCACCCTCCCCCAAACGAATGAAACGAGTGCTGCTGCGCGAGTGTGAGCGTCCCTGACCTTAACCCCCAAATCCCCAATCCCTAACCTAGCTCAGTACTCAGTCGCTCTCTCTTCTCCAAATCTCCACACCTGCGCACCCAGCCACACCTGCGGCACCCACGTTCCTCCCAAGTCCCACCACCGCGAAGCCTTCCTCCAAATCCCAATGCCGAAGCCTTCCACTTCGTGGAGACGCGAACAGAGCAGAGATCCCAACACGAAGCCGTCTCACATCAGGCCAGCACGCCACCCACTGACCTAGAAGGCCAGGAACACACCACCACCCACTGACTCAACAGGGCAGAACAGCACCACGCCGTCGCAGTTGAGATGCCACCACCCAGCAGCGTTTCTGGGTTCTGGCCACGATCATCAGTTCAACCTAGTACCTCCCAGTCTCCCACTCAGCCTTCCTCCTAAGTCAATATGGATCTCGAGCCACCGATTCAGGTAATGTTTACCATTTGCTGTTTACTGGTGCATTGTTGATTTGTTGCTACTTGCTGTTTGAGTGCTTGTTAGGTAAAGTTGGTATTGAATTATTGGTAAAGTTGGTAACTTTGTTGCTACTTGGTATTACTGGTTATTGAATTATTGTTCAGTTTATTGAGATCAGTGTATTGTTTAGTTTATTGTTGATAATTTGGTATTGCTAGATGCTGGTTATTGATTTATTGTTCAGTTTATTGCTGGATGCTGGTTATTGATTTATTGTTGAATGTTGATAACTTGGTAATTGGTATTGCTGGATTGCTGGTTATTGATTTATTGTGCAGTTTATTGCTGTTTTTTAATTTATTTGTTGTTGTGTTTCTGGCCTTGATTTATTGTATTTATTTATGTAGTTTGACGTCAGTTCAAGTGAGAATATGGGCGAATTCGGATTGCCGCCTGTTCCTCTTCCGAATGAATCAACAAGCATCAGATCTCCGACTGCATTGCCTCCTGTCCCAGCTCCTCATCGAAACACAAGGAAGCTTGCTAGTAGAGGCCGAGGGAAAAGGCGGGCTGTTGAAGAAGCTCCCGTTGATGACTCCGCTGAAACTGAGACCGACGAAGGTAAGAAAAAATCTTGTAGACCTAGGTCTTGGACATGGGATCACTTTACTAAAGATGAAACTAGTAATCCACAGTATCCTAGAACTAAATGTAATTGGTGTGGGGCTAGTTATACTTGTGATACACATAAAAATGGCACTAGTAACATGAAAAATCACTTGTTGTCGCAATGCAAAAAATTTTCGAAGGAAGCATTAGATCTTACCCAAAAGATTCTTTGTTTTCAAGATGTGATAAAAGATTCTGCCGTGTCATTTGATATTGATCGTTGTAGACAAGCGCTTGCTAGAATGATTATTGTGAATGAATTGCCTTTTTCGCATGTTGAGGGGGAGGGTTTTCGTTATTATACGAGTTGTTTGCAACCCAAATTTTCAATTCCTGGAAGGCTCACAGTTGCTAGGGATTGTTGGAAGCTTTATTTAAATAAAAAAATTAAGTTGAAGTCTGTTTTCTCTCAACCAAATCAAAATGTTTGTTTGACAACTGATTGTTGGTCATCTATGCAAAACTTGAACTATCTTTGCCTCACTGCTCATTATATTGATGCTAATTAGAAACTGCAAAAAAGAATCTTGAATTTTTGTGCTATCAAGAATCACAAGGGAGAAACAATTGGTAGGAAGATTGAGTGATGTTTGTTGAGCTAGGAGATATCCCAAGTTTTTTTTATCACTGTTGATAATGCTAGTTTAAATGATGTTGCACTTTCTTACTTGAAAAATGACTGTTGAACTATTAAACTTCTTTAATTGTCGTATTTGAATTCTGTTGTCATTAAGTTTCATTAGATCAAGAATTTGTTAGCTATTATGTATTTCTATTTGTCGATTTCAATGTTTTGACTTTGCATAATAGTATGGTAGTATTTTTTTTAATTGGTTGAAAAAATCGAACAAATCGAACCAAACCAAACCGATTTTAATTGATTTAGTTTGGTTCAGATAGCCTTGACAAAAAAACCGAACCAAACTGAACCGCAATTTAATTAGACGATCAGATGGGATGGCTTTTCCCTCAAAAACTGAATCAAATCGCACCGCGAACACCTCTACTTGCTACTATCGCTACTATCTTACCTTAACTAAACCATCTAAATCCCAACTAGATTTCGAAATGTTACTAATCTTCTTGGCACAATAAAAAAGCATACACTGCATTTCTGCAGACATTGTCTTCTACACCGACAAATATTAAAACTATGATTCATAATTAATATTTTCACATCGCAACCAAATATTAATAAATTTTTATTTTAGAAAATACACAAGTTAAAATAATTAAAAATTTGATACTTTCGGCCTAAATTACCACTATTTGTCTCTTTTTTATCAAAGAAAAAAATGTCTTGATTTCTTCTTTCATTCTTGAATAAGTGATAATTTAGCAATTATGCAGGAAATTTTTGGACATCAAAAGTTTTTTTTTTTTTTTTTGTGAATCATTGTGGTTCTGGTATGAATATGAAGGTTTTCATTAATTGTTCATGGAGTCTTAAAAGAGAATTCTCAATACTAAAAATAAAGAAGACCGCACTAAAAAAAGTCGAATTCTACATAAAAGAAAAATTATAGTAGAATATTCAAGAAGTCTAAGGCCTGTAAAGATCCAGCCAGATAAAGATAAGTGTGCTGACTTGAGATTTTGGCATTATAACCTGAAGTGCTTTCAAGATCGGACGTTGGTCCTTAAAGTCTTCTAAGGTAGGTTCAACGCCTTCTCCTAGATTCTGCTAATGCTCCTCTGATTTCTTTTTTAGGGGGATTAGGGTCCGAGTAACCACTACATAAAACATACAAAGACAAGCAACATAGTAAATCAAACACCATCCACCACATATTATATGCATGGGATAGATATGATAAAAAAGGAAACCATAAAATGATTCTCACTCCCAGTAGTCTGAATCCGAATCTTCTCCATCAGCTTCAGCTTGCTTGCTTCAATGTCAAAATAAAAAGAGAGCAGTCATTATAATGTCACACACACACACACGATTTAAAAGATAGTAATAAAATAAGACCTCAATTCTAATGATCTTGACTCGATAGCATTCCCATTTGCAAGACCACAATATTTACAGCACAAGGGAACGATTCGCCTAATATCCAAACCTACAACATACTCCAAAAAGTGAAAGTCAGACGGTTTGATAAATTCTGGAGGTAAAGTAAAAAAAAAAAATCAGAAAAGATACCTCTCAATGGAGGTCCTTCTCCTTCAAAAGGCTCACAGTAATCTACATGAGTATCCTTTTTGGGTGCTTGATGGATCCGGGCATAAAAGTGCTTAACAGGAACATCATCATCCGGTGAGTTCTGCATGTATTCAAAAGATTTTGGCACACCCAAAATGTGCAGTTGATGAAAATCACCAACTTTTTCAAAAGCCGTCATAATCCCATTCGCATAATCATAAACTTTGTACTGTTCTTCCTGAAAAACAAATAGTAGCAACAGAAGTTTTTAAAAATCAAAGTAACAACCAAAACTAAAGGAAATCTTGTAATACACAGCATTGGAAAACTCCATTTTATCCCTTGTTTCTTTTAAATTTGCCTACGTCCCTGTCTCTCCCTGCTCTCAATCCCAAATCAGTGAATGAATTACAGTATCAAACATTCATTGCGATTATTTGCTTACTTCTCTGCGAACCATCGGTTCAAGAAGAGTAAAATTCTAGGATTATGTAAAGCACATTTTGATGGTTTCATATTGCATTTTGGATTCTGCAATTTTTAGCAATAGCAATAAACCCATAGTTGAAAACTTGCAATGCCATAGAAACACTTTAAAACTATTAATATTACAATGATGATTATATACCTACTCTCTAAATTAGCCCTAATAACAACTTCAGTCACCATTACTATTTGTTCATTCAGTTTTCCATTTCCATTACTCTTCGTTGCCTCTACTGCAATCACCGCCTTCTTCCTCAAAGGCACCTTCCCAGCATTGTCCTCAAGATCAACAATGCCCTCTAGCTCTATCTCCACAGCACTCTCCCATTCATGTACCTCCTCAAAATCATAAACCTCACACTCCCCGTTACTATTAACCTCATTTTCCAAAACCTCGCCTTTCAACACCCCAACAACCTTCTCACACCAATCAAAATCAAATTCCAATTCACCACCATCAACATCACCTTCAGGAAAACCCTCACTCCTACCCAAATCCCTAATTTTCTTCACAAAACCACACATGAATTTAACTCACAAAACCCTTACTAGAGCAACTACGTTGTGGATTTTCACGCAGGTTCAACAACGAAAGTTCATGCAGATACACTTTCTCAGTTGGCAGAGTAAAAACGACAACAGATACAACACAAATAATAGTGAGAGCTTAAAAAGATAAATCAGAAGTGGTGAACATGGAGTGGTGTAAGGCGGGGTTTTCGGGTAAGTGATGGTATGGTCCGGTGGGAGAGGGCTGAAGGGATGGGGGAGAATTGGGTTCGTGAAAGAAGAGGTGAAAAAGGTTGACAATTGAGAAATTTAATATACATTGAATAAGGATATATAGATATTTTAAGAAGACGATGAAGATGAAACACTTCAAAAACGAATAAGAAGAAGAAGAAGAGGCACGGAAAAAGAAGAAGGAGAAGAAAAAGAGGAGGCATGAAGAAAGAAAAAGAATAAGAAATAAATAACTTGTATGAAAAACGTTTGTATGTGGAGATTTTCTCTTATTTTAATCATTTTGAAAAGTTTTTACGGACCATTGGAAGTCCAAAACATCCTTGGACCAACGTAACATTAACCAACTTAGTATTGTTCTCCCTAAATAACAAATAACAGCAACGGATTTTTTTCTGACATAAAAGTAACATAACTAAAGAAAAAATGACAGAGAAGTTAATTAACCTCTTTTAGCATTTTGTTGTAGTGTTGCATTGCCACCAATGGATAAGGTTGAAACATCTCCATATAACATAATCTACTTTGTCTCTGTGTTCTATAGGAGTTCAGAATTTTTAGAGAAAAAATGGGGGGTAAATAACAAATTGTTACACTGCAAAAGATATCATTTGTGAAACAAAAATAAATAAAAAAAGAGTTCAAGTGCACTTACTCTTTACTACTTATACAACGATTTGGCCGTTGATTTCTTCAAACAAAATGGATTTGCGAGAGATAAATATATAAATGGATTTGTGAGAGAGAGAAATATATATAAACTGATATAACCTACTATTACAAAAAAAAGAATTTAAGTTTGACTCACCCTAGTTCCTCATCAGTGCCTCTAAGTATTGAGGGTCCACAAGGCTTTTGTCTTTGGTGAATAAACAAGATTTATTTGCAAGAAAAAGTATTAATATTATCATAATTGGAGGAAAAAAACAGGATTCAAGTTTACTCACACTTTTTTAACGGAGGGCCTACAAGGCTTTTGACTTTGATTGCAAGCAAAATTGATTTGTAAAGGAAAAACATAAAGAAAAAAAAAACAATATATCACTAATTTGGCAGGAATGATAATTAAGTAAACAAATAATAATTAGAAGAGAAAGCATGAAGCTTGTAACAAGTAACAACCATGACTGGTGATGATGATTTGCGGAGCTATTATAGACTGGAACTCCTCGGCGTAACCTCAAAAGGCGGTTACCGATTATACGACCACGAGATCGCAGATTGTATCGCGTTGATGGTGATGGTTCCATGCCACCTTCGAACTCCAATTTTTCTAGGGTTTCTGAAAACACAAAACAGATAAAACCTTTTAGAGAATCAAGGAACAGGAGCTTAATTGTATCATTATGTCTGGGATATATAGAACCGGAGAACGTGGGAAGGCTAGTGTGCAAGATGAAGCCCTAGATATTATTCTTTATTAAATTTTACTTCGCATGTTAATCAACAACGTGAATGGGAAGAAGAATCAAACACAAGAAAATAAAATTTAAAAAAAAACGAATTGGGAGGAAGAAAATTACCTGGTTGGAGAGAAAGGTTATTTTGCAGCGTCGGGTAAGAAGTGAAAAATGAATAGGGATTAGGGAAATTCCATGGTGTTTACACTCAAAATCATCATGTGATGCTGATAATAGGTGGTGCATTATAAGACTGCTACGTGTGTGGAAAATGTGCCTGTCTCTGGTACGCTGTTCATAGCTCCGGCATTGTGATGGAGGGTCAGGGGCTCCTGTTTCCATTATTTTGATAGTAATTAATTAAGTATAATTATTAATTAAGTTTTTTTTCGATAAACAAAGGGGCTTTACGCCCAACAAAAGAAAAAACTAACAACTAAAAATTAGCCTTGGCAACATAGTGCCCCTAATGTCTTCATCAAGAATTCTTTTTAACTCTCCTAGGGGTTGATCAATGAACACAAATTTTGGGTATATGTCTAAACTTTTCTTGGCGAGCTAATCTACGGCTCTGTTTCCTTCCCTGTAAGTGTGCTTGATCTTAATCTGCCAGTCTCTTTTCATGAACTCTCCTATGCTACGCACCAAAGCTTCAGGATGTTCCTCTATTTTTTCTTTATGAACCAGAATTTCTATCGCAGATTTAAAATCTGATTCTATAATAACTTTTCGAATCCCTATGTCCCAAGCAGGGACGGACCCAGTAGTAAAGAAGAGGGGGCACTTGCCCCCACAGTGTTTTAATTTTTTTTTTTAAAATATAGTTATATATAATATGCCCCCACTTCAAATTTTAAATAACCCCACTATAAATAAATTAAACTCAATTAGCTAAAGTTTCAAATTCACTTTTTTTATTTCTCTATCATTTTAATTATTATTTAACCTAATCAAATTTAATTCTTGTGTCGTCACTCCTTTATTCCCTTAAACCCTCTTTTTATTTTTATATTTTCAACGTTTTTTTCTATTCCTTATCTAGTGGTCATCTTCTCTTCATCAAAAAATAAATTTTAAATTTTTTATGTTTTTTATATAGTTCTCCATGACCCTATGTATCTTTCAATTTAATTGTTTCTCTTTTTGATATTTTCAATTACAAATTTTAATTCAAACAAGTGTAGTTTAAGTATTAATCTAATATTTTATTTTGTTCGTGACTTTATATATTTTATTTTATTTTTGATTTATTCATTTTTATTACCTATTTTTTATCTTTTGTTCTATTATATGTATCTATATTGTGTATAAAATTTTAAAATAAATTGATTAATTTACTAATTTAGAATAAATTTTTTATTTTTAGAAATAGTAATAGAAAAATATTTTAATTACAATACATAATTAAATAGATGTATAAAATCTTTCATCTAACATTATATCAAAATTAAATTAAAAAATATAATAAATTTAATTATTTTAAAAAGAAAGAAAGAAAAAATTGTGAATTATGTTTCTGTTATTTTATATAAACATACTTTTCGTATACAGATTTAATTTTTTTAGTATTTATATATAATTCTAGTTTCAAATTATAAATATTAGTGTATCATTAAGCGCTAATATACTAATTAATTTAGTCTTTTATTATTAAATGTGTATAAAAAATTAGTTAGGATAATAAGGTATTTATAATTTAATTAAAATATTTTAAGTTCAAATTTTAGAAATAAAAAATATTTTTTTATAAATTATATATAATGAATAGTATTTTAAGAATGAAAATGTTCACTAACTCTTTAATTTTTATATCTCTATATAATTAATAATATTTAACAAAATTTATTTTAGTATATATATTTTTTTGCCCCCACTCTTAAAATTTTCTGGCTCCGTCAATGGTCCCAAGCAACCTTCAATCCATGATATATACCTCTTAACTCAGCTATATATGCTGTACATTTTCTAATATTGAGCATAAAGTCTGTAACCCATCTTCCTAAGTGGTTTCTCAATAAGCCACCGCATTTCGTAATGTCAAGATTTTTATCTGCTGCTCCATCTGTGTTAAGTTTAATCCAGTCTTGTAGCGGTTCCTTCTAGCCAACATGAATCTCTATAATTATTAATTAAGTTGTAATCTAATAAAATGGATTGGGCCGTGCACAAGACTCTGGAAATTGGGGTTTTTTTTTATTTGTAGTAGCATATTGAGTAATTTGCGCAGAATTATAACTTAAAAATTTTTAATGTCTTCATTCAAGTGAAAAATGTTTGTTGGCCACCTTTTTTTAAAAAGGACATTCTATCTTCATCCTGTATCAAATTGAAAGAACACTCAAAGTAATATTTATTTTTTATGAGAGTATGAGAGACAAATTTGACTTAATAAAATTGCAAAATACAAAATACAGACATTTAACTCAAACAATATTAATTTTGACTTACAAATTCTTAATTGAGTAAAAAATATAAAATATAAAATATAAATTTTTAATTAGATTATACTAATTTTGACTTGCAAAGATTGAATTTTTGGTGTGAAAAAAAGAAAAATAAAAAAAAATTCATAACGAATTAAGAAATCACCTAATACAAATAAATATTCTCGATGCATAAAACTAAAAAAAATGGAGTACTGTACACAAAACAGAAATTTAAACTTACGAAAGGTTAACATATATTGTGGTGTGCGACGCCAGTCACATTGACTTCTTTTTCAACCTGTTGCAATAATAAAGTGTTCAACTATTTCATTCATCGCCAAAAAAAGTTTTTATAAGCATATCCATGCATTAAGAGTGCTCCAATGTGAAAATGTTAAATTTTTGTGGTTGACTTTTGTCAACTCATAATACCTCCATGATTGTGACTTGCAATTGGGTGGAGGTTCAACACGCTTTTAATGTAAATTTTGTTAATAATTATTTTAGGAGCACCACTCAATATTATTTATTTTGAAAAAAATATAACTTTAATACATTTCGTATATGATAGTAAATGATTTGAATACTTATTAGCTGAATCTTTAATTTACGTGGCTTTTTTTTCTATGTGCTTTTATTATTGGTCATTTCCAAAATAATGTTTTGCTTAGGATTGCTCACAAATTAATTTTCAATGTATATTAAAAGATATCAAGCTATAAAAATAATTCATTATAAATTAAAAAAAAATTGTGCAAGATTAACTAATTAGAAGCTATAGGAATTAGATAATTCTTAGTGGTAGACATTATTTATGTACACACACTCACACACATTACATGAATTTTTTTTCCATAAAACTTGAACCCAGATATAGTTATTAAAGAGGCATATGATACGCCATTTAATCAAACCTCCAACAAGGCAACAATCACATATTAGTACTAATTTAAGTTATAATTCTATGTAAACTATCCAATTTATCTCCCACCAAAAAGCAAAAGCCCCCATTTTCACTGTCTTCTGCGTGGTCCAATCCACTTTCGTTAGACAACAAATTAGTTATACCTAATTAATTACCATCAAAATAACAAAAACAAGACCCCTTGGCCCTCCATCAGACCATCACAATGCCACTATGAACGACATACCAGAAGCAGCACATTTTTTACGCACGCGGCGGTTTTATAATACAACATCTATTAACAGCATCATATGATGATTGAGTGTAAGCACCGTAAACAGTGACGGACCCAGAAAATTTATGGTAAGGGGGCAAAAATAATTCACATTATTATCAAAAGATATATTAATTTAAATTTAAAAAGAGCTCTTTTATAAAAGCATTACTACTCGCACTATCAGATTTCATAAGATAATAATAGAGATAAAAAACAGCATCTTATGAAATACTATATTCCAATTAATTGCTAAATTCATCAAACCAATCAGCATTAAATTTACCAAAAAAAGTCCCAAAATATGTTTGTAGAAAATTATATTCTCTTGGTTGACAATGATCTTTTCACAAATAAATTTGTCTAATTTCATCTCTGTCATTTATATCATAATTTAAAATTTTGGGTCGTTGTTCAGGATCAACTATGAAACTTTTTACATTGAATTTTAAAAACTTTTTTTTATTAGAAGAGACTAATGAAGTGACTTCAGATTCTAGTGGTAGCTTTCTTTTAAAATATTTTTCCATTATTATTTCTAAAAATAAAAAATATATATTCTAAATTAGTAAATTGATCGATTCACTTTAGAAATTTATATGCAACATAATTATATATAATAGAATAGAATAAAAGATAAACAAATAAATAATAAGGATCACTAAATCAAAAATAAAATAAAATATATAAATTCATGAAGAGAATATAAAAATAGATTAATACCTAAACTATAATTGTTTGAATTAAAATTTGCAATCGAAAATATGAAAAGAGAAACAATAAAATTGAAAAAAAACATAAAATCATAGAGAGCTGTATAAAACAAAATAGAGAATTTAAAATTTACCTGTTGATGAAGACAAGATGACCACTAAACAAGGAATAGAAAAAAAATGTTGAAAATATGAAACTAAGAAGAGAGTTTAAGAGAATAAATGAGTGACGACTAGGATTTGAGAATGAGAGAAGACTAAATTTAATTAGGTTAACTCATAATCAAAATGATAGCAAGATAAAATGGATTCAAGGTTTTAAATAATTAGTTTAATTTATTTGTAATGGGATCATTTAAAATTTAAAATGGGGGCATATTATATATGTATATATTTTTTTTTGTTTAAAAAAATTAAATGAGAGTGGGGGCAAGTGCCCCCCCATGGTTCCATGTAGGTCCGTGCCTGACCGTAAAATTTTTCAATTAGGGTTATAGCATTATGCTCCTAGTGCATCCTCTCAAAATTTTTTTAATGATTAATTAGTAAAGTGTAATTTTTTATTATTTAATATATGCTTTTACTTTTTACATATTTTTTTGTTTTACTTAATAAATATAAAACGAGGCACTACACTTTATTAAATAATTAAAAAAATAAAGATAAAAATTTATTTAACTCCTCATCTTAAACATTACATGCTTTATGCTTATCCACATCATACTCACACGGTCACATATACAATATTAAAAGTTTTATCTATTATTCAAAATTCCAAATACACTTAGACCCCATTTAAAAAATAGTAATTTTTTTTTTTAATTTTTGAATTATAAAAAGTTATATTTCGTGTGTTTGGTATCATTTTTGAGAAACACTTTTAATTCTTCGAGAAATTAATGGAGAGCTTTTAAAAAAATAGAAAAATATGACTTCTTTTTCAAAAATTATTTTATCACTTCTATTAAAAATTTTTTTACTTTAAAATAAAGAGACAATTGTACTATTTTTATTTTTAGTTTTGTGAAAAATATTTTTTGTTTCTGCTAAAAATATTGGGCCTCCACCATCATTTTAACGCAATGTTCTATCTGCTAAAAGTACTGGTCTTCCACCATTTTCACGCAATGTTCCATCTGCTAGAAATGCTAGTCTTCCACCATTTTTTTTTCTAAATAGGGTCATTCCCTTAATTTACACTATCTCTCCATTTATGTATCTCTTTATGTACAAAATATTTGTTTGATTTTTTTTATGTTTTTTCTCAACAAATTCATAAAAGTGACAAGTCCGGAAAAAATTTAAAACTGATTGAAATGAACAAAATACTATTATATTCATGAAAATATGTAAAAAAGAGATGGTGGTTGGAAATAGACCCGAAACACATTTTAACAAAACTCAACAAATTTGGAAACAAAAGTCTTGAAATTAAAGAGACTTGTTTAAATTATAAGTATAAATAATTTAAGAATAAGTGGGATTGGATTATGTAAAATTAACATTCAATATTAAAAGATATCTGTTATCATCGTTATTTTAATATCTATTCTCTTGTGTAAAATAAATGGTATTTTTTGAGTCATTTATCCAAACACTATAATTTTAAAATAAGTATTTTTATAACTAAAAATTCAATTACAAAATAACTTATTCATAAACTGCTATTAATAAAAGTCCTTATATTTTAAACTCTTTTTTAAAAAAAATTTATTTAAAAAATTTACCCAAATGAGACCTTAGAACTTATTTAGGTAAATTTTTAAAAAATATATTTTTTAGTTATATTTTTTTAAAAATTTATTAAAAAAATAAAAAATCATAATTAAATATTTTATAAAAAAATATTTTTATTTATCAATTATATTTAAATATAATAATATAAAAAATATTTTATTTTAAAAATACTTGTGCCATCTTCTTCGTGAACCATTCCTATTTCAACAAATCTGTAGCATCTCATCCTTTTATTGGTGTTTTTTAAACCAAGCATCATACACAGCAAATTTAAGATAGTTTTACCCCGATTTTTTTAAATAATAAAATAAATATTTTAATTACTGAAATATAAATTTTGGAATATTTTTATTGAAAAACATCACATCTCTTATATTATTTATAGTGTAAACAAAATAAATTAACACGTATTTTATTTATACTGTAAACGTGATAAGGCCAAGAAAAGAGATAAGAGGATAATTATGATATTTACACTATAAACGAGATATGTTAAGACAAATTTTCAACGACTATAAAAGGATGTGAAAATCTTTGTATTCTCCACAAATATTTCACTACTTCTTTGCTACATATTGCTTCCAAAAATAAGCTAAAATTTCTAGTAGTAGTGATTTCTTGGTTGTAAGTGTGAATCTGAATTGCCGTATAATAAATAGTGATAATAGAATGACATTTGAGTGTGAGAATTTCATTCTGTTGCGTACCCAGCCAGTAAGTTTATTAACGGAATTGAAGAGTCTGATATTGAGTAGCGTCGGTGATAGTGGGAGAAAAGAGATCGGAAGGGTGGAGTATAGGTTGCTAGCACCGATGGAAAATAGAATTTTTTGGTTTCGTCTATTTTGACTCCATGGCTACGAGCATGTGCGCCTGATGTTTGACGTCCATGGGAGAATCATGGCAGAGTAAGTGATGGAGCTTTCTGCGGAGGTTGGCGATGTCGGTGGCGGTGGATCTGGGTCGTCAGACTTCTTCCAGGATGACCCACCTCTCGCACCACCACCAATTCATGTTGCTAGTCCAGTGGTAAACATGGAGGTCGACGGTGAGGACTCCGACGAGGAGTATGTTGCGGATAGCAACGAGAGCGGTTCCTCCGAGGATGATGATGAGGAAGAGTTTGTACCGGAGACCCCAGTTGAGGCATCACGTAGGTATCTTCTGCCTCTCCCGCATCCAATTTCGGCCTTGTTATCTATACCCAGTCACTATAGTACGTTGGATCTGGATGCAATGCAAGAGAAGAAATCATTTTCCAACACGGGTGAGAAAGATTACAACTTGGACAGTGGGGTAGAGTTTAGGGTTGGCCACAGATTCAAAAGTAGAGATGCAGTAATGCAGGGTGTTAAGAATTACAGCATTTGCAGAAGTGCTGAATATTGAGTAATAGAGTTAGATCGATTAAAGTACCATGTGCATTGCCGACAGTTATAGTTGTTATGCTTGTTGAACCTGTTTATCACTGTTGTTCTATTTCGCTAGGAAGGTACGTAAGGTGGGAGGAGCACACACGTGTTTAGCACCCACAATGTCGCAGGACTACCGACAGTTGGACAGCAGTCTTATCTGCCGTGTCATCCTCCCGTTGATACAATCAAACCCATCCGTCAGTATCTCAGTCTTACAAGATGCAGTTAGGCAGAGCTATCACTTCAAACCCTCGTACAGGAAGGTCTGGATGGCAAAATAAAAGGCGATTGCATAGATATACGATGACTGTGAGGAGTCTTACAATAAGATGTCGAAGTTGTTGCAAGCGCTGCAAAGTTGTTATCCTGAAACTATATGTGAGATCAGCGTTGCACCGTACTATGATGGGCACCTCGTGGTGCGTGACTGCAGCATATTTGATAAGGTATTTTGAGCATTCTCTCCTTGCGTCGAGGCTTTTAAGCATTGCAAGCCGTTTGTCTTCGTCGATGATACACATCTGTATAAAAAATATGGTGGTATTCTACTTATCGCAGTTGCACAAGACAGTATTTTGCTTGTTGAATCTGAAACGATGGAATTATGGTCTTTCTTTTTTACTAATTTAAGGCAACACGTCACCACACAGAAAAACCTGCTAATTATTTCTAATAGATTTCAAGCGATCAAGGTTGCATTTATATTTGATTTTTTTTTTTTAAGTTAGCGAGCTAATTTTTCGGCCGGCTAATCTGCCACAAAACATGATGGATCAAGAATCTAAGTTCATTTTATCTTGGCAAATTACCTCATCTCGTTTAGTTTTATATATGGTAGAATGAGATGGATAATCTGCTTTCACACCCCAAATGAAGAGTATATATTTTATGTCGATAGAGTCATACATGAGGCAAGTAATTACAAAAGTTTTAGCTAATTAATCTTCTAAGAATGTATATCAAGGACTCGAGAGCCAAGATGTTAAAGGTTAAAAGAATTTTAGTAAACAAATTAAAAATTTAAAAATTTTAAGATATTATTATATAAAAATAATAAGAAATATAAAGTGAGTTAAAAATATTATTGTTTTCTTATTTTTTATTTAAAAGGATAAAAATAATTAAATTTTTTTGTCAACAATATCACAAAAAAAACTTGTCAACAAAAGTAGGGGTTTTCATATAGATTGGATCCGATTCGCATATCCACGGTATTTATCCGAATCTAATTCAAAAATTGCAGATATGAATCTGATTCGCAAGATTATCGGATTCGATCCGATCTGATCTGCACACTAATAGAATCGGATATGAGCATTTTGGATAGGTATCCACATATTCACGGATCCACAAAAAATAAATGAAAAATAAATATTCTTTTTATATTTTTTTGAACTAATAATTATTATTATATGTTATATTATTTTATTTTTATTATTTAAAAAAATATGTTTAATAATGTTTTAAGAATAAATATGTTTAAAAAAAATTTATTGATTTTTTGAATAAAAATAAATTTTTAAAAATATTTTTATATTTTAAAAATATATCCAATATCAAATCCGATCTGCAAATATGTGAATTAGATATGATTGGATCCAAATTTAAAAAATGTGAATATTAGATCCAATCTGATATATCTTTAAAATATAATTTTAGTATAAATCAGATCGAGATTTTGATCATATTGAATCCGCCTTTACCCTTAAACAAAAGTCATAAAAGAAGTGCATATTATAGGAAACGTTTCACGTGAAGTACAGTACGGGCTAGGTATACTAGTGAAGCATGTACGAGTAAGTTTCAATTTTCTTTTTGTCATTTAGGTGGGGTGTGAATGACTATTCTACCTTTATTTTTTAATAAAAAAAGTTTGTTATGCACAGCTCTCAAATGAAAGAGACAAGTTTTGAATTGGGGTCTTTTGGTTTGTGGTTAGGATAGAAAATAGAAAGAGTAAAGAGAAATAGATCATCATCAAATGCATAAACCACGAAAATTGTCTAAAACAAAATTAAAAGAAAGTAAATAGTGTCTATATTATTTAATCATAAAAATTAATATCAGAATAGATAAAAAATAATAGACTTAGAAAAATACTATTGAAATGTTTTATTGAATTTAAGATGTAAGATTTTCCAAAGACGCATGGCTTCTTTACCTTTCAAAAATGTAGTTAGGTAACTCAAGAAAATATTATGTGAATATAATTCAATTTTGGTCCTTTAAATTTTCCTTTATTACAATCTCACTGTGCATATTATTGTCGATTTAAGAATTATATGATTAAATATATTACATTCATTTTATATGTTATGTTACTACGAAATAACCTCACTATAATCATAACAATTTTAAACTAACTTAAATCTATTTTAATTTTTTATTATTAGTTTTAGAAATTATTATTACTTTTATCTTTATCTTTACTTTAATCTTTTATCATTAGATTTCTTTATTATTACTTTAATTGTGTTAGAAAATGTCAGTTTACTTTTAAATACTATTAGTAGAAATTTATGTTATAACTTGTTTATCATTGCTCTATGTTGTTTTACAATTTTAGATTTCATGAATAATCATCATTTTTCGTTTTGTAACTTTCACCTCAAAGTACTTTGATACTCTATTATATTGAGCATGCATATTCAGGAGAAATCTTGTTTAATTGGATTGAAAAAGTATATAAAGATATCTTCAATCTCATGAGCTCAAAACATTTTATCTTGAATTTTTTTTTTTTGCTTGATCATGTGTTGTAGCTGACAAAATATACCTAAACCAAGGGCCCAAACCCGAATCCGCGACCCATTTCAGATGGACCTCCAAGCCAGTAACGCAAGCCACAACACACCCACCAGTTACATTCGTTGGGGGCAAACTTGACTTTCAATAAATATAGCAAATGATAACTTACACATTGGGTTAAAGTACAATAATACATTCTTCCGTTTAGCAACGCCAAATTTTGTAACGCCTTAAAACCGTTTTCTTAGATAGGTTTAGACAACGGTTTTTTATAATATTACTGTTGAATTCAATTTTTCATTATTTTATAGCAACAAATTAAAACCGTTCTCTTTGACTACTTTAAAGAACGGTTTTATAACCGTTACCATGATTTGTATTTAAGCAACGGTTTTTTATTGTTGTTTAAATAATTATACAAAAGAAACGCATAAAAACTGTTGCCAAAATGTTACACTTTAAAACCATTCTATTAGATGGTCTTAGACAACGATTTTTACAGTATTGCTGTTGAAGTTCAAATTTTCATTACGCTATAGTAACAAAATAAAACCGTTCTCTTTGACTATATTAAAGAACGATTTTACAACCATTACAATAATTGTTTATGAAACAACAATTTTTTAATATTATTTAAATAATTATACAAATTAAACAATACCAATAAAAATAATTTTAAATAATTATATAAATAAATTGTGACTTATTTTATTTTGAACTCCTTATTTTTATAAACTAATCTTTTAAGAGTAATTAAATTAGTTTTATTAATATATAGAGTTAAGTTAATTAATATATAATCTTATATAATTTTTATAATTAGTTATTTCATGTGATTTGAAATTAAAATTCAGTAATGAAAGTGTTAGGTAATTTAATTTAAGAAATTTTTATTATGAATAAATTACGATTTATTTGATTAAATTGAACTCTTAGAGATTAATTTGTTAGAAATGATTAAATTGATTTTTATAAATACTTTAAATTTAAGACAATTAATAGTTATGTATAATTTTTATTATAATTAATTATTTTATACAAATTGAAATTAAGGTTTTGGTAATTAAAAAATAATGAAAAATTATATCGTATAATCTAAATAATTGATATTCTCGGGTTAAAACTGTATTTTATAAAATGTGATTAGTATGCTCATTTTATAATTTAAATTAAAAATAATTATTTAAAATCAATGATATATTAGTAAATAAAATTTTATATGCTCCAAAAATAATATTTATAGTATTATATTCAAATCCTAAATTATTATTTGATCTCAAATATTTTATAAAAATTATTATATTACTTATATATATTTTACCCTAATTCTAAAAATTCTTAATTTAAACCCTAATATCCCAAATTTTCCAATTTGTGTCCTAAATTAAACACAACTCACACATAGAGAAGGAAAGAAAAGGGGAGAAACGAGAAACATGGGGAGCTCGAGGGGAAAATGGAGAAGAAAAGGAAGGAGAAGCAAGGGAGGGGATGGCGCTGGAAAGGGTTCCACTGTTGTCGTTGTCATCGTCAGGTGAAGGTAGAGGGGTGACCGAGAGGGAGTCGGATGTGAGGAAGAGAACGACATGCGTGAGAGGGAGACAGAGTCTACGACGGAGCTGTCCCGCCGCCAACGCCTCGTCACCGTCGCGTCGCCATCGTACTTCAAGGTCACCGCTGTCGTCTGAGCTGCCATCAGTTTTGTGTCGCTGAGGGAAGCCTGAGATGGAGATGAGGGAGACGCGAGCCAAGGACCGCGACGAGGAGTAGAAGAAGCCATCACCTTCACTGGAGCCACGATCGCTATCACCGTTCTGCCTTCCCCTGAGTCGCCAATACCACCATATTCTTCCAATCCGCCACACTCAACGTCGAGCCACACTCACCGCCAGCGAAGCTTCTGTTTCCGTCACCGCAAAAAGGGGGTTGCTGCTGCTGTCATGGCCGTCTTCCTTGCCACTGCAACTTCATTCAATCCTCAACTGTTGGAACTCGCCGCTGGTGCCAATCGAGACGTTTGCTACTAATGGTTCACTGCGATACAAAACAGCGATGAAGGGTCAGAACTCGCCAGAAGAGGTTGCTGGAGCCGTTGGTCTGAACTGCCCTGCCTTTTCCCTGCTCCAATGCCGTTGCTACTGCTGGAAAGTGATCGGAAATGTTGCTGCTGTTGCCTTGGATTAAGAAAAAGGGGTTCGTCACAATTAATTCCTGCTAGTTCGACACTCTGAGGTAGGGGATTTATTTTTAAAGTTTAATAGTTTTAATTTTAGAATGCCTATAAAGTTAATTGGATAATTGCAAATGGTTAATAGTGGTTAAGAATCAATTAATTGATGTGAATGACTTGAAACGTGTTTGAGAATAGTTAACTATTGTGATTATTTTGAGTTATGATTGGAATTAGATGCGGTTGTGAAGGGTGATTAAACTAGTATTATTTACTAAATTGAAATATGTTGAGTTGATTATTGAAAAACTGTCATATTGATAATTGATGAATTGAGTTTGAATTATGACTAGTTTTGTTGCTGTAAGTGATTATCTGGTGATATTAATTTTGGTTTGAGGCTGTGACTGTTACCGGTTTTTTTGATTGTTTGGAATTGCAGATAATCCTAATTGTATTTGATTATGCTAAATTGGTTGTTATAAGTTGGTTTGCTTGATGGATTAAATTGAAGTTTGATTACTGAATTGTTTTCTTGAAATCTGAGTTTTAAAATAGTTTTTATGCTTGCCCTGCATAATGTATGGTAGATTTTTGTTGTTGTTGTTGCCTTCACAGAAAATGAGATAGATAAGAGAATTGTTTGTGTGACTTCTGGTGGCACCACCGCTCCATTGGAGCAGTGGTGCGTGCGCTATGTTGACAACTTTAGTTCAGGTCATAGGGGAGCCACACCCACTGAGTATTTGTTCTTGCACTAGCTCTTGTTCTTGTTCTTGTCAATGAAACTTTTTCTTGGATATTTTTTTGGTGATCTCTTGGAGGGGAATGAATACTATGTTGCTGGTTATGTTGAGTGTAGGTATTTTCTGAAGGCACGATATGCTGTGATCTTCTTGTACCGGAGGTGAATTTTTTTATGTATCCTTCTTTTATGTTTGTTTTTTGTGTGTTGTTGCTTACTACCTGTAGCTCTTGTTTGGAGGAAGTTTTCAGTCATTCTGTAGATCCTTGATGATCCCTTACTTGATTGCTTTGAGGCCACCGAAGGATTAACCATTCAAGGTCATTGGTTTGTGCTTTCATCCTCTTCTTGTACCACTAAAAAAGGGAAGGAAAAGAATATAAATAAAATGATACCAATAACTCTACCAGCAATGCTTCACATTAGAATTTGCACTAAAAAATGTGATAAATTGAAATAAAAGACTTGATCATGTAGGTCGTTAGTTGTATGAAACAATGATGTTAACTGCCTTGTAAGATTTTTTTCCTCTTCTTCCTCTAGAAGATTCTTAATTTTTATCTTGATCACTAAAGGCTGACAAAATTCCATCATATATATAATTTCATCATATAATGCAATTTTCTTTGTTTTTTAACCTTGTCTTTAGATGAAGACCACTCAAAATGATAATTGGATATTTTGTAATGATGTTATTTTGCATGCCCACTTCATTTCTTCTTATTTCTGCATTTTGCTAAATGCTGTTATATACTTCAGTCTGTGAGGGTTATTCTAAAGCAGTGAAGACCGTTATCGTGGATCATCATGCTGTATGATCTGTAGCTAAGATTTTGTCATTTCATTATTTTTTTCCATCTAATTTTATTTTGCCTTTGTTAATAAGCGTAGCCTTACTACAATATCATACTATTGCAGGCAGTGGATAGTGGTCTCCTGTTAAAGCTTCCTTTCAGCACTATATTTGAGTATCTTCACTCCACTATAATTTCTTTGTATTAATTTCATGTAAAAATGCAGTGCAATCTGTTACGTGATGTATATAGTTTCTTCCTATCTTGGTGTTTGTCAGCAATAATTTGTTTATTTGTATATTTTTCATTTCCATGGGTTCATCAAATTGCTAGAGCCACTTGTTATTTTATAGCTTAACTATAAGTGTTTAATAATTATATATATCTTGGCACAAATTGATCATTGATAAATATATTTTTTATTTTGTAGATGCAAAGCCAATGAAGGATATTGGCCCACGTGCAATGTTCTATCTTATCTGATTTTTATGTTCCTTGGAAGGACATGGTATAAAATTGATATGTTGGTTCTTCTTTCCATGAAAATTTCATCCCTTATTAACTTCTATTTTGGCTTGAATAATTTTGTAATATGTTAAGATACAAGAATATCAACCATGTCAATTTCAACATATGTGCTAGACTTAGTTATTATTTAGAGAATTAGCATACAGATAATACTGTGTAACTTAATTAGTCCTGCTTAGATTGTGAAAACTGAAAAGTATAAGCAGAAAGACATTTATTGTATTTTGAAAAATGACGATATAATGTGATTGTGGATCTTACGACAATTTTTATAAGTTAAATTTGATGAAAAATGTTCAATTATTTTTTCTATAGTAATTCGATTCAAATAGTTTAGATTATTTATTGACACTAAATTAAAAAAAGTTGGAACTAATTTCATTCATGAGAAAACTATTGTAAATAACGAATTATATATTACAAAAAAATCGTTGTCAAAAGTCACATAAGGCAATGATGTTAAAACTGTTGTCAAATACGATTACAAAATAGCAATGGTATTAAAATTATTGTCAAAAAATGACACCAATGATAACGCTTTAAAACCGTTGTTTTAGACGACTACGAAATGGCAATGGTATTAAAACCGTTGCCAAAAAATGACACCAACGATAATGCTTTAAAACTGTTGGCTTTGTGAATAATAAAACTACAACAGTTTAAAATCGTTGCCTATCTAGTTATGGTTTTAAACCGTTGCATCATGAAAGAGAACGGTTTAAAACCGTTGCTTATTGAGTAACGGTTCGAAATCGTTGTTTAAAATTTTCTTTCAAAACTGTTGTCTATGCCAGTCACTAAGGCAACAGTTTTTTTGTTACCGTTGACTTAGGTAAAAAACCGTTGCCTTTGATCATTGGCAACGGCCGCATATATCACAGGTCAAAAACCGTTGCTAAAGCGTTGCCTAAAATTTTAGGAATGGTTTTTCAATCTACGACAACGATTTTTGACTGTTGTGAAAATCCTTATTTGTTGTAGTGTATGTTCACATTATAAAATCTTTAACATGATCTTCACCACTAAAATATTTTATTTTAAATTTCAATAGTAATAGATAATGGTGTATTGAAATGTCATAAAAGTACATTGTCTCACCTAAAATGCTTTTCATATATTATATCCATGCATGTTAGTGACGAGGTCAATAATTCTTATCCATACGTATTAGTTTTCATAGTCCACAACTAACTATGTCACGTAAGTCATGTAGTCAGTACAATTGATTACTATGATCTCATCACCATAAGAAAGAGGGGTAGAGAAAAAGAGGACAAGAAGAAGAATTGAAGAAGAAAGAAGCATGGAACACACATGCACTTTAACTCAATAATCAATGACTATGAATAGTAATGAGATATTGTATAAGATAAATAATACATCATCGATCATATCAACTATTTGCATACGATTGCATATAGTGATGTATAACGAATATAGTCTATGTAATGTGTCTCGTGTATACATAAACTAGAATAAGCATTTTTCTTAAATTTCAAGTTTTCAACCATTAGGATGATGGATTCCATTGATTATTAGTGTTTAGTGTACACCAAAACAAGCCTATTAAGACAAAAAAAAAATGGTTTGATTTCGACTTATAATCAATTATTAAACCAAAACAAAATAAGTTTACAAACTCATTAATTTTTTTTTTTGAAATCACTCTTTTTTCTTTTACTGATCTCTTTTTTTTTTTTTTAAATACTTTGTCACACTAACTACTTATCATTACAGTCAACCACTGATCGATCAGCCACATTAAATTTTAAATTCTAAATATTAAATTTTAAATTTTAAATTTTAAATTCTAGATATTCTAAATTTTAAATTTTAAATCTTAAAAGTAATTTTAGTTTGTTTCACTTTTTGATGTTCTTTTACTTAAATTTTGAATTTTTTATTGTTTTTACTTTCAACTTATTCTTTTTTACATTTCCTTTCTAATTGTTAACTGATTTTTAAATTAATTGATTGAATTAATATTGATTTCCTAGATTTTTTATAACGAAATTAATCTCTTAAGAAAAGAAAACATATTTAAAAAGCAAAAAATAAAAAAATTTACAAAAAACCGAATCTGATCTGAAAATTAAAACCATCAAATCCCAAAAGTCACAATTAAAATATAGCTATCAACTTTGTGATAATAAAACAAGGAAAAAGTCAAAATAAGGCACACAGTTACACTTGGAATAACAAAATTCAAAAGTCAAAACACAAGCAAACCAATTCTAGCTAGGATTTTTTTTTTCCCCACTAGCTAGTTATAATTTAGTCAACAGCTCACAAAAAAAAAAGTAAAAATGTGCAGTTAATTTTACGTGAAATTGATGACTGAGAGTCATTAAATGACAATTTAATAAAAAAATATTAAATTATTTAACGATTCTTAACTATCAACTTCACATAAAATCAACTGCATCTAAATTTTCACCTCACAAAATATAGGCAAGTAATAACACGTTTCATTGTTGAATTCTTGATTTAATTAGTTCACACTCCTGCAATTCTTTCTAATCTCTCCCTTGGATCCAGTGAGGGGATTTATGTCTCCCATCTTGATCATGGCACTGGCAAAATCGGCGAAAAAAGAGCTAGGGTTTGAGCTGTAGCCGCGAACAATGGAGTCAGTGGATCCTCCGTTGAAGAGTTGCTGGTCGGAATGGAGGAGGCCTTTCCGGTCAATGAGGTTGTTGAAGTAGTGGTTGTCGAATGACGCCGGCGTCTGAAGATCAAGGGGGGCGAGGTTGTTGTCCCCCACACCGGATGCCCTAGGGCATTTTGATTGCCTTGTTTGAGCAAAGGATGTTACTAACTCGTTGGTCTCATTGTAGATGTGGGATCTAAAGGTTGTACACCTTGCTTGTCCAATTGTGTGACCACCTTAAAATCAACATGTCACCAAATTAGTAAATATCAACAAACAAAAAACAAATCTTAGTGTTCAATATCTTAGTTTTATTGGGTCATTTTTCTCCTTTTATTTTAATCTAACTAATTAAGAAACTAGCATATGTTTAATCTTTTAGGATTTTTAACATATTCATTAGTGAAAAAATTGGAATTTAATTAGTTATAGATTATCTATATAAAATGATTGAGAATAACAAAAATATTAGATTAACAGAATTTATATGAAATCATTTATCCAAAAGTTTTAATCCATTAGAAAGAATCGCACGATAAGTAGTTATATTTTTAATATAAAATTTATTTATTGGATTTAAGTAAATTTTATATTATTTTTTTTATTATTTAATTTATACTAAAATTCTTTTTTTTTGTTGTAGGTCAATAAAAATTAAACTCTAAATTTTTTAATAAAGTTTTAATACTATGATACGAGATATTTTATTCCAAAAACATGAATTGAAGATTATACCACTAATAAACATTTTGATGTAAACCGAATTTAATGATTATGATTGTGATTTTATAAATAAGAAAAAAAACTTAATTATTATGTTAAGGGCAATTGTACGAGTATGTAATGTTAAAACTAAAAACTCAAGTGCAATTTATTTCACGTGAAGTTGATAGTTGAGAATCGTCAAATTATTCCACCAATGTTAAATTAGAAGTTACCAGACAAAGCGACCAAGTCCTTGGTGGAAAGTCCAAGTGCCCCGAATTTTGAGATTAATTGATTTAGGGTTGAAGTTGGTGCTGGTATCCCGTTGTTGGCAGCAGATTGGCTGGCTGTTCTTGCATCTCTTCTTCCAAGTTTTACATCCCACTCGGGCCCTCCAAGCTGCAAATCCATCATTAATCATCAAATTATCACTCAAATTAATTATTTAAGGAATTAATTGTGTGGTTAATTACGATCTTGACGGAGTCTCTGGCAGCGACGGCGAGGATGTCAGCGCAGGAGACAACACCAGGGCAGACTTTCTCAACGGCGGACTTGACGGCGTCGATCACTTCGAATCCGCGGGCAGAGTTCTTGTTGGGACCCGCATTCTTCTCTCCTTTGAAGCTTGATGTATCATCCAGAAGAATTGAACCGTCACATCCCTGTTATAATTAACACATTGTAATGTTTCGTTTCTTCTAAATTTTCTACAAAGATAGATGACACTTCAAAGTTCAAAACATAAAAAAAGACATAGACTTTTGGTGGAGAAAGCTTCACGGACAGATATTTATATGTTAAATTAAATTTTCAATTGGATAAGTCTAAGGCCAGCAGATTTATTAAAATTTGGTCAACACTTAGCCAACAAAAAAAAATGAATAATTCTCTACTATTAAATAAAATTTCACACCATTAAATACACTATTGATGATTAATTGATGGTTACAACTCACAAAATCTGCTGGTCCCTAACACCTCTCTTTTCAAATTTCATGATGCGAAATTATTTAAATTTTTATTATTTTTATATAGAATTTAATTTTAATGTAGTGATAATAATATAAAATATTTTTCATAATTATTCAATTGCATCTATTTTTTTAATCACTATTTATATGGTCATGTAAAAAATATGGTGATGTGAGATTACATAATTAAATATACGTAATTTATATTAATAAGGTATTAAAATTAAATTATTTTATATATCTAAATTATTCATATAAAACGTAATAAATATATGGTCAAAATCTATTCATATAATAAGAAATATGACACTCTTGACTTAATAAGTAATATTACATTAATTAATTAATATATAAGATATGAGTTAGAAAATTGTTATTAACATTTTTTTTATTTTTTATTAGTATATGGTGAAGACTTATAAGTAATTCTATTCATGTAAAGTTGATAGTTAAAAAGTCGTTACATAACAATTTAGGGTCCGTTTGGAAACTTCAAAAGTAACTTTTTTGAGTTTTTGAGTTATAAAAAGTAGTAGTATTAATGTCTGATGCAATTTTTAAAACCAAATTGCAGCTTTCTAAGAAGCTATCTAGAAGCTTATAGAGAAGTTAAAAAAAAATGATTTCTCTCCTAATACTACTACTTTTTACCACATTTTTATAAAATAAGGACTTTTAGAACTAAAAATTCAAATACAAAATAACTTATTTATAAGTTACTTTTAATATAGTTATTTATTGTTTAACCTATTTTTTCAAAAGGAGTTTAATTAAGTTGTTTATCCAACCTGAGTCTTAGTCAAATATGTCATCTAAAAATTCTCAATTAACAATTTTATGACATGCACGTGAGTTTTTGTCATATATATATATATAGAGAGAGAGAGAACTAATTAATTATTAGTAGTGTGAAGACATTAAATTGTACAGTAATTAATTAATTAAGAAGTGTGTGTAGTACTTACATTAACAAAGCAATCATGGAAGAACAAACGTAGGAGAGAAGCACCCATGCGAGTCTCTTTTTTGATGGCAGCTTCCACTGTGCATTTCACAGTGTCAAGGAGTTTTGGACATGAACTTGAATAGAACTCTGTGGAAAGTGATGCATTGGCACTACCCAACACAAGGACAAGGAGGAACAAACCAATCATAACTAGATTATTTGAACCCATAATAACTATATAAGTCTAAAACCTTAGGATATATGAGGCACTAGCTAGTTAGGTATAGCTGCGTGTTTTATAAATCCCTTAATTTTTGTGCCTAAGAGTGTTTGTGTGGTTTCTAAAACTGTGAAGGTGCCCTATATATAGATGTGATTAGGGGACATATATGCTGCTCTATATTGCTTGCTCCTCTTTTGGCATGCTCCTATGTTTTGAATCAGTCCAAATTATTTATAAAATTAAAAAATATTAAAAACATAAAAATTAAAAATACATTAATGATTATTTAACATGTTCTTTCACGCAAAAATACTTTTTTAAATTTAAAACGTAAATTTTTTATCACCTTTTTTTCTCTTAAATAGATCGTTTGCCTTTTTGAAACTTTTTTTAAGGTATAAAGATTGAATTCTAAATTTTTTTAATCATAACATTTTTTTATAATATGTCATAAAGGTTTAAATTAGCAAATAAAATATATGAATTATATATATTATACATCTAACACGTTGATGTTAATCCATTAATCATTATGAATAAGTATAGAGAGTCAATGTCTAAGCGTCTAATGTGTACAATAGAGGTTTAGGAAGTATTAGAGATATGACCATTAGTGTTACATTATCCTGTCATGTTACACTTTTGGAATGAGTGGTTTCATGATATAGTATTAGAGTTCTAGATTCGAAAGGTCAAGAGTTTAATCTTTAGTGAACCCCAAAATCAGCTTAACCTTTTGGAATGAGTAGTTTTATGACATGAGATGTTTATTATCCCTGGTATCTAGATGGTTATTCTGGATAGTATGAGTGATGTTCATTTTATTCATGGACCAAAGATTTAGTCCATTGTACACATTGTACACTTAGGCCATTAGCTCCCTAGTAGTACTCAATTATTATTGTTAGAACTTATTTTTTTACGAAGAATATGGATAGTATATAATATTAAAAAATTAACTTTTGTATACAATGTCAAAAATGTTATTTAATATTAGTGATTCAAAATTCATATATGATCAATTTTAATTACAAAAATATATGAATACATTAATTTTATTTTATTTTTTGGTTAAACTCAACATAAATCTCAAGGCACTATCTCTGCAGGTAGCCAAACCTACCGTAGACTAAATTATTAGTCATCATTGCATGGGGTAATATTTAATTTCACCGCTCGATTATTGAAAGATATAGATGTTTGAAAAAGAAAACACACTTATGTTATTTTTAGGATAAAATATTATCATCAAACAGCACACTATCTTTCGTAATTTATAATATATTATTTCTTTACAAAAGTATGAAGTTGTAAAGTGATCAAGTTTATATATAAACACTTAGTATTATATACACCTAAAGTCTCGCTTGTACCGATTGACATTTATTATACTATTCTTTAGATTTTAGAACAACTCTCATTTCAATATATAATTTAATTTTTTGCCTTTTTTCCCGGTAAATTAAGTTCAATAACTATCCCCACTTAATTATAGATATAGAAATAAAATAATACATTTCCTTTTCTTGTAGCCATATTTTGTCAAAGGGTATGCGAGTAGTTGGTAAACTATTTTTCCTCACTGAGGTCGTCCCATCCTATAACGATTGTATATTATATTGTATGCATGATGTATGATGTGTTATATTAAAATCTAGGTTTATTTACTCTGCTCGTTCTATAGTTTCGCAAAATTTTCAATTAGGTCCCTATACCTTTTTTTCTTTTAATTGAGTCCTTGCACCAATTTTTTTTTAATTGGATCCCTATATTTTTTTTCTTTTATTTAGATCCCTGTACTAATTTTTTTTAGTTGGGTCCCTATAAAATTAAGTCAATTATTACTAAGAGGGACTTAATTGAAAAAAAATTTGGTGTAAAGACCCAATTAAAAAGAAAAAAGTATAAAAACCTAATTAAAAATTTTACAAAATTATAGAGACCAAGTAATTAAACCTAAAATCTAATAACATCAGTACAACAAGACGAGGAGCACAAGCCCAAAGTTTGACTGTTATACTCATCAAAAGACTCGAATAAACATCATCTTCTTATTCAATTATATATGATGGGCTTTATTTTGGTTATATTTTTAACACATTTGATAAAAAAAAAAATCTCTTTTGAATTTGCGAGAATTATGTATCAACTTTTGTTTTGTGAGTTACCCAAAATAAAGATGGTGAAAATGAGTCTAGATGTTGTAATCAAAATACCTTTGAACATATTTCTGTCCATTTCTCGGACGGTAATGAAAAATATTTGTAAAAAATTTTGATGTCTAAGTTAACGAAAATGTTAAGTAGAATCTGCGTAAGTTGCACAAAAAATATTTGAAGTATTAGTCATCAGTAGGATAAATCTCTTCTGATGGTAATAGACAATTATTTCTTCAATTGTGAAAAAATTTATGTGAGACTGAGTTAATTATCACTTTTGTGGTGAAAACCGAAGAAATAAAAACATCTTTAACTTACTCCCTCAGTCGGATTGAGTCACTTGCTGCGTGAGACTAAAATTAGTGTTGTTTGACCTATTTGGTCTGGAAGTGAAGGCTCCTTCTTTGGAACAGGTCGCATGAAAGGGTCCAATCTGATCAAAAATGCTGCCAAGTGGTTTGGACTAGGCTAATTTGAGGAATAAATTTTCACTTTGGTTTCTGAGATTTACGTGATTATTTATTTTGGTCTTCAAAATTTAAAATTATCTATACTGGTCCTCCAAATTTAAGTCTGAGCATCAATGTGGTCCCTCGATTCTTTCCGGCGATGACTAGACAAACAGAATGCTGAGATGGCACTCTTCCTGTCACATTGGATGATGAGTAAACTAGGGGTGTTCATGGGCCGGGTAAAATGGGTTTGATGTGACCCAAACCCGACCCGAAATATATACCGGGCCTATTTGTTAAACCCGAACCCGGCCCTAGACCCAATGAAACCTACACATTTTCGGGTCACGATTATACCGGGTAAAAACCGGGCCGTTAACATTACCTTCTTGTAAGCTAACATGTGAAAATATCCAAATTTCCAAAACTCCAACCATTATTTGACATAGTAAAATTCACTTAGAAAAATATAACAAGAACCAACCCTTCCCTAAAATTAAAGCACAACCACAATCAATACTAATATTGTCTAATAACACAAAATATTTAAATCAATACAAATAACACAATATTATGCATTAGTCTAGAGTCTTATGCATTTTAAACGTAAAACACTCTATTGTTTTTTCTCCCTTCATATATAAAGCAACAACATTTCTGACTTGTTTGGGTGCTAAGGGTAAACAACGTCGTTTACTCTAGGGGTGTTCATGGTCCGGCCCGGCCCGGCCCGGCCCCAAACCTTTTAGGGGCTAATTTGGTGTGATTTCACCGGGTCTATGGCCAGGTAAGGGTCTCAAAAATAGACCCGGTCATTATTTTGGGTCGGGTCCGAGCCATAGCTCGGGTCACCCGAACTCAGCCCGGTGGCCCGGTCATCATACACAATTAATATTTTGTGTTATTAGTGATGGATGATGGCTATTCTTATGTAGAATTTAAGTATTGTAAACCTTAATATTTTGTATTATTAGTCATTATAAGTCATTGTGAACCTTAAAATAAAGTATTCTTCTTCTTCTCTACTTCCACTATTCTTCATTTTTGACTTGTTTGGACTCCAAGGATAAACAGCGTCGTTTACTCATCATCCAGCATGGCAGGGAAGGTGTCATCTTAGCACTCCGTTTGCCTAGTCAACGCCGGAAAGAGTCGAAGAACTATATTAGTGCCCGAATTTAAATATGAAAAATTAGTATAGGTAATTTTAAATTTTGGAGACCAAATTGAGTAATCGCATGAATTTCAGGAACCAAAATAAAAAATTATTTAAGTCTGTGCATGAACAATCTCCTTTTTCTCTCTTTTTATTGTCATATATTAATTTTTTTTTAATTAACATGAATAAAATTCTAAATTTTTTTGTTATAAAAATTTTGATATTATATTATAATTATTTTTTATAAAAATCTAAATTAATAAAAAAAATACATAAATAATTATATCTCTAATCATAAAAAAAATTATAGAATATTTCACACACCTTTTTACAAAATTATGGTTAAACTCATCATCAGTAATTCAGTATATTAAATGTATGTGTTTTAATTCATGACAAACTTATTATACCCTCCATATTTCAGGGATGATATTGTAATAGTTGTACGCGCATGAAAAAGAATATAGCTAGATAACGATAGTAAAATCCACCGAAAAAAAGAAAACGACGGGAAGGTATATAGTCTAACCAACTTGAGTTAATCAAAGAATTAGTTTATTCGTCTATTTAAAAAAATTAAAAAATTTAAATTTTATTTTATATATATAAAATAATTTATTAATTAATAAAAAATTTTAAATAAAATTTAAATTTATAACGAATTAATCTTTAATTTGTTGGACGAGGAAATAGCATGAGAAATCAAATATATATAATAGACTTATATTAGGAATACTCATGATTAGCTGGCAAAGTATGGTTCTGAAAATATATTGAGATTAATACTTTAATAGAGAAAGTCCTCGGCTTAATTAATCTTTAATATTTATTGCTCAAGGTGTAGGCTATAAAGAAAGCTTAACAGAAAACGCAGGCTCCATCTAAACAAAGTCGTATTTTGTGTTCTAAAAGAATTGTATTAGGTGAAGTATTTAACCTGCTAATAAAGAATTGGAATGTGTGTTCGTATTTATAAAATAATTATACTAATAAAATTAAAACAATGAGTATTTATTTTTATTATTTAATTTGCATGCTATACTACTTGTACGGTTGTACCAAATATATAACTATGAGCACCTCTTAAGAATAAACAAATATTAAAATGTAAAATACCAAAAATTAATTTTGATCTTGTTAAGAAAGTCAAAAAAAGAAAGCTATTATACAGAAAAGAAGAGTTTAAAATATAATTTTATTGTCTTATTAAAAAGAAAAAATGCCCCAAACATACCCTAAAACATGTTGTGTGACTTTTAAGTGAGACTATGAGTGAGTATCTTTTTATAAGATTTGACAAACATGCATGGCTAATTAGTCAAATGAATTTGTTGGGTCTTGGGATTCTGCTCCATAGCTTCCATTGTTAAAACATCTTCCTAATTAAACAAATTAGCATGCTCTCCATCGAGTGTCCTTTGGAAAATTAGAAAGTTTAAGGTTTGGAATTTTTATTACAAGATTTTTCTCCCCCTATTGGCTGGTTTGCTTTGTTGCTTTTTGACCATTAGAAAGTGAACCACGTTGAAACTTTCCTCATTGTTGAATATATTAAGTTTGATTAAGTAGTCTGTAACGAATCTCTGCTTTTAGTTAATTGAAGATTAATATAATCAAATCAACCCTGCTAGCCCCAATGTGGTTCAACAATATATATATAATGCACACAATGATATACCGTATTTATCATAGTTAATTCAAATTATCTTTTTTATTTCAACAGAAAAAAATAAAAAGATAATGTAATTTTCTCTTGATCACTTAAAAAAAATAAAAATTTTCTTATTTAAAAATTAAGAGAGTCTTTCGGATCATTATTTAAGAAAATATATTCTTTTTCAACGTGTAACAGCTCTTCACTGTTTGTGCATATTCACTTAGAATTTTGTTTATTTTTTTGTGTCAATTTCATTTGAATTCAAAATATCTAGTTAAATTAATTAGCACAATATATTACTACAAAGAGCATGGAAAACGGCAGTAGTTTTTTTTTTTTTTAGCGATTTGCAGTAGTTTCTACCGTTTAAAATTGTCGCTAAACGAATTATCAGCTTCTAAATTAGGGGTGAGCACGGGTCGGGTTGGTTCGGGTTCAAGATGAAATTAGAATCGAACCAATTAAAATATAATTGGTTCGCTTTGGTTTGGATTTGCGTTTTTTTGTGCATGTACCCAAACCAGCAAACCAATCCGATTAAGAATGGATTAGTTCGGTTCGGCTAATTAGGTACCAGATAAAACAGAAATTCAAAAAAAAAAAAAAGAAAACGAAATTTTAATCTTAAAAATTCAACAAATACAATAAACATATAACATCAATTGAAATAATCCAAACATGTTAAATACCAAATACTTTATAAAAGTATATCGCTATAAGAAAAAAGGCCTATGGCCACGCTTTTTTCTTGCCACACTTTTATGAGGGTGGCAATTGATTAGGGATTTGGGCATGCTTTTTTTTGCCACGCTTTTATAAGGGTGGCAATTAATTAGGGATTTAGCCACGCTTTTTCTTGTCACGCTTAAAAAGCGTGGCCATAGAGAAAAACAGAGACACTTTTAAAGCGTGGCGAATTTTTTTTTTATCTTGGCACGTTTTTAAAGCGTACCCATTTCTAATAACTCTATTGGCACCTTAGAAAAGCATGCTGAAAAGGTTCCACTAAAAAAAAAGAAACTCCCTCCCAAACGTGCTACCCTAAGTCACTAACTCATCAGACTTCTACTCTTCTCCCCTATTACACATTAACGCTCTGAAAACCCTAACACTCAAACAGAGCTCATCTATGGCGCTTGCACTCTCTCATCTGTCGAGGCTCCCTCCGTTGTCTCCCCTAACCCGTTTCTGCTGCGCTCGCTCTCCCTCGACGCTCACTACTCACCGCGTCGGTTAGCCAACGGAGGTCACCTTTCCTTCCTCTGCGCCGGCAGTCTCTGCCCCCTTCCTCTATCGTCTCTTCTCATGTGCTCTACCGCCTTCGCTCCTTGTGTGCTCCACTTCACTCTCTGTTGTTTTCGCCTCCCCTACCCTCTTTGCTGTTTGTCATCTCTCTCCAACCTCTCTGTTTCTATCTCTGCATTTAGAATGCAGCCTTAGGTAAATTATTTGGTCAAATTTTTCTTTGATCTGATTATTTGCTCTTGAATTTGAATTTTGGTTTTGATTTTCATGGTCACTAGGAACGGTGGAAGTTTCGGTTTGGTGAACGAGGACCTTCTCCAGAACATTCACTACAACAAATATGGCCTTTAGCAACGTCAAATTTTGCAACGCCTTAAAACCGTTCTCTTAGATAGTTTTAGACAACGATTTTTTGTAGTGTTACTGTTGAATTCAATTTGTCATTATTTTATAGCAACAAATTAAAATCGTTCTCTTTGACTATTTTAAAGAACGGTTTTATAACCGTTACCATGAATTATTTTTAAGCAATGGTTTTTTTTGTTGTTTAAAGAATTGTACAAAAGAAACGCATTAAAATCGTTGTCGAAATGCAACACTCTAAAACCATTCTATTAGATGGTCTTAGACAACGATTTTTACAGTGTTGCTCTTGAAGTACATTTTTTCATTACACTATAGTAACAAAATAAAACCATTCTCTTTGACTATTTTAAAGAACGGTTTTACAATCATTACAACAATTGTTTATGAAATAACCATTTTCTAATATTATTTAAATAATTATACAAATTAAACAATACCAATAAAAATAATTTCAGATAATTATATAAATTTAAACTATTTTTCTATAAATACTGAATTTATAAAATACTCAAAAACTATTGTTATAAATAAATAACAAATATTATTTTAAAAAGTTAAAATTAAAATAAATTTATAATAAATATTATATATTATTATTATAGATATATAAAAAATATTATATTTTGAAAGCATAACGTTAAAAAAATTTTATAATAAATATTATTTATTTTTATTATAAATATATAACAAATATTAATATAAAAAAATAAAATTAAAATAATTTTAGAATAAATATATTAAATATCTATTGTTTATTTTCTCACTAAGCATATAAGAAAGCAGAACAGACGCGCGCTCTTCCTCTTCTCTTCGAAACCAAGGGGGAAGAACGCTACTCTTCCTCCCTCCACCGCCCTAACCCACGCCTTCAGAATCAGAGACGTCATCGAACCGCAGTTCACCAGGAAGTCTGAAATCGCACCATCATCGCAAGTCACCAGGAAGCCCTAAATCGAAACTCACCATCGTCGCGCCATCATCGTCGCTGCATCCTTCCCAAAATCGTCGCTGCCTCCTCCTTCCCGGCATCACTGAGTCTCTCCTCTCCGCGGCGTCGTTGCTTCTCCCCTCTCCGCGACTTCAGTGCTTCTCCGTTCTCCACGGCGTCCTTGCGTCTTCTGCTTCACTGCTTCTCCCTTGTTCTGCTTTGCTACTTCTGCTTCACTGGGTTGTGCTTCGCTGCTTCTGCTTTGCTGCTGCTGCTTCACTGCATCGGCCGTTTGTGGATTGTCATCTGTGGTAAGTGTTCTTCTTCTTTGATTTTTTGTTGCTTAGTTAGGGCTTGATTGGCTGTTGGGTATTTTCTGTGGTATTTTCTGTTGCTTAGTTAGGGCTTGATTGGTTGTTGGGTATTCTCTGAAAGTGGTGATGTTTGTGAACATGAGCAAGAAAGGTGTTGAATGTTGACTGAGTTTCTGTTCTGGTTTGAATGTTGTTCTGAGTTTCTGTGTACAGGAGGATGTGACTTTAAATTTGTTTTTAATTAATTGAAGTATTCAACAGCTTAATCGTATTCATGAGATTGGTTCAGTTGGTTCTAACAGGTTTTTCTACTCTTACATACAAGAAGCAGAATTTTTAACGAACTCAATAGTGAGAAAATTTTATTAGAGTCAACTGAATCAATTCCATGAATACAGTTAAGTGGTTGATTACTCTAATTAGTTATTGAAAACAAATCTAAACTGTTAGTAATAGTTTCCTTCTTTCTATTGTGCTTAACTGCTTATCCATTTTTTAGTACATAAATTTTCTTTTGGGATAACTGAGGTAACTCTATTGCCAACCAGTGTGTCGTTGTGACCCTGTTCGGGTAGCAATACAAGCAAATTTATATAATGTTGGGCAGTTGCAATTTTTAACACATACTGTGATTTGTATTGTTTGGGTGGGAGCTAAAAAGTCTTGTTTTCTTAAAAGACTGGATTTTGATAATTCTATTGTTTATGTTTATGTTTTGCATCTTTGTTTATCTCTATCCAATGGCTGTTTAGTAGGTTTGTGGTGCACGAAATTGTGATCATCAACAATGGCACCAAAGACTTGGAGCTCTCAAACGTGAATCACACTTTGTCACAATTCCGCACAACTAACCAGCAACTGCACTGGGTCGTCCAAGTAATACCTTACGTGAGTAAGGGTCGATCCCACGGAGACTGTCGGCTTGAAGCAAGCTATGGTCATCTTGTAAATCTCAGTCAGGCAGATTCAAATGGTTATGGAGGATTGATAATTAAAGATAAATAAAACATAAAATAAAGATAGAGATAGAGATACTTATGTAATTCATTGGTAGGAATTTCAGATAAGCGTATGAAGATGCTTTGTTCCTCCTGAACCTCTGCTTTCCTATTGCCTTCTTCCAATCATTCATACTCTTTTCCATGGCAAGCTTTATGTTGGGCATCACCGTTGTCAATGGCTACTTCCCGTCCTCTCAGTGAAAATGTTCTACGCACGCTGTCACCGCACGGCTAATCATCTGTCGGTTCTCGATCATGTTGGAATAGGATCCATTGATCCTTTTGCGTCTGTCACACGCCCAACACTCGCGAGTTTGAAGCTCGTCACAGTCATCCCTTCCCAGATCCTACTCAGAATACCACAGACAAGGTTTAGACGTTCCGGATCTCAGGAATGGCCACCAATAATTCTAGCCCATACCACGAAGGTTCTAATCTTAGATTAGAAACCCAAGAGATACACATTTAAGCTTGTTTGCATGTAGAACGGAAGTGGTTGTCAGGCACGCGTTCATAGGTGAGAATGGTGATGAGTGTCACATAATCATCACATTCATCATGTTCTTGGGTGCGAATGAATATCTTGGAGAAGAAATAGACTTGAGTTGAATAGAAAAACAATAGTACTTTGCATTAATTCATGAAGAACAGCAGAGCTCCACACCTTAATCTATGGTGTGTAGAAACTCCACCGTTGAGAATACATAAGAACAAAAGGTCCAGGCATGGCCGAATGGCTAGCCCCCATAAAGGTCTAAGATAGCATAAGACTAATCAAAGATCGATGCAAATACAATAGCAAAAGGTCCTATTTATAGAGAACTGGTAGCCTAGGGTTACAGAAATAAGTAATTAATGCAGAAATCTTCTTTCGGGCCCACTTGGTGTGTGCTTGGACTGAGCATTGAAGCTTTCACATGTAGAGACTTTTCTTGGAGTTAAACGCCAGCTTTTGTGCTAGTTTGGGCGTTTAACTCCAGCTTTTATGCCAGTTCTGGCGTTTTGACGCCAGAATTTCTATGCTGACTTGGAACGCCAGTTTGGGCCATCAAATCTTAGGCAAAGTATGGACTATTATATATTGCTGGAAAGCCCAAGATGTCTACTTTCCAACGCAATTGAGAGCGCGCCAAGTGGGCTTCTGTAGCTCCAGAAAATCTACTTTGAGTGCATGGAGGTCAGAATCCAACAGCATCTGCAGTCCTTTTTCAGCCTCTGAATCAGATTTTTGCTCAGATCCCTCAATTTCAACCAGAAAATACCTGAAATCACAGAAAAATACACAAACTCATAGTAAAATCCAGAAATGTAATTTTTATTTAAAAACTAATAAAAATATAATAAAAACTAATTAAAATATACTAAAAAGATACTAAAAATAATGCCAAAAAGCGTATAAATTATCCGCTCATCAGTTTGCATATAAAATCTATGGGTAATGACACCTCTGCTGTGCCACCATCTGCTATATGCATGCAATGCAGTTGAAGTATTTTCTTTTTCGTCTTTGATTCATTGTGCTATTAAATTATAGAGATATGCTTAGCGGCTTAGCTATGGTTTTTTGTTTTAATTTATTAACCCAATTTTGGCTAGTTGGGTACTGTTTGATTTTTTAGTTATATATCACTTTTGAAAAATAAGATTTTTAAAAACTGGTTTTAAAAGTGAATTTTTTGTTAAAAAATCTGGTTATGAATTACTTATATTTTTATTCTTTGTTGCTGTTATAGTTTGTCTCTTTAAAACCAGAAAAAGGGAATCAAATAGTGGGTCTCTCTGTAGCTGCGACTACCTTAGACATTGAGTTACACTACAGGTGAATCATTTAATATATTATCTTTTTAAATTTGTTTGAACATTTAATTGTTAAGAATATTTAGTGATTAATTGATTGCTGAAGCTTCTTAGCATAATTTGTTAGATACAAATTGTTAGTCTCATGAACATAGAATATAATGATTCTGATCTTTAAAGAGATTTCTCTTCTCAATATAGAATAATTTTTTTACTTTTATTTTTGGTGTAATTGTTTATGAACAGGTGCATTTCTTATAGATTCTTGGTTCTTTTAATATGTGATTTGGTTTTTAACTATTATGTTACCCGATTTTTTTATGTATACTAATCTTGTTATCTTATTTCCTTTTTCAGAAAATGTTCAAAAAAATTATTGAACATGAGATATATTCAAAGTCAAGTGTTGAATTGTGTGCAAAGTTCTTCAAAAATATGGAAGTTAAGCAAGAAAAGATGTCTTCTGGTCAACAGCAACATCAACCACCACCACTACTTAAGAGGATAAAAATCCTTAGTGATAGGGAAAGGGAGCAGAAGTTAAGAAAAAATGGTGTCCAAGCAAATGATAAGCAGAATTTTGTAGAAAAACCAAAAGTTGCAAAAGAAAAAGGGCAGAATTTGAAGAAAAGTAAAGTACAGATGGAAGCAAGTATGACTCACTCACAAGGATCAACATGTAGACAAGAAAAAGAACTTCCTTCTAAATCTACTGCTGTGGCTCACAAGAATACTAGAGAAGTAGATTCTAGAATGAGTCAAGATTTGAAGAGAAAAGAGACCACAATTGAAGATGATGTTGAAGAGTGTGGCAGCTTGCAAGAAAGGCCAACTAAGAAGGGAAAAACACGTCAATTTGCTTCAATGCCGATTGATACTTTTCTTAAACTTAACAATGAACCTGATGGTGAAGAGCAATTGGATGAGAATGAAGGAGATATTATAGAGGAGCAGGACAAGGATTATATTAATCCAACTGAGGCTGAGAACATAGATAATACTTTGAAAGGTAAACTTTTGGCAGGTTCTCAATTTTTTTTCCTATTTACATTTTCTTAGTTTAATTAGTTTGTTCAGTTTTTGTAAATTAGTCAGTTTAGTTACGCATGCTTAGTGGATTATAAGTGGTTAGGAAGTTTTATCTGAATAGTAGTGAATTTAGGTTGAACTTTTTGGTTGCTGCTGATGCCTTTTATGAATGGTTTTCTGAGCCATTTTAATTAACAAATGATGGTTGTTGCATTACTGTTTCAAATTGTATAGTGCCGCTTTATCCTTGTTAATGGCTGATTTCATGCCTTGTTTTGATTGAGCAATGATGATGATGGCCTTATTATGAGCTGTTTTATTAGTGCTGATTTGATTTTAGTGAGTTCATATGGGTTGATTTTAGTGAGTTCATATGAGTCCAAGTGTGTAGTTACTCTTTTTTTAATTATTATTTTTTCACATTAATATAGGCACATCTGCAAGCTGAGAATAAAAAGTCTAAATAATCAGCAATTAGAGCTTTCCAATCCATATTTGGGAAAGAGAAGGCAGGGAGAGTGCGATATCACGGAAGAGTTACCACACCAACTTTGTTGAAGAAAAATGAAGAAATTGCCACCCTTAAGTAGCAACATGCAGCTGAGAAAGCATCATTAGAGGGTAAAGTTGATGTGATGCAAAAAGAAGTAGATGAACTAAAATCACTTGTTAAGATGATGCTGCAACAAAAAAGTTCAGGAGTGGACCTTGAGATGTTAGCTGCTCAACTAGGAAGCACTTTAGGCAATCCGAACAATCATGCGCATGAGGAGGTATTATTTATTGTTAAAGTTTCTATATGTTATCATATCTTAAATAATGGTTGATTATGTTGATGTTGATTTAATTGTTTTGTGTATCTAAATAGAAGAATGTTATGATATATATGTTTCTCCTCTCTCTCTCTCTCAAACATTTTTAGTAGACATTATTAGTATTAAAGATGTGTAGTTTTATATTTGATTTTTTTTTCTTTTTTTACAGGAAAACTATGTTGAAGGGGAAATCGAACTTGTGGACATGATAATAAATCTATTTGCTACTTAGCTATTTCAACTCTTCTTTGTTATATTTTTTGCAACATTAGATGATATAGTTCGAGGTTGTCATGATAGTATTGTGGTATTTTGAATGTGATTGTGGATCTTACAACAATTTTTATAAGTCAAATTTGATGGAAAATGTTCAATTATTTTTCTTTAGTGACTTTATTTAAATAGTTTAGATTATTTATTGACTTTAAATAATTAAAAAAATGAAATTAATTTCATTCACGAGAAAACTACTATTGTAAATAAAGAATTATATATTACAAAAAATCGTTGTCAAAAGTTACAAAGGACAACGGTGTTAAAACCGTTGCCAAAAAATGACACCAACGGTAACGCTTTAAAATCGTTGTGTTAGATGACTATAAAATGGCAATGGTTTTAAAACCGTTGCCAAAAAATCAATAGTAACGCTTTTAAACCGTTGTCTTAGACAACTATAAAATGGCAACGGTACAAAAACCGTTATCAAAAAATGACACCAACGATAATGCTTTAAAACCGTTGCTGTTGTGGATAACAAAACTACCACAGTTTAAAATCGTTGCCTATCCAGGTACGATTTTAAACCGTTGTATCATGAAAAAGAACGGTTTAAAACCGTTGCTTCTCGAGTAACGGTTTGAAACCGTTGTTTAAAATTTTTTTTAAAAACCCTTGCCTATACCAGTAACTTTGGCAATGGTTTTTTGGTTACCGTTGCCTTAGGTAAAAAACCGTTGCCTTTGAGCATTGGCAACGGCCGCATATACCACATGTCAAAAACCGTTGCCAAAGCGTTGCCTAAAGTTTAAGGAACGGTTTTTCAATCTACGGCAACGGTTTTTGACCGTTGCGAAAAGCCTTATTTGTTGTAGTGATTCTGGCGAGGCTCCGGCTCGTTGGTTCGCTTTCACTGCTTGCGTCAGCAAATCATGGAGCTCTGTCTGCAATCGAATCCTTACTCGTCCAAAGCTCTCTTCTGTTCTTTCTTTCAATCCTTTACTTTCCGTGAGTTTCACCTATTTCCCTCGAATCAAAACATTTCTTAAAAGCTAGGGTTAATTGAAAATGGAAATGGAGCTTTGTGATTATATCAACTTGTTTTTGGAGTAAAATTTTCGAATATATACTCAAAACGATACATGTTATGTTCTGACGAACTTAGGAAGATTGCATTTTTCCCTCAAATTGGTGATATATATGGAAATGAATTTAGTGCTTGAATTTATGATAAGGACTAATTTTATGTCTAGTATTTTTTTTTGAGTTACCAATTTGAGCATTTACCTTTAGTATTTATCTTTTTGATAACTCAAATTTATCATCAAATGTGAAAAAATTTGGTATGTGTTTTGACAGAAACGATGTTTGTGTGCATGTGTTGAGATTCTTAAATGAATGGTATGGAATAATGTGCATGTGTTGAATTTCTAGCATGGCGCGGAGGTTGTTGGCAGCACTGGCAGCCATTTCCGTAACCGTCGCTGCACTTTTCGGAGATTCCGTTAACTGCTTTGACGATGGTGGCAAATCCGAACCACAGCCCACTCTCTACGATGAGCTCACTCTCCCCGCCGGTTACCCCTGCGCCGAATACATGGTAACCTCTCACTCTCTATACCTTACTTCAACAACCAATTCACTCAACCTCTTTTTTCTTTCTCTCTTAAACATCGATATTTGATATTTTAAATTGATATTATTTGCAGTTGCTGAAATTCAACCTTTAATGCTTTGATTTGTTAATGCTAAAATTGGATCATTTAGATTATTATTCATTTGTTGTTATTATTGTCATTATTCGTCTGCTAATATTGATAGTGTCTTTTGGTGTCAGCTAATAGCTAAGTGTTGGAGGGTTGTTGTTTTAATTTGTCCTGTTTTGTGTGTTGATTTTCATATTATGTGCTGCAATTCTTTTATAGTGGACATATGTACTCTTTTAATTATAAACTTGTACACAACCTTATTAATATATAAAAAATTTAATCATAGATTTTTAGCAAATAAACAATCATTTTGAGAAAATTAAGGGTAAATTTGGTTTGTATTTTTATTTTTTATTCTCATTCAGTCTTTTCTAATTTTATAAATTTATAAAAGAAAATTGAAATTAAATAATAAAAATAATAAATTTATTAAATAGAATTTTCAATCTACATTATCTATTTACAATAAAGCTAGATCAATTATTCAAAGGGCAAATTGGCCATGTATGCTTATTAAACAAAGTACAATAATCTTATAATAAAGAGTTCTAGGATGAGTAACCCTATCCCCTTTACTATGAGTTTTCTACCTAGGCTGCGGTTAAATGATGTACCACCACCTGCAAGACAATACGTTCAAACATGAGTCCTACAACCTATATATACTTGGGGCTAATAGATGATCAAATATCAAATTATCAAAGTTTTCTTTAAAAAAAAAAAGTATTAATGTGACAGTGGATACACTAAAATAGTTTGCCTAAGGTGCTTACTTGGATTGGTGGGGATGCTTTGTTCATTCCTGAAAAAGTTTCTAGGATCAACATCAGTCTTGATCTTCACTAAGAGGGGGTGGATTAAATTGAAAATAATATCAGTGCATTTATAATGAAATGTTTTTTTGAAGTTTTGGTCATAGAATTTAACTAGCTTCTTTTTTTATTTACCGATGTCATTTTTAATATCATAATTCCTACTCTCTATTAGGCATTCAGTTCACTGTTTTCACTATACAAACTGCTTTAACTAATTTATTTAAATTGCTGAGAAATTGAGATAAACTGATCTTAATTAACCAGTAGAATCATTGGCATTTACAAAATTTAAGGGCTAGATTTTCTGTTGCAGTGTGATTTAGTTTTTTCATATTTACACGTTTCTAATATCCACTTGAAAGGCATAATTAATGATACCCATTTATGGGTAAGCCACTTAAGGTTCTGTGGTTATAAAATTTGCAGGTAATTTCTATGTTATATGTTCTAGTGTTGGTATTGAATCTGCTTTAATTTTATTTCGCCTGATGTGACAGCAACTAAAAGAAATGAATTTGAGGATTATTTTTTGAAGCGATAGTTGCTCATGGGAATATATGAGAAGGGTTTTGAAAGGCCTTCTCCTATCCAAAAAGAAAGCATTCCAATTGCTCTTACTGGTAGTGACATTCTTGCAAGGGATAAAAATGGGACAGGCAAAACAGCTGCATTTTGCATTCCTGCATTGGAAAAAATTGACCAGGATAACAATGTTATTCAAGGTTTGACTTCTTCCTCTTACCTTTATCTTTCTATTAGATTCCCATGAGTTCGATTGAGAGGACTATCATATTTATTGTAGTTCAAGGCCAGTTTGAATGAACTTCTCAGGGAACAAGCTTGCTTCAATGGGCATAAATTTTTACTATAATATTTTTTTCTCATGTTTTTAGGATTTTGTCCTAGTTTAGATTATATATGTGTTGATGTTGGCTTTGTTGCCATGATTCAAACTGATGGGAACTAATCATGTTATGGATGAGGTAAATACTTTTTTGCCTCAACTTCTACTCATTTATAAAAGTGGTTGACATGCATAAACTATTTGAAAAGTTACAATCCTTTTAAATGAGAACAAACAAATTTTCAATTATATTCTCTTCGTATGTTCATTCTGTTTCTTTAGTAGTAAGAGTTGGTTCCTAATCCCTTCTTTTACATTGCTTTTTGTTTGGTTTCAGGCTAATAAGCTTTTGTCCCCAGAATTCCAATCTTCTATAGTTGTTATTAATTTTAATTTTTCCAAGAATTCAGAAACTTATCTCCATAGGATATACTGATTTTTCCTCATTCCCTTCCTAATTTATTTACCTTGACACTGATTTCCTGTTCTAATGGATCATATACGGATATACAGGTCGGTCGCTCAGGAAGGTTTGGGCATCTTGGTTTAGCAGTTAACTTTATCACTTATTGGGACCGCTTTAATTTGTATATAACTTACAGTCTGTTAAGTTAATGCATTTCAACTGTATATGCTATAGATTTATTATGCATTCTGTCTTTCGTGCTAATATAGGATTGAACAAGAATTTGGAATTGAAATAAAGCAAATTCCACCACACATTGACCAGGTATGACAGGATGGAGTTTAATATTAGCCTTTTAACTGGCAGATATTTTGCTGGGTTCAGTTTGGGTTTTCCTTAATTTCATTTTCAGATGTGTTTGTTGCTAACATTAGTAACATGCTGGGCCCTGTTTGGCATATATTTTGCTAACATTTGTGTTTGTTGCTAACAATTTGTTGCTAACATTAGTAACATCAGGTTGGGGGGAATGAGAAGAGTTTTCTATTTCCCTCAGGAACAGAGAGAACATGTACATCACAAAAATGCTTTACCATGTTTAGTTTTGAGAAAATCCCAAAAAAAAGTTATAAAATTTCCTAGTGGATCTTGAGCTCAGATATTTGGTCAAAATTTGCAACTGCTTCACTTAAGTTTTTTTTTTCAATTTGAGCTAGATGGTTTGATTTCTTTTGTTGCCCTTCTTTGTTTTTTGTTATTTCATTGTGCAATTTCTGATTTATAACTTGGTTATTATATTTTATTTGCTCTTTCTATAGTCGTTTGAGAAAAATTAAAAGTGAGTTTTGTTTGTAGTGAAAGAATTTTTTTCTTTTATGTTTGAAAAATAAAAGGAATTATCATAACTTCATCATCCTCACTTGATAAGAATCCACTTGTTTTCTTGTTTGTTAATTAAGTATGAATTTGGTGACTATTTGATTAAGGAATACACAGTTGGTGGCTCTTGGTGGCTATTTAGTTAAGTATGAATTTGGTGACTACTTGATAAGAATCCACTTGTTTTCCTGTTATTGTTATTGGTGGTGTTTTTCTAGGGATATTGAAAGATTGATAGAAGTTGGGGATAAATTGGTATTGGTGATTTTTATACATACTTATTTTTATTTCTGATATTAATAGAGAGATGCTTGAGCCTTTGCTATATATTGCTGTTGCAGTTGGCCTGCACTTGGACGTCTCATACCCTAATTTGCTTCCGGAATAGGTATGTCACGTTGCTTTCCCTCCGTGCTAGGCTACTATGGTTACTATCTATTTGCAACTTATTCCAAGATATTCCAGAGATTGTTATAAAATTATACAAAATGGTTGAACTAGGAATTTTATATGCATATCTTTAGAATTATCTCTCAGGAATAGTGGTGGCGAATTGCATGTGATCAACTTGTGCATGTCACATATTTCAATATGAAGATGTGACACACCCTTATTCCAAGTCTTATATATTTTTTTATGATTTCTTTCTTTAATATTTATCATGGCAAGATGTTTTATAATTTGCTTACCTTCTGTTTTTCGTTATTCATATGATCATACTTGCAGATTATTCGTGAAGTGTATCATGGAGCTTTCCATTTGGTTTCTTTATCCAAAGAAGGCCTAGTACAAGCTTGGGGTGATTCAATGACATTTCTTAATTCCCTTCCTAGAAATTCATTTTTGTTTATGTTTGTAAATTTCATGTACATTGTCGTTGCATGTATAGAGATGACATGGCTAATTTGGTTTGAATTCTATTAATGTAATATTACTTTTTATTGATTAATTTTTTTAAATGACATTTACATATTTTTGTTAATATTTTTTATTATTTTTGGAGTGTATTAGAGTGCATGTAAAAGCATATACCAATTTTTTTTAATTTGATAAGGATATGGCCACGCTTTTAAAACGTGGCAATAGGTTTTTTTTTTAAATTTGATAATGATACAGCCACGCAAGCGTGGCAATAGGTTCATTTCTAGGTACATTTAAAATCGTAGCCTTATTGTTCCCTATCGGTACGCTTTTGAAGTGTACCCAAAACCAACCTTTTGGGCACGCTTCAAAAGCGTGATGATATGTACACTTTTCGGTACGCTTCTCAAGCGTAGCAAGAGATGAAAGCGTGCCAACAAAAGAAGCGTACCGATAGATCCACAAACACGTGGCGATAGAGCAACCGGCACACTTGCGGATGTGACCCTTTCAAAAGCGTGCCAATAGCTCAAAAAGCGTGGCAAAAAGCTATCGGCACGCTTTTTTGTACTTTTCGGCACGCTTTAAAAGCGTGGTAGAAAGCTTCTTTTCTTGTAGTTCAATATTAATTTTTAGGATATTTATTATTATCAAAACTCAATATATTATTATTTCATAAAATACGAGAAGTCATGTATTTTATCATATCTTGACATTCATTAATTAGTACAATTGGAAGAGCTTACTGCAAAGTATTGTTAATCACTTAATCGATTATTCAATTACAACAACACAAACAATTCTGATCTAACGTTGAACCCAGATTATTTACAGACATTGCAAGCAATATGTCCCTAAAATGGAAGTGGTGATAGCCTAACCAATTTGGATGTTTCAACTCCAAATACATTGAACAACAGATATTACTCCAATCTTAGGTCTCAAAGAGAATTGCTTCAGAGTTATCAAGAGCTTTATTCAACAAGAACTAACAATTTTTAATTTCAAAAATTAAACAGAAAATAAAATAATTAACACTTTAACATATAACATAAACCAAAAATTATAGACTAACACTAACCTGACCGAGTGACCGGAAAAGACGACGCTGGAGCATGGAAGAAGCTGGCTGCTGGAGAGGGAATCGCTGACCGAAGATGAAGCTGGCTGCTGGAGAAGGAACCGCAGACGACGATGCTAACGAAGATGTCGACGGAGACGCCGACGACAGAGAGGAAGTTGGTTGCTGCGTCGCTGCCGCTACCAGGAAGACAATGGAGAAGATGATGCGCCTGACGGTCCTGTGGACGAGGTGGAGAAGACGATGCGCCTGACCCCTGATGGAGAAGACGATGGAGAAGCTGGTTGTTCGAGTAATGGTGAGGTTTGAGGAAGCTCTGCCTCTGCTAAGGTTTCTGGGTTTGTTTACTCCATGGAGTAAGAGACTGAGAGTGTGAGAGGGCGCCGCTAGTGTTACTGTGTTAGGGTTACAAGTTGGAAAACTCACTCAAAGACATATATATATATATATATATATATATATATATATATATATATATATATATATATATATATATATATGTTTATTTAATTAATATATGAACGGGTTCACAGGTTGGTTCGGATTCTGCACCCCAGAACTGTTACCCGAACCAATCACTAGGAATAGCTATCGGTTTGGTTCGGATTGAACCCGATTACCTGTTAGTTCCAGAACCAATTTAATTGGTTCGTTTAGGGTTCGGATGGGTAATCAGGTACCCGTTACCTATGCTCACCCTTATTCTAAATGACCGTCTTCCTTTAAAGTGTAGAGAAACAAATTTATGACAGTCTCTAACAATCATTATTGACATAACCGTCGCTATATCAGAATATTGCGACAGTTTATTTTTTCAGTAGTTTATAACTGCCTGTAAACCTCAACAATGTGTAAATATGACATAAAGAAAGTTTGACATGGTAAATATAAGATATATAACTATAGATATGCTTCTATCAAATATAGTTTAAATTTATGGATAAGTAATTTTATGGTATAATATCAAAGTTTTTATAACTTAAAATAAGCTCAATTTTTGTTATTAAAAAAATCAATATAACACCTCAAAAAAAACTTAGGAAAAATTAAAACAAAAATATACTTTTGATTAAAAAAATATAAGATATATAACTAGTCATGTATCTTTTTATTTATTTATCTTAAATCTTTATCTCAATTCTACATAAAGTTTTTAAGTTTTGAACCCATGGATTCCGTGAGTAAACACACATTGTCATTTCTGTCTTTTAGAGGTCAGATTAGGACTTATGGTTAAAAGGTTAGGCTTGTATTGTAGTTATTCATTTTATATACTTCTGTGACATACTAAAGGTTTGTTTAGACATATAAGTTTGACCTATTCAAAAGTTTACCTAACGTAAAATTTGTTAATAAGTCTGTTAATAAATAAAAAATTTAATTCGACTGAAATTTTAAATAGGTCTATTAAGATCTAAAGATACAAACAATTTTTTTTATATATTTAATTTATTAAAAAAATTTGATAGATAAGTGATAAATAATGAATGACACAATAACAAGCCTAGCTAACCAAATTATTGTAGCCTTCTAATTGAGTGATTAATTAAAGGAAATGCTTGACATTAATATTATATATTGATTATCTAACATACTAAATTGTTACTACAGAAGATCAAGGATCATAAATGTCATTTTCTTTTCTGTTACCTAATCATCATCTGCTGGCCAAAGTTTCAAAGAAGCATCTCATCAATTCACATTACTATTTATTGAAACCGCCAAAGTAAGTTCAATAATCACAATCACGGTGCATGCTAACAAGAAGGGAGAAAGTTTCTATGACAACGAAGTCAAATTAAAAGGACCTAATTGTTCTAGTGTTCTTGCTCTTATTTAATTTCTAGAAGAAATAGCTCCTTCAATTCACTACTTTTTTATATGCCTTATCTTTCTTAAGTTGACAAGGTGTCGGATAATCTCACTGACTTAAGCACTAAGCAGGGCACAGTAAAAATTTTAAAATTTTGTTAATACAAATAATTAATGTGATAAAATGGCGATTAGATAGATAACAACATGCTTTTGTTCAAATAAGGCATTTTGCTCCCTTCAAATCCAAAATATATCTTGGTTAATATGGAATTCTTAATACGAATATATATCACATAATGGTGAAAACTTAAATGTATATAAATGTATATAGGTGCCTTTTATAATTGAATAATGAAATATACTGATCATATTTATTTTTATTAAGTAATAAATAATCATAAAATGTTGAAAATGACATAATATTGAGTTGCATTTTTCTTTTATGTTCAAGGAGTGTTTAAATGGAACTTGAGGAACTCGGATGCGTGAAAGGAGTATCTATAAAGGAACTTAAAAGTTCAAGTAAAAAGAGTTTATCATTTTTTTATTGGTCAATAGATTATTGTATACATAAGACAGAATTTAAACTTTTCACATACATGCATCCTCTAGAGTTTGGGATGCGTGAAAGGAGTATCTATAAAGGAATTTAAAAGTTCAAGTAAAAAGAGTTTATCATTTTTTTATTGGTCAATAGATTATTGTATAAATAAGATAGAATTTAAACTTTTCACATACATGCAATCTCTAGAGTTTAAACTCTAGACCTTAATGGTGGGGAGGGGGTAAAACACCACCTGAGCTAAGGCTCTTCGGCGACTAACTCAATTTAGTTATTTAGAAGATGTAATTACTCTCATGTATTGAGTGGCCCAAGGGGGACATAGTGTCCTTGGATTGGGTCTAGGCCCAAATGTCCGAACACTATATCAATAGAACAGATCAATATGTCAAACTTTTTGTTTGGCCCAAATAGTACAGATCACTAGCCCACAAAAAATGTATTACAAATTTAGAATTTAGTTTTTTAACAATTTAGGTCTTGGCACATATGAAAGATTTGTAGGTCTTTCATCAAGTTATATTAGGATTCAAATTCCAAGAATGGAATATAAAATTCTATCTAGTGTGTGTGAGTGTAGTTAATGTGGATAGTGTAAGACAAAAAAAAAATCATAATTCATTATTCTCTCCCGCTTTATGATTATCGTTATAAATGGTACACAACCTTTGGTAATCTAATACGAGAATTATAATATTTGTTGTTATTTTTAGGGTTAAGTACGATTTTGGTCTCTAAAATATAGGTTAAAATTTTTTTTTTGTCTTTAACTTTTTTTGTATACAAAATCGTTCCTAAAGTTTAACTTGATTTTTTAAAATTTATTACCAAATCTCCTAACAAAAAACTTATAAAAGAAAAAAAAGGAGAAAGAGAACAGACGAAAGAGAAAAACAGAATCACAGGGAAGGGAAGAAGAAGAAGAAGAGAAAGAAAGGAAGATGGGGAAAGGGAGGACGGCGCGGCGACGCTTGGAGTCGCTGTCGCCGTCGGGAATCAGAACTAGAGGGAGAGAGAGCTCACAAGGGAGAGAGGATATGCGAGCCAGTGACGCACTAGAGAGAGGAGGAGGAAGGAGGTGTTGTCCCACGCCTTGCTGCCACGTCTTGCCGTCGTCGAGGAGCTCGCGGGGAGAGAGAGAGAGAGAGAGAGAGAGAGAGAGAGAGAGAGAGAGAGAGAGAGAGGTGCCTCGTCGCCGCCGCTGCTCCTCTCTAGGGTTTCAATTCTGCTTTTGATTTGTTGATTTTGTTATTTATATTGTTGATTTTATTAATCACATTGTTTTTTATTCTTATTATATTGATGTTGTTGACTCTAATTTCATTATAATTCCATTGTTTTTATGCTTCTGTTTCTTTTGCTTCTGATTCTGATTTTATTGTTATTGTGCTTCTGATTCTGATTCTGTTTTTTATTTTATTGTTGTTGCGCTTCTGATTTCATTGTTCTTCTAATTTTTTGTGTTTTGATTCTTTGATATTTGATCTACAGATTTATTTTTTACTTCTGTTTTTGCTTCTATTTTTGAATCTATTTTTTAGGAGTGTTCATGGACCGGATGAAATCGGGTTTGTCCTAACCTAGACCTGACCCTAAATATACACCGGGTTCATTTTTTAGATCCTAACCCGGTGTTAGACCCAATGAAACCTAAACATTTTCGGACCACAACTATACCGGGTAAAAATCGGGTCTTTAAAGCTTTAACAATAATTTATAAATAAACTTATTTATGATGCACTTATTTATAAACAAGAAATTTGTTACCGAAAAGTTGATATATATTTAAACTTGAATTTATCCATAAATTCTAATTTGATACTTCTTTGATCTATTTTCTAATTCAACAAGTGTGATTAAAAGCAAAACAATTAGATTATAATTAATATAACATAATATTGAAATTTATATATATTTTTTAGTTTTTTTAGGATGCACATAGGTCGGATGAAATCGAATTCGCCTTGATTCGAATCCGACTCAAAATAATGACTAGATCTATTTTTAAGACTGTTATTCAACCTTAAATAATCCGATAAAATCGCATCAAATTAGTCTCTAAAATATTTGAAATCGGACCAAGGCTGATTGCAAATAAACAAGAGACAATAAACAAGAGACAATAAAGTGATGACCAGTGACTACGTACACATAATTTGCTCCTTTACAACTTTTGGTGGGTCTGATTGCATTTTGACAAACTGGAAAAGAACAATTTGTTTCTTTACTTTTTTTTTTTTTTAATCTTTTTATTTGTGATAAAGCTATTCTCTCTATTATTCCACCGACACACATACATAAAGTAGAACCTCTTTTCCCTTCAAATAGGAATAACAACAACAATAATATATCTTTGTTTTTCATTTTAGAACAGTTGAATCAAGGGTTTATTCCTAAGCCAAAAATCATAATTGTACTATTATAAAAATGAATTGAAAAATTATTTACGAGAACCGAATCGATTAATGAACCGATGAAATAATTGGTTTATTAGTTCAGTAGTTCGATCGAGGTTCAACTGAGGTTTAACCGATTTAATTAAATATAAATAAAATTATTAAAAATTTAATATATAATTTTTAATTTAAATTTAATAATTTCTAAATCTAAAAATTTTAATATGAAAATAATTTTAAAGTTATACCTCAACATGAGACTAAAAGGTGTTATACCTCAAAATTAGACATTAATAATTTTCTTAAAAATACTAACAGTACATTAAGATGCTCAATAAAAACACACTAATAGAAATAATACATTCATAATAATTAAGACAGTATCTCTTCATTATTTAGAAACAAATGGTACCAATAAAAATAAAAAATCCTCTAAACTACATTCTCAACAATTATCTAATTCTAGAAATTTCTACCATACCAAGAGTGACTTTATCTAGCCAAGGAGAACACAACATACAGAGAGATTAACAAAAGAAAAAATACTTCAATGCAGGAACATGTCCATGAATGCCATGATTGATTGAATTGGGGTGAGGAATTTGTCATGGCTTCAGAAGTGAATCCAAATCCAAAATCTAGAAATCCAAATTACAAATTACATTCAACAATTATAGCAAAATTCAAAATGATAACAATTCAGAACCCAGAAGATTATATTAATTCATCCAGCATTTAAAATAAAAAATTATATTCAGCAAAATTCAATAGGGCAGAATTTTGAACTTATATAGCAAAATTCAAAATCTAGAGTTCCAAAATTGAACTTATATCAAATTTATATTCAGTAAAATTCAGAATTACATAACGATTAATTCATATAATTAACAAAATAAAAAAATTAAAAAGCAGAATAAGAACTCTGCATCAAGCCATCAATTCATATAATTAACAAAATAAAAAAATTAACTGAACTTAAATCTGAACTAAATTCTTTACTGCAGCAACTAGCAATTCATACAGTTAATTAAAACCAAATAAAAAAATTAATTGAAAAACCCGAAAACTCACTGCGATTCACGGCGGCAGAACAGATGCCCAACTACGATGTTGACAGAAGCCGACGACGGCGACACCAGAAGCTTCAGTGTTCAGAGTTCAAGACGACGACACTACTGACAGCTGTGCTGTGGGGGTGTGTCGTGTGTGTTCTTCGGAAGACCAGACGACGATGATGCTAGACGCTTCAAACCACGAGGGTGGCAACTGCTGGTGGTCATTGGCTCACTACTGGCGTCGATTGTGGTGTGGATGGTGGAGTCCCTCTGCTCGTTGGAGGAAAAGGAAAGTAGGGTTGAGGGAGGCGTGGTGACAACTGAGTGCTGAATGATTTGGGGGTGGAGTAAATACCCATAGTCGTCCCTGAGATTCACGCAAATACTCAATCTAATCCTCAAGATCTCGATTTCCCCATTGTAGTCCTCCAGATAGAGCTCCGAGCACTCAAAGTGGTCCCTGGCCATATTTCAGGTGATGAGTCATCACCGGAACGCTGACGTGGCCTCAGATTGCCACGTGGGAGGGGTCCAAAACGTCGTCGTTTTGGTTTGGCACCCTTGATAGCCAAAAACGACGTCGTTTAGATGTTATTTAGTATGAAAAACAGTTTTCTCTGCTAACACAAACACTTCACTTCCTCCGTCTCTTCTTCTTTCACTCTCTGACTTCTTCTTCATCTCCCCATCAATGGCATAGCCGTAAGGTTGTATTCACTGGCTTTAAAAATTTGAAAGAAGAAGTAATCCGACCAAAAGTTATTATCGTTCTTTCCCTCCTTCACAAGAAGCACAAGGTTCTGACTTTGTGATATCAGACTCAATGTAACCTTCCTTTTTTTACTTTGCATTTTCAATACAGTGTTGGTTGATGATATGCAAGTTGTTAGTATAGTTGAGGTTTTGGAGTTTTGGTGTCATTTTAGTGTCTAGGGTTTGAAGGCTGGCTGGGATGAAACAGGAAGATGTATTCAGGATTGGAAAAATATGTTTTCTTGTGGTGATTTTTTTTAATTGCATTAGTAGGCTTTCAAATTCTGCCTGTATTAAGTGAAAATTTAAAATTTCTTGCGGATGAAAGAGAAGTTGGACATCATGTTTCATCATGGGGGTGACTTCAAAAAAAATACAGAAGGGATTATGGTATATTTTCCGAACAACAAGGCCTGTTTAGGTGATCTAGACACTGATACTCTAGATGTCTTCTACATACGGAACTACCATAAGGAGCTTGGGTACAATGACATAAAATAGTGCTGGTGGCATGTTCCTGGAAAAAGCTTAGATAATGGGTTGAGAAATGTAAACAGTGACAAAGAGATAAGGGAGATGGTGAATTGTGCTAGGACAAATGAGGGATTGATTGATGTATATTTCGAGCATGGAGTGTTAGTGCCGGAGGTGTTAGAGGGAGATAACACAGTTGTGTACTTGGATGACGATGGTGGAGAGGGGTGTAATGCAAGTACAGATGCTGATGTGAGTTCCCCACTCAATGAGACTCATGCACTCATAGTTTCTCCTATCCCGAAGGTTGTACCCAATAGTTCTTGCAAATCCAGTCACACTCCAAAACCAAAATGCCTACAAAAAATACTAATCCTCCCAAGACAACCAACCCTCCCAAGAAGACCAACCCCCCAAAGCCCACCAAAACCAGCCAGTCCACCAAGCCCAGTCAGAGCACTAAATAAGATAAGAGCAACAAGTATAAACTATCCAAGAGATCAAGTATTTGTAGGAGACCCTGTACACGGTCTGTTGCTAGAGGATTCAGGAGCAAAGTGTTTAATAATGAAGTTCCCTTTGATGTATCTTCTGACTCTTCTGACAGTGAAGAGGATAGCATGTTTAAGCTAGGTCCGGATGAGGGTAGTTTCTCTGATTCTGAGGCTGCAGGGAATGATCCTAAAAGTAGGAGTAGGATTAGGAGAAACATGGTACATGCAGCGGTGGGTAAGAGAAATATTAATCCACTAGGTAAAGGGAAGGAGAAGATATTGCATGAAGACGACGGTTTGGTGCAGGAGGTGAACGACGCTGAGGTTGACCTTGGGTTCGTGGGTTGTGTTCATGAAGGTGCAGAGGATGGACTAGACCCAGGTGTTGACTCGATGGCACCAATTCTTGGCACTCAGAGGAGATGAAGACGCCTCCAAACTCAGAAGATGAGCTGGAGGAAGGAAATGATTCTGAAGAGGCATCTCCGCTGTTTAGGGAGGGTGCAAGGTTTGGAGAGCTGCATCTTGAGGTTGGCATGAAGTTCGGAACGAAATGGAAATTTAGAGAAGCTGTAAGGAAATACACAATCCAAGAGGGTAGAAGCATAAAGCTAGTGAAAAATGATAACATAATATGCAGGGCGGTGTGTAAGGTCAAAGAGTGTCTATGGGTGGCTTATGCATCAAGAGACCATGAAGACACCTGTTGGCAAATTAAGACCTTCAACGATGACCACACTTGCCCAAGAGAGGACAAGAATAGGGCTGCCAACAGGAATTGGGTATGCAGCAAACTTGTAAAGAAGGTGAGAAAGTATCCAAATTTTAGACACTGCGAGGCTACAACTTACTTCAAGACACGGTTTGACTTGACACTGCATAAGAATTCAATATCCAGGGCATTAATGGATGCTAGAAGTGTAGTGTATGGGGATGAAAAAGAGTAATATAGGATGGTTAGGGATTATGGTATGACGCTATTGAAGACTAATCCCGATTCCACTGTACAAATATGCATCACCCCCCCCCCAAACCAGATGGTAAAGTTACCTTTGATAGGATGTATATATGCTTAAGCGGCTGTAAAAACGGGTTCAAGGCTGGCTGCCGTCCTTTGATAGGTCTGGATGGTGCTTTCCTGAAGACAAGGTTTGGTGGCTAGATTTTGTCAGCTGTGGGGTTAGATGCAAATCACCATATCTATGTAATAGCCTGGGCTATTGTTAGAGTGGAGAATACAGAGACATGGAGATGGTTTCTTGGGCTACTTCATCAGGACTTGGGTTACTATAAAGATCATGACTGGTGCTTCATATCAGATATGCAAAAGGTATGGAGCACTTATATTTATTGTCCTGCTTTGATTTTATTGTATATTGATGGTTAGATGTTCCGTTAAGACTTGTGCTGTTATATGCTTATATGGAGAACTTGTAATTATGTTATTATACAAAGATTGTTGTTATTTGGAGAATTGTGCTTTCATTGGATATTGATGGTTAGATGTTCCATTACTGATGGTTAAATGCTTATCTGTTATATGCTCATATGCTCACATTTTTATCTATGTAGTATACATGCTCATATGATTATATGCATAACTATTATCAGAAACATTGCTGCTAGAAATGACAAATAGGAATTGGATTAATCAGAGTGTCTTGTAAACTTTTTATATAGTTTAGCTCCTGGATCATTGTCTGATTATCTGCATATCTGTTAGGGACTTTTATGGGGATCGATTGTAAAGTTTGGGGATCTTTATGGGGATAAGCATAAACGTCAGGGACTATTATGGGTCACGAATACAAAGTCAGGGTCATATATGTGTACATTTTGTTGAAGCTATATATGTATAATGTTTCCTGAATCTAGCAGGGACTGATATCAGCAGTGAAAGAGGTGATGCCTGATGTGCATCACCATTTCTGCGTCTGGCACTTATGGAAAAATTTTAAGAATTAGAAGGACTTACAGCTACGGAAACTTTTGTGGGAATATGCAAGGGCAACAACATACCAAGAATTCAGGGATAGAATGGACAAGATCAAAAGGTTAAATGAGGATGCTTGGGCATATTTAGAAAAGTGGCCGATGGATGCTTGGACCAGAAGCTTATTCAGCCATAAGCCGAAGTTGGATAGCATTTGTAACAACGCATACGAGGTGTTCAATTCTAAGATCAAGGATGCACGAGGCAAACCCATCATAACATTGCTGGAGGAGGTAAGGATGTTTGTTATGAGCCTATTTGGACTGGGGATAACGGATACAAAAAATTTGAGGTGCACGGACATCCAACTAACCATGTTGCGGACATAGGAAAAAGATTGTGCACCTGCTAATTTTGGATGCTAACGGGTAAGTTGATTGCGTAACACAATTGTCTTTATGCATTTTAGTTACTTCAACCATAACTATTATCATGTTTCATGTCACTGTTTGGCAGGTATTCTGTGTGTGCACGCTTGTGCTGCCTTCTCTCGTGTGAATAAGCAGCTAGAGGACTTCTGTCACAAATGGTTGACCATGGAATCATACAGAAAAACTTATAACGACCACATTAATCCAATTCCGGGGCAACCAATGTGGGAGCAAGTAGAGGACTGTAACAGGCCACATGCCCCTAAAATCAAGACAAAACCTAGAAAACTAAAGATGAAGAGGAGGATGGATGCGGATAGAAGAGTAGTTTTGGAACTAAGAAGCCTAAAGTTGACCCAAAACTGTCGGGCAACACTGCAGATGGTGTGCACCTAAAAAGACAGCTGGAGATCTTTACATGCAGTTTCTGTGGTGAAAAGGGGCATACAAAGAGAGGCTGCAAAAAGAAGAGAGATGCTGATGCTACCGCTGCTGCTACTGCAGCTGTCGCTTCCGCTACTGCCAAGGTGGCTGAGAAGAAGAAAAATGATGAAGGACATCCTGCGCCTGAGCAGCCTGTTCAGCAGTCCCAAGACGATTCTGGCCAAGCAGATTTGGAAAGCACTCCCCAGGAGATCGAGATAACTCATCCTATTGCCTCTGAGCAAGAGGATTCTCAAAAGGTAACTAAAATTTAACATATTCAAGCTTTTATTATTTCCATGCATCAATCATACTTAATGCCCAAGTTTTTCTCCTATAGGATCCTGGACCGAAAAGACCTTCCAAGCTGTCACCAAGAAGACGGTCCTCTCTGCCGCCAACCGCACCAACAGTAAACCCCTTGTAGGGTGCATCTTCAGCAACAACTTCAAAGTTTGCCAACTTGATGCAGTTCATCCCAACGCCAGGATTTAAGCCGCCAAGAAAGGAGAATTGAAGACTTTAGATATATCTACTTAGGAGTTTCTATTTTGTGTAATTAGTCTTTTCTATCGTACAATGACTAGATGGTGAATTGTGATCCAAAGGCCTTTTTGATATGCCTTGCTTTTGATTAAACTACAGATAGCAGCATCATGGTTTCTAGGCAGCCTTTTACCTTCATCTTTTGTTGTTTTTGGATAAACAATGGAATTTATCTTAATATACTATACTTTGTGGTTTACCATTCAAGAAGTAGTTTTTTTTATTTTTTTATAAACAATGGAATTTATCTTAACAACAGTTTCATAGTTAACAGCATTTTTCATTCCATCAAGAAGCAGTTTTTTACGTCTGTTGCTTAAAAGGAACCCTAAACCACCAACTAATTCATCATTTACAATACAGGATCACCAACAACACTATCAATACAAACACAGCTAACACTAACAATTGGGTATAAACTTTTTGTATCTGGACATCCTCCTCCAACCTTCGCCTCCAATCAAAGTTCATCTTCACTTCATCACCACACGATTCTGACTTTTCAACCTGTTCCTCATTCACAGAATCTGCCCAGACAAAAAGCCCACACCATCTCTTTCCACTTGTCTGTAACCAAGAAAGGATTAAAGTTCAGAGAGGAACAACACAAGAACAGTCAGGGGAGGAGAATCATAACAACACAAGTAATTATTCTAACCAACATTATAATTAGGGCAGCCATAAAACGGTTTGTTCGGATTCGAATCTGTGCCAGACCATCTGAGAACCGGCCTGCAGCCATAGCTGTACCATTCTGGCGGGCTGATCTTCTGCTATTCATTTGCGTTCTATTCCGGTTCCAGCTAGATGGGGAATGAACAGAACTTCCACCTGCAGTGCTACTACCACACATCATCGGCATGAGTAGCAGCCCCAGATGGAAGTGTATGAACAGGAAGAAGTGTATGAAAGAAGAAGAAGAAGAGATGAAGTGTCTGAGAATTTGGGGATTTAGGGTTACATATAATAGGAGGGACCAATCTGGGTACAAATCAGAAATTCGCCAACTCAGCTAGCTGTTAGGAGCCCTCCAGCGTGGCAAACCGAGTCCACATCAGCGCTCCGGTGATGACTCATCACCAGGAATATACCCAGGGACTACTTTGAGTGCTCGGAACTCTATCTGGAGGACTACAATGGAAAAATCGGGATCTTAAGGATTGCATTGGTTATTTGCGTGAATCTCAGGGACGACTATGAGTATTTACTCTTTGGGGGTGGGTTAGGTTAGTGGGTCGTGGGTTTTGTTTTGTTTTGTTTTGTTTTTGCGTAAAAAAACGACATCGTTTTGGGTTATTTTCAAAAACCAGAACTTCAAAAAACCCGCCTGGTTCATCCGGTCCACCAGTTAACCACCAGTTCAACCGATTTTTGCAGAGAGATTTTGGGATCAACTAGACCAGTCAGATAACTGGTTTTCGGTTAATCTAGTTGAACCGGTCGGTCGGATCCGGTTTTCAGAACCTTGGTATAAACTAACTCAAGCAAAATTTTTGTATTTTTAGTTTTGAAATTCAAAAAATTAGGATAGTAGGAATTATTTTTCTTTTTTATACCAAATGTCTTATTTTTTAACTTGTTGGCTACACTCCTAATTGGTTTTTTAGTAGAACCGTATAAAAATTAAGCAAAAACTCAGTTGCAATCAACTTTACATGAAATTGATAACTAATAACAGTTAAATAATTTGCCTGATTTAACTAAATTTTTATTTAACGATTTTCAATTATTAACTTCACATAAAATTGATTGCAACTGAGTTTCACCTAAAAATTATTATAATTTCTTAGAATGACATCTATTTAACACAAATCTTCACTCACATAAAAGAATATTAAAGTTGCCATCAAATTTTAATTAAGGGTGACAGTGCCACGCAGTGGATAAATTAAAGAGAAATATTAGAAAGTTAGAGGACAAATACTTCTATCAATATTATTAGTTAATATTTTGAATTAATATTTTATTTATATTTTTGAAATTTAGAATTAAAAATTTACTATTTGAAATTACGTATCAAATATTAGCCAAAAATAAATTTTATTGATCAGATAAAATTTAAATATTCATGTGCATTTTTTATTAATTTAAGTTTTTTTGAAAAAATAGTTTTACGGTGGAAAAGAATTATGATCTTTAAAGTGATTTTGACCATGGTTCTCATCAAATGCATACAAAACTATCTCATAATTAACCGAAAGACCTAAACTAATTAATAGAATCTTCAACAGTTCAGATAAATCAGAAATAAAAAAGATGATGGCTTTGATTGTGACTTTGAAGTTCACATGCATGCAACAAATAAATTTGAAATGTGTGTATATTATTATTATTATTATTACGTATTTTCTCCTTTAAGGTTGATTTTTCATTAATTGTAATTAGAGTTTAATTATTATTTATGATGATGATATATGTAAAAAAGTTCTAGAGTATATAATCTAAATAATAAGGCCTTTTTAACAATATAACTAATTTAGCTAGGAAAATATCGGCCTTTTAGGGACATTTACATTTTACACCGCAAGAGACTTTTTTGAAATAATTATGTTACATTTATTTTGATTATTTTCTATAATAAGACTATGAAAAATGACCAATTTTTGGGTCAAATTTACCCCCAAATTTTTTCATAGTAAATAATATTATCGTTGAATTTTAATTTTTATAAAATGTTAGCTGTCGGTAGATTAAATATTAATCCGACAATTAAAAATGAATTATTTCGGATAATAGAATGAAACAATAAATAATTAAGTGAGATATTTTTACTGAAATAACTATATAAAAATAACATTTTGTTGCAAGTCTATGTAAAACTTATACTGATATAGTACATATCCATTAAAAAATAGTCTAATTTCAACTTCAGCGTCATATCAAGGAAATAAAGCCAATATTTGCGCACATCAAGGACAATGATGATTAACAAGTACACAAGAAGAAAGAGGCCAAAATCCCTATACAATTTCCTCTTCATTTTCCATGATCAACATGGCCTACAAGGAGAGATAGTCATGCTTGCTGCAAACTGTAAAATCTAAGTGATGGATGAAAACTATGCATGGGTGGGTGTGAATACATAAGGAGGTGAAACCGTAGTGGCGTAGTGCAATAATTGCCTTGAAGTTAACAATTAAACGAGGAGTGCTAGGCCAGTAACTTTTGTGATTTGTAGCTATCAAGTAGTCATTAATGATGTTTTTAATGGTATGAAATTTCATTAAATAGTGTGAAATTACTTATTTTTCTTTTGCTGGTTTTACATGTGTAACAGTCTAGACCACCCGCTAGCACGATATTGTCCGCTTTGACACACAAGGCCTCGCGGTTTTGTCTTTGACGATAGAGATGATAGCCGAAACCCCCCCCACACTCACTCGTCAAAACGCGTCATGCTAGGGAGAGGTATCCACACCCACATCGGTTGGGGAGGGGAACGAAGCATGCCTTATAAGGGTGTGGATACATTTCCCTAGCATGACGCGTTTTCACGAGTGAGTGTGGGGGCTTCGGCTATCATCCCTATCGTCAAAGACAAAACCGTGAGGCCTTGTGTGCCAAAACGGACAATATCGTGCTAGCGGGTGGTCTGGGCTGTTACAGATGGTATCAGAGTCAGAACCCGGATCGATGTGCCAGCGAGGGCGCTGGACCCCTTTTAATTTAAGAATGCCTACAAGGTTTATTGAATAACTGCAAATAGATTTAAGAGCTGTGAATAATTGATTGATTATATGAATGTTGAGTGTGGGGGGCTTCGGCTATCATCCCTATCGTCAAAGACAAAACCGTGAGGCCTTGTGTGCCAAAGCGGATAATATCATGCTAGCGGGTGGTCTGGGCTGTTACACAGACAAATAAGAAAATATTGGACACAAAGATTATAGTAATTTTCATATAAAGAAAATCTTGGGTAGCAGAAGTATAGTAGAATACAAAACCCTACTGACTTAGATGCTTGGGACAATCTTGTGCATAATTCAATCTGAAAAAATTCCACCAATCCAACAAAGAAATGGTAGTATTAGCTTTACTTTTTTAAAAAAATTGTTTACTAATTAAGTTTGTTGAATAGTAATCACTTCAGTTCAGCCCAATTCAAGTTCATTACGCTTCATTCATGTTCCCTACCATTTTAGTCTTAACATTCACATTAATGATGGGTTGATTCATCATCATCTACACAAAGGTATAATATCTTCATAGATTAGAGTAAAGTAGTTAAGAAAATAATGCAGAATCCTATTAGTCTTAAATTGACCTGAAATGAATAAAATATGTAGGTGCATATACTAGCATAAAGAAGCACTAGTTCTTCTGTATGAAACTAGAAAATTCCTATTAATAAAGAGTGAGTTAGGTATCTATGCAAAATAGTTTATTTTATGTAAAAAATATCATTTTCCATAATGTAAAAACAAGACCACCAATGGCCAAAGAAGCATATACGAATGGTTAAATAGCAGGTTCTCTTCCAACATATAATCATGATAATCAGTTGAATTATGGGTTAATATCTTGCTTTAATTAAAAAAAATAACAGAATAAGAGTTCATTTAGGAAAATATTGGACACAAAGATTATACCATGTTTCATAGAAAGATCAAACCTCACAATTTCTCCTTTGTCACCATCTATAAATGAGATAAAAAGCTAGAACAACAGCACACCATACAAGTTGCACCTCAAGTGCATCAAACCTTTCCTTAGATCCATACAGCATATAATACCTTGTTAGAGTGTCCTAAATGCAATTTTGTCGTCCGGATTTAAAAATCTAATAGTCCAGGCCTGTTATGAAAATTACTTTAACTTTATTACAAACCAATAACAACAGTTTCAGCTAATTCTTTGGTTGCAGTGGCAACAGGAAAAAATTTAACGACACTAGAAAAAATTTGAGGAATAACCATCCAATATACTATTAAAGAAACCATCCAACATACTATTAAAGTAACCATCCAACAAATATCAATCCATTTTCAACAATGGTCAGCTTGTATACGTCACGTTGCATGCACATGGTTCACACGGAAAGGGACAAAAAAGATTTAAATTTGACTGCTATATTAACACGATCCCAAACACTTCTGACCTTTCCCACGCCAAAATTAAATCAACAAGCATATCAAGATCATAAGCTAACTACATACTCCACAGTCTCTGCGATAATAAACAGCAACCACTGCTTTTTCACCATGGGTCATCAGTGATTTAATCAACAAAATATATTTACTTTCAAACATGCAACAGCGACTACCTATCCAAAAATGAACAACAAAACCCACTTACATTGGATGGTTATGATTCTTCTAGAGATGATGTTCTTTGTGTTTCCGGTGAATGGTGTGTTGACGAGCAGGTGGGTATTTTTTCCCAGGTCGGCTGCTCCGTTGATAGGAGAGGAAAGCGCCCACGCGATGAGAACTCTGATGCTGCTCGGTTCGTGGGTGAGCGCTCCTTGATTGCGTTCCTGGTCAGCGGCGTCGCGCACAGCAGCTCCATTGCAGAAACGGCGGGATGTTCAGGACCAAAAGGGCGCCGTCCTTGATGCCAACGATGAGGATTACTGGGTTGATGGGTGCCCTTCCTCGGTTGCAAAAGGGTTTGGGTGTGTGCAAAGATCGGGAGGGTTTGGGTTATGCGCCGTTAGTGGTGTGTGCAAAGATTGGGAGGGTTTGGGTGTGGGGGGTGGAAAAAAACGCTGAAACAAAAGGGTTGAGTGATTTGGGAAAAAAGTGTAAATATGAGAAATTGGGTGGTATGTTAAACTAAACAGGCAAAATAGGATTAGGGTTATTAATTGGTTAATTCTTTCTATTAATATTAATTTGGCCTAATAAATAGCCCATTGTATACATTGTATACATATCTCATTGTCTCCCTAGCGGTGCTCATAGTTTTTTCATCTGTTGTGCAGTTGTGTTTGTTGCTATTTTATATATGTTTGTGCTGCTGCTGCTCGTCTTGTGTCTTGTATGTTGTGATCTTGGTGGAAATTTCTATGAGAACTGTGACAGAAGTTGAAGTTTAAGGTGCTGGTCTCATGAAGACAAAAACGCTCTCCTCTATAATAGCCAACTTGTATGCCTCCCCATCCTTGTATACATTTTCGGTTCTAAAGTCACACTAGGATTCTTTTAGTAACATTTCATATAATGTGCTCCAATTCATTTAAAAATCTAAAATGACATAATATTTTTATAGTTGCTTCGCTTTTACTCCCCTCCCCCCACTTAAGGAAAAGAAAGTGTTAAAAGTAAAGTAATCCTACCCAAACAATCAGTATATACCTTTTCCTTACTACTACTTCAATGCTTAGTGCATTTTCTGACTTTCAATTTTAGATAACTAGTAAAAGTCATTTTGTGTGAGTCAGCTTTAAATAAATAAAATAATTATAAATAAACTTATTTTTAAGGTCATTTTATTTGAATAATCTAGAACTTTATATTTAGAATACAATTATCTATGGTTAGTTTAATAATCACTTTTGCTTTCATCTTGCGCGTATAAAGATGCAAAGCTTCTTTCTTACAAACAAAAGAACAGACAAAGTGGATTAAGATGAAGTCCAATGCTAACTGAAGTAATATTTAGCTCATTCACCAGATAAATAGATTCAAAATGAAGAAATACTAATTGATAAATAATTTTTATTACATAATTCAGATTATGAGTTTATTCTTATTATACTGGTGAATCATTTTTTTTGCTTTACTACTTCAAAACCAAAATATCATAACATGTCACAAATTAAGCACGCAAAAAATATGATAGAATAAATGAGAGGTACAAGTTTAGAAATACAAACTAAAAACAAAGTGCAATTCAATGCTTTCCTACAGTTAAAGAATATAGGAACTGCAACCTACCTTCTTCATGCATTTCATCATAATAGACACAAGTTTATAACAACAAAGGGCATCATCTTCCATCTTACACTAACTTAAAGGTAAAATATTAACTTTTTCCCCACTAACCACTAATGCCTGCAGTGGTTCCACTTCCTCTGTTCTTACCACCATTAATGCCTGCTATGTTTTCATTTCATCAGCTCTTGCCACCATAATGGCTGGTGGGTTCCTTTTCCTTTTCTTTTTCTTATTTAGTTCAATTATAACAACAACGTTAGTACTGGTATTTTTTAAAAGAACAAACTAAAAAAAGAAAATATAACATAATTAAAATAAAGATATTAAAATGAGTCAATGCAGCACCAAATCATATGAATTGCTGCAAGTTCTTTTTTAATATCTACATTGCATATACAAAACTTCAAGATACAAATATGCATGACAACGATAAATTCAAATTCAACAATGATACAAAATTAGTTGTTTACAAAGCAGCTCACTAATTTTGTAATTCAAATTCAATGGCATAAGAGGTACACACTGAGGCCTGAGCCATTTTGTTTAATCATCTTTAACTCTGTTTGAAAATAACACAAATAATAGTGCTTCTTCAGCACCAACACCTGCAATCATCTCATCATCATCATCATCATTAATCACTAAAACTAATCAGCACTCTCAATAACATTCTTGTTATAATAATGCTTCCAATCTTCTTCATCAGCATTCTTTGGTCTTCAATTATCACACTCTATCAAGGTCAGAAGACACACACATTGAATAAAATCATAGAAGACTACAAAAAGGAAGAGACGCGAAGGGCAAAGAGGCTGACGAACAAGCTACAACTAAGACCAGCGAAGATGTTTCTGCAGTGGCGATGAAGACCGGGCTGGAGGTGGCAACCTTCAGACTGCAACGAGAGAAGGTGACGATTCTACTTCATCCCTCATATGCGAGAAGACGATAATTTTGCGGTGAAAAGTGGAGGAGCGTGACAGTGAGAGAAAAAATCATAAAAAAATCATTTATGACCAAATAATAAGAACCGTTAAAGATGAACTGTGTTTTAGTTTGACCAATATTACATGTCAAAAATTAATTGCTAAAACTAAAGTGTCTTTAAAAAAAGTTATTTTTTTGTGTGTTTATATAAGTGGCGCCCTTAATGAAAAATCAACCTTAAAGGAGAAAATATGTAATAATAATATACATACATACATTTCAAATTTGTTGCATGCATGTGAACTTCAAAGTCACAATCAAAGCCATCATCTTTTTTATTTCTGATTTATCTGAACTGTTGAAGATTCTATTAATTAGTTTAGGTCTTTCGGTTAATTATGAGATAGTTTTGTATGCATTTGATGAGAACCATGGTCAAAATCACTTTAAAGATCATAATTCTTTTCCGCCATAAAACTATTTTTTCAAAAAAAAAAAAAACTTAAATTAATAAAAAATGCATATGAATATTTAAATTTTATCTGATCAATAAAATTTATTTTTGGCTAATATTTGATACGTAATTTTAAATAGTAAATTTTTAATTCTAAATTTCAAAAATATAAAATAAAATATTAATTCAAAATATTAACTAATAATAATTGATAGAAGTATTTGTCCTCTAACGTTCTAATATTTCTCTTTAATTTATCCACTGCGTGGCACTGTTACCCTTAATTAAAATTTGATGGCAACTTTAATATTCTCTTATGTGAGTGAAGATTTGTGTTAAATACATATCATTCTAAGAAATTATAATAATTTTTATAATAGTACAATTATGATTTTTGTATCAAGAAACAAATTGTTTTTTTCCAATTTGTCAAAATGCAATCAGACCCACCAAAAGTTGTAAAGGAGCAAATTATATATGTGTAGTCACTGGTCATCACTTTATTGTCTCTTGTTTATTTGCATGTGTTTTGTGCATCGCGTTGTTACTTGTAATTTTAGAATTCTTTGAGTTGGGAATTATTGAAGAAATAATTATAGAAAATTAATTAATACTAATTAGTTCTATTATAATTTTTTATTTTCTTTTTTAATGAATTTAGGTTTTAAGTTTAAAATCATGATTTATAATTTAAAATTTAAAATAAAAAATAATTTTAAAACATTAGTCGATATTAACTAAAAATTTGATTCTCTAACTAATTCTTTCTTAAAGTAAAGACATACATGTACAAGAATGAGATTTTATAAGATTCAGAGATTAAGATTATATCTAAAATAAAAAAATTAGTAAAATAATAAAATCCATATATAACAAGAATTACAAATTTAACAATGATTAATATTTACTTTAATAATTTACTAATTTTCATATTTTAGAGATCTAAACTTGAGGTTAAGAGACACCATCCTCGCTCTTTGTTCAAATAAAGGGAAACCCAACTAACTGTGCATGCATGCAAATATATATAGGTTTACAAGTATGAATAATTATATTACGTTGTATATTAACAAGAATATTTTGTGTATTCATTTTAGTTGTAATTGGTACATTTAATATCTACTTATTGTTAAATAAAAAAAAAATCCTATATATAAAGCACAGCCCTCTTGCACTCAACTGAAACCAAACTCAACAATATATAATAATGGCCATAACCAAAACCCTCTCCATCTTCCTCGTCCTCGCCACCACATACCTCGCTGCCGCCAGGGCAGCACAGTTTGACATAATCAACAAATGCTCCTACACCGTCTGGGCCGCCGCGGTGCCCACCGGAGACGGCCGGCAGCTTAACTCTGGCGAAACATGGACCATTCAGGTTGCCGCCGGCACGACCGGAGCACGCATTTGGGCCCGAACAGGGTGCAGCTTCGACGGTTCAGGAAACGGACACTGCAACACCGGCGACTGCGGCGGTCGGCTCCAGTGCAGCGCATACGGCCAACCACCAAACACGCTGGCAGAATTCGCCCTAAACCAATACAAAAACCTGGACTTCTACGACATATCCTTGGTGGACGGTTTCAACGTTCCGATGCAGTTCAGCCCCAGCTCAAACGGGTGCACGCGCTCCATTAGCTGCACTGTCGACATCATCGGACAGTGCCCTAGCCAGCTGAAGACTAATGGCGGCTGCAACAACCCTTGCACTGTTTTCAAGACGGATGAGTATTGTTGCAATTCTGGTAGCTGTAGCGCCACTGATTATTCAAAATATTTTAAGACTAGGTGCCCTGACGCATACAGTTACCCTAAGGATGACCAGACAAGCACGTTTACTTGCCCCGGAGGAACCAACTACAAGGTTGTCTTTTGCCCTTGAACCTCCCCTACACCGCCGCTAATTAATTATGTTAATTAGCACCTCCAAATAAAGGGCCCACTTTGTACGTCTTGGGCGTATATAAATCTCTGTCATTAATATAGCATGGGATTAAGTGGGTAAAGGTGGCTAAAGTTTGACTAACTAATATTATAATGACATGTGGTAAAGAGAATCTTTTCATTGAGCGGATCAAATTAAAGCTGAGCTTAGTAAGTGAGAGTAGGTTACTGCAAGGATATTTGGGATTTTCTGTTACATGGGCCTAGTATGGATGGATCAAAACATGAAATGAAAAATTTTGGTTGGGTGTTTAAAAAAAAAAGAATATGGTATTTGAAAATGGAATCTCATTTAATAGATACTACTGTATTATAATATAAAATTTCATTCATTATTTTTAAAAAGGATAAATATTTTCTCTTCCAGAAAGAATTATTCGTGTGAAATCTGTAAAAATGCAAACATATTTTTTCATAAATCTTTGTTCAGGAATAAATTTGTTTAAGTCACTTATGATTTATGTTAATTTTTTTAAAGAGTAATTTGCTCTCTTAATTTATTATAAGATTGAAGAATCTGTTAAAATATAAAATTTAACGGTATTAAATTATTTCATTAAGGATTAATTTGAAATAGATTAAAATCACCTTGTACTATTAATTGAATTCAATTTCAACAAAATTAAGGGTTTATTTGAGTGAATTTTTAAAATAATTATTTTTTAAAGATCTTTTAAAATAATCTGATATTTGAATATTTTATGTAAAAATAATTTTTTATTTATCAATTATGTTTAAATACAAGAATATAAAGTATTTATTTATGTATTTATTATGTTAAAAGTATTTTTTTAAGTAAAAAATATTTTTTTAAAAAAAATTTTTTTTTACCAAAGATAAAGATACTCGAACTCACGACTTAGTGAATATGGATACATTTATGTCTTTTGAGTTATAACTTCTTGGCTATATATATATATATATATATATATATATATATATATATATATATATATATATATATATATATATCAATCATAATGATGAGTAACGCTTAGAGATTCAATCGAAAATTTATTCAGGTGGCTGTATTGACATAATAGATATGTAATCAGGGGCGTGTGAATCATTAAAACAAGTTTAAAATATGCCAATTTTACTAACAATTTATATTTCTATTAATTTATAAAAATACAATAAAAAACAACAAAAACTATAACTCATTGTTCGTAGTTTTATTTCATCAGTGTTAGGAATTCTTCACTAAATGATTCCATCATATATTTTATTTTATGATGGACAATTTACTATTATGAAAATATAAAATTATAAATAAAAAATTATTTAAATACATTCATAATGATGATTAATTAATTATATATTTATTTAATAAAAAAGAAAATATTCTTTGTAAGCTATATAATTACATTTACAAATATAATTTAATACCGAAAACAATGACATACATTTCTAATTAATTTCTAAGATAAATAACATTTCTTTTTTTTTCTACAATGTCCTATTCATCTTAGTTTATATTGCATTTTTAAAAGATATATTTATTTATTTTTTAATATTTTTAGATATCTAACTATTTTTCTATTTCATGTTTGGTCCGTCCAGATTAAGGCCCATATAACAAAAACATATTTTTGGCTGGAAAAATTTCTAAATATCCTTGTAAATAATTTACTTATTAGTTATGTACTTGAGCTGCAACATTACAAATGAAATAATTTTTCTTTCACATGTCATTACGAAATTGGTCGGTCAAATTTAGCCATCTTTAACTACAGAATTTCATGCCATCACAGAAGTCACCATATAATAATCAACACATGGAGTGTTCTTAATAAATTATTCATGGTGACAATAAAAGATTAAGACTCAGGCTGTGTATACATTTTCATTGTCATTACAGTTAGTATTATTGACATCTTGTCTTACAGGCCTTCAGATAATTAATTTAGATTAGTCTAATAATTAATTTTTTAATCCATTTTTAATTAAATGTTAGTTCGAATCATACAGTAATTCGTTAACTAAGGACAAGCCCTTAAATCAATACTTTCAAAAAGAGTTAGTGAGTATAGCGTTTTGTAATTCAATTTCATGGACTATATGGAGAGTAGTGATGGGTGCATGCGTGGAGTCCACTAATAATGAGGAATTTTTTCTATATATGGCTAGAAGTGATACTGTATGGGCTGCCATGGAAAATTATGTTGGACACAGTGGAGTGTGATAACATTTTCCATAGAGAGGGAAAGGAAGAAACAATAAAAGCTTTATTGAAGGCGACGATAATTAGTTATACATTCTTGATGGATGTGCGAAATCCTCTTTGTTAGTACTTGGTGCTTTATTGAAATAATGAGGTTAAAGCTTGCCGTCAAGGTTGCTTAGCCTGATTGCTTTGCATCCGGATGGATCGGAATCGATAGTCCAGAGCCATCAATTATGAGTAGGAAAAATCACAATGCTATTTGTTGAATTAAACGTTAATGGACGTGAATGTCCCAAACTTTAACTAAAGAACTAAATGGCAAATGTGGAAAAGCAAATAATAGAGCCTCGTTCGTTCTCATTAGCATCACACGATGGAAATGGATTCTCTAAATTTTTTTTAACAACCGAGAGAACAAAGTGTGATCTCTCACCATTAATTTTATAAGTAGACAAAAAATAAATATGAGAGAGACAATAATAAAGGGTTAAAGATCACTTTATACTCTCAATTTTTTTTAACAATTGAGAAGATCCATTCCTTCACATGATAATTCCTAATCACTCGTCTTGAAAACCGTTTAGGGTGTGTGTGGTTGGAGAAAATACAAGTATATTTCCAGAAATTTTGAGGTGGGAATATCTTATTCTCATGTTTGGTTCAATGTTTAAAAAATTATTCCTGGATATGTTTTATTTTAAGGAATTCAATTACCACCAATTTAATTCCCATCTTCCCCATGGTTATCTTTAATTCCAATAGGAATGGAATGTGTATAAAAAAATAAAAAGACTAAAATGTCCTTCAACTCTAACCCTCTTCCTTAAGATTTTTCACTCTTATATCACAAAAAACCAAACCTTAGCAGAACACCTCCTCCATGAAAACCAAACCTAGCCAATTTTTTTCCCAAATTCATGGAGGCTCTACCGACGTCGGCGCCGCCTCGCCGCTGATCTGGATTCGCATGACCACCGAGCTCCTTATTCTAAAAGGAAGATTCACTATCAACAGTTAGCGTTCGTGTTCATCATCACATCTCACCTCCGTTCGTGTTCATGCTCGTGCTCGCATCTGGTCTCTCTCCTTCGTCTGAGCTCGGTTGCTCGCGCATCTCTCGCCTCTGTCTCTGCTCGAGTTGTGCTTCCTGTTTCGTGTCATCTCCCTCACCTCTCTCCCTCCTCGCATCTTTCTGTTTCTGTTGATCTTTTTCAAACACAGATTTGTTCTAGGTTTGAAATATTGGAATTGAAATGTGTTTTATTTTTTCAATGAAATTGGAATTGAAACAATTTTCTAGATCCATTTCAATTCGTCTAAACAGTTGTTCTAGGTTTATTCTAGGTTTTTTCAACCTTATGTATATACTTGGAATTAGAATGTGATTTCAGTTTTTAATTTGTTTGGAATTGGAAGATTTGAGTTTCAATTCTGATCTTATTGATTATAATATTCTTAATTCTTTTGTTACATATTTCATATAAAATACCAGTGATAAATTGTTGATAAATAAAATACCAGTGATGAATTAAATTGAAACTTGATATATGTTTTATCTCCATTTTTAATTATAATTTCTTTCAATAAATTTTATGTAAAAAATTTATCCTATTATTGGAGATTACTTGTTAGAATTTTATTATAATTTGTGGTTTTATTATTATTATTATAAAGCTCTGTATCTGTTGATTGACTGCATTATCTAAGGAATATTTTATATGACTGCATTATCTAGGTCTGTGCAAGTCTTTTTGTCTTTCTTAAATTTCTTTTCTATATACTTAACCATATATTGAATCTTAAGTTCTTCAAAAATAATTAACCACAATCCACAAAATCTTCATAGCTAACAAGGTGAATCATGATGACATAGTAATGAAAATCATAGAGCAATATCAAGTTGGTCCTCCACCAGCTCTACTTTTTTACTTTAGTGGTTTTGGTTACAGGAAGGTAGTCTTTGATGATGCAGTAGTGTTTACTAGTTTCTAAAATTTTTTATGGATTATTAACTATTTTTTGGACTTTGAAAAAGAAAAGTACAAAAAAAAAAACTGTTTTATTTTCTTGTTAACCTTTTATGCAATGGGTGTGTTTCTTTTGGGGCTTATGCAATGGCCTTTTATATTACTATGTTCTGAGATGTTTGTGATGACTTATTCTGTTTAATAATATCATTATATATGTTCTATGCTTTATTTAAATAGGATTTGTGATAACTTGTTCTGTTTAATGACTTCTTTATCTCATTTTATTTTTTTATGGGTGTTAGACAAAATATTATTTTCATAAAAAAATTATAAAAATAAATAATTAGTTGTTTGGTAATATTCCTATATATAATATTTATATCTATTTTAAATTAAGTTAGATCATTTGATAGTTGGTTATTTATTTAAATTTTGAAATTAACAGCAATCAAGAAGTGCGGAACAGCTACAAGAAATTCAAATTTCCTGCAAGTGGTGTACAAAGAGTAACTGCCCATTGAGATTAGGCTAGTCTATAAATAGAGCTTTATGAACACGTTGTAAGGAGTTCAGTTCTTCTTGGAAAACACTTAGAGACCCAAAACGCTCTCAGCCCCTTGGCATTACAGAGTAAAATTGGGAATCTTAAGTAATTCCTCTGAATTCAAACACTTGTACTTTGCTTTCTTTCAGTTTTTATTAATAAAATTTCTTTACTTTTACGTCTTTTTCTCTTTTACGTTCATGTTTCTTCTTTCATCTTCTTTTTAATTTCCTGTTTGTTTTAATTTCTGCATTTTACTTTGCCTCCGGCATCTTGTATGTTTTCCTTTTTTATCTTTAATTTTACTTTCGAAACTACAATTGAGACTTTGAGACACCCATAAAAAGAGTCGTTTCCGCTCCTTGAATTAAGATTGTGAAACAAAACTCGAAAATTGTTGATTTATTTGTTGTTAACAATGGAACAAAAATTTGAGTAAAACAAATTGGCACGCCCGGTGGGACCTTGTCAATAGATTGTAGTTTGTCAAAAGAAAAATCAAGAGTTTTGAATTTGCATGTGGTTGCGCAGTGGTAAATTCGTGCGTCCAGAGCCAAGGAAATCAGCGTCAGTTGACATGTCAAATACTTCTGCAGCATCTTCTTCTACTTCTAGTGATGAGATTAGAGGAAATGAATCCGGAAATTCTCCTGTGATTTCAAATGCAGAGCCTACCTTGATGTCAGTGAGGCATGATGGCATTGGCCATGCCCATAAAGGGTTAAATACAACTTACATAAATACCATGGGGTGGCCGCCATATGGCTTGCCACCGGGGCATGTCCCCTCCATGGTGACACAAGGATTGCCTGTGCCTCTCTACTCAACTTTTCAAAATCCTCTTTATCAAAATCCATATGGCATGTCAAATGTACCTGTTTCTGGGGTGTCAGGTTCACACGTATCACAACAAAATTTTTCACATGCTATTAATACAGAAAATAACAGTGCATCTAATTCTACTACGTCTACTGTCACTAGGGTAGAAAATTCCAAACCTGTATTTCCTGACATGTCAAGAGCAATGCCTGTTAATCAACCTAGTCAAACTGTGGGATCTTTAGCAAATATTAGGCAACAGATGGATGAAAGCCACCATGATCTAGTAAATATGTTAACTCATCAAATGGTGACAGTTTTAAATCCTCTTCTAGAAAACACAAACACTAGAATTGAACAATTAAATAGGCAAGTCAATAGGATTGCTACTGTGGTAAATTTAGAAGAAAATGATAACTTGGGTTTAAGATTTGATAATGTCAATCAGAACGGTGAAGCAATTCCTAATTATGATGTTCATATGCTTAGACATGGTCAAAATGCTGATGATATGTTAGAAAGACTTAGACAAAATAACTTAGGGGGGCATTATAATCTAGCAAGAAATGTTGAAGAAATTTTAAACCGTTTGGGATTTAATGTTGGTTGCTTGAATAGGCCATATTTTGTGTCTGCTTTTCCTGAGTGTGTCCAATAAGCAGAGCTCCCAAGGGATTGAAAAATTCCAAAATTCCTTACAAAATTTTCTGGAGAAGAAAATGAATCTACAGTAGAGCATATTGCTCGATATACTGTTGAAATTGGGGAAGCAGCTTCTAATGAATATCTCAAGATGAGATACTTTCCTTCTTCTTTAACAAAAAAAATGCATTTACATGGTTCTCTAACTTGAGACCAAATTCTATTCATTCTTGGGCGCAGTTAGAGAGAAATTTTTATGATCAGTTTTTCCGAGGTGAATTGAAAGTTAGTCTTACGGATTTATTTTCTGTCAAACGTGCAGAAGGAGAATCCATTGATACCTATTTGGCGCGGTTTAGAAACATGAGGAATAAATGTTTTACTCCGATTCCAGAATCTGAAGTTGTCAAAATGGCTACTAATGGGCTAGAATTCGGAGTTAGGAAGAAACTTATTAATCAACATACTTTAGATCTTTCCCAATTAGCTGAGAGAGTAAGACAGATAGAACAAATTAAGAAAGAAAAAGAAAATTTTAAAAGGGGTTCAAAAATGGTTGCATATGTTGATTGTTTTTCTGATAGTAGTGATTCAGATGAAAAAGAGATTTATATTGCCGAATTACGTGGGGGTCCTCCTTATGTATGCAAATCTTTGAAGCCTGTTAAAGGAAAGGAAAAAGTTTCTTCTTATTCTAAAGTTGAAAATAAGACTTAGTCTTTTGATATTTCTAAGGCAGATCAAATATTTGAAATTTTATTAAAAGATAAGCAGCTTATTTTACCTGAAGGAAAAAAAATGCCTACAACTGATGAAATAAAGAATAAGAAATTTTGTAAGTTTCATCAAGTATTTTCGCATGCCACTAACAATTGCGTCTGTTTCAGGGATTTGATACAAAAAGCAATTAAGGAGGGAAGACTGAAGTTTGAGGATAAAACTACTATGAAGGTGGACACTGAACCATTTGCTGCTGACTCAAATTATGTTGAGCCATTCGATTTGTCAATCAACATGGTAGAAGTTGATGCCACGATGGTTAGTGCTAAAAATGAAAATAAGAACCTGAGAGTCTTTGAACAAGATAAGAAGCCAGTTTATCCTCGTCCTGATGAGGATTTGTTAGATTTTTTGTTGAGAATTAAAGAATCTAATAGCACCATTGCCATGTGCCCAAAGTACAATGCTGTTTTTGACAAGGAAGCTGCAAAAGAGTTTGAAAAGTACAAAGTTGAAGAGAAAGAAAAGGCTGAGTTGAGAAAGAAGATTGCTGAAAAAGAAAATGAAACTAACGAGCTAAAGCGGAAGATAGCAGAGGAAAAACAAAAGTTGGGCGGTCAAACTCCTTTGAACAAGTGCGTCAACAACACTGGGGTACAACCCGTCAACCAGAAGATGAAGACTGTGGTCATGATTGATGAAAAACCTGATGGATTTTCTCAAAAGACAAGAGTTCCTCCCACCAAAATTTTAAACAATAAATGGGTCCAGAATGTGAGAAATGTGCAGAATCAACCTACTGCTTTTGCAAGAGGAAAAAACAAATGGATGAAGCCTAGACCTTTTAAGCCTAGGTACTATGAGTCTCAGTTATGGATCATGAATCATGCACAAGATGGAGGTAGTATATATATTCCAAAAAATGTGCCTGTTCCCTCAAAGCCAATTTATTCTTGTTATAATCCTAACATGCAGCAGGTTCCTAATTATTCTCCTTGGTCAAATTGTCAAAATATTTTAAAATATTCTCTTTTTACAATTTTTGAGCAGAAAGAGAATATACCTGAGTATGTTCCTTTAGATCCATACAAGAGACACGGAGTAGATTTTTCTCTTTTGCCAACCATGGTCAAGTATGTAGAAACAGGCAATTCTTCTAATCACCCTAAGTGCAATAAAAATGTCAAGAAGAATCTTGCTGGGAAGAGGGTAATGGTTGAAAACAAGGGAGAAAAGGATGAAGATTTAATTACTGATAATTTTGACACTGATTTTGATGACAGCTTAGAAGTAATATTTGGTGTTAAGCAACCTATAGCTGTGGTGTCAATATTGCCTAAGGAGTATAGTCAAGTCCAGGAAGTAGAGTCATTAGAAGATGATTGTTATGATGTCTTCCCTGAAAGCGAATGCTTATTGCTAGATGACAATATGTGTGGTGGAGGATTATTTGAGAAGCCTACCAAAAATGATAAGGAACACTTGCGTCCACTGCATATCAAGGCTCGTGTTGACGGAAGGATAGTCAATAAGATTTTGGTTGACGGGGGAGCTGCTGTCAATCTCATGCCTGAAAGAATGATGGGAAGGCTTGGAAAGACTGAAAAAGAGCTGATTAAAAGTAGCATTGGGGTAACAGATTTTAATGGAAGGACTTCTTCTGTTAGAGGTGTGGTTCTGCTGTTAATTGAGGTTGGTTCTGTCAATAGGCCAACTTTATTTGTTGTTGTTCCTTCTAAAGCTGGTTTTAGCTTGCTTTTGGGTCGTGATTGGATTCACCGAATGGGTGCTATTCCATCCACTCTACATCAAAAGTTGATTTTCTGGAACGAAGATGGAGGAGTGGAAGAAGTTCCTGCTGATAATAGTACATGTTACTATGCATGTGGAGTTCAGGATGTATAATCCTGGAGTCAAGCCACTGACAGTTGACACCAAGGCATTTAATCCTGAAAGTATTGAGATGTGTAAAATAGATATGAATGGTTTTATTTAAAGAAAAAAATGCGTCAAGTTTAAAATCTTGGACAAAAATAATCTCTCATTGACATTTGGGTATGTACTTCATAAATACAAGAGCCTAATTGACTTAGAAATTCTGTTGAGTCTATTAGCGCTTGGAGTCAAAACTATTGGAATGTTAATGTGGAGATTTTTTAGGATTAGAAATTTTATCAAATTTAATTGACACCTAGAGTTTAACATATGAAAGAAACAACTTCACGAAGTTAAGATTCTGTTATCTCTGAAGTTAAAAAAAAATTGTGTCAATTAAAACAATGAATGTGTGTGTCAAAAAAACTCTTAACTGAAATATTAAAGGTCAAAATAAGGGTCAATTGATACACATTTAATGTGCCAAAATTAGAATAGATATCATTTGACACACTTAAAAATTTTCATACGAAAGAATAGACCACATTGACAGTTCAACTATTAATGTAAAAAAAATTTATAAACTTAGAAATTCTATTAAGTCTATTACTAGTAGGCATTTAATCTGTCAAGCGGATGTGTCTAAAATGTCAATTGACTCTCAATATCAAAAATAAAAAAATGTCAATAAACAACTAAGTTTTCTCACTTTCAATCATTGCATATCTTCAAGTGAGAAATCTTTGGGGCATCTTGTTAGACAAAATATTATTTTCATAAGAAAATTATAAAAATAAATAATTGGTTATTTGGTAATATTCCTATATATAATATTTATATCTATTTTAAATTAAGTTAGATCATTTGATAGTTGGTTATTTATTTAAATTTTGAAATTAACAGCAAGCAAGAAGTGCGGGAACAGCTACAAGAAATTTAAATTTCCTGCAAGTGGTGTACAAAGAGTAACTGCCCATTGAGATTAGGCTAGTCTATAAATAGAGCTTTAGGAACACGTTGTAAGGAGTTCAGTTCTTCTTGGAAAACACTTAGAGACCCAAAACGCTCCAGCCCCTTAGCATCACAGAGTAAAATTGAGAATCTTAAGTAATTCCTCTGAACTCAAACACTTGTACTTTGCTTTCTTTCAGTTTTTATTAATAAAATTTCTTTACTTTTACGTCTTTTTCTCTTTTACGTTCATGTTTCTTCTTTCATCTTCTTTTTAATTTCCTGTTTGTTTTAATTTCTGCATTTTACTTTGCCTCCGGCACCTTGTATGTTTTCCTTTTTTATCTTTAATTTTACTTTCGAAACTACAATTGAGACTTTGAGACACCCATAAAAAGAGTCGTTTCCGCTCCTTGAATTAAGATTGTGAAACAAAACTCGAAAATTGTTGATTTATTTGTTGTTAACAATAGAACAAAAATTTGAGTAAAACAATAGGCTTTAAATATTTTTTATTTTTTAAATGATAGAAAAAAATTTATATAAAATAAATAAATAATAAAATTTTCTAGCTAAATATTTTAATATTTAAACACTATGGAAAGAACTATTAATGTACCTTATATGACGGTGTGCTCAGAGAAATCACACACACAAACAATTCACTGCTCGGCCCCCGCACTATTGCTACAAACAAGACCATCTAGTACATTTTTGTTTTATTTTATTTTATAATTACTGTTCTTTTTGTACTTGTGTGATTCTTTGTTTTAAGATGATGAAAATGGGATTGCAGTGATTCTGTGATTGGCCTTTAATTATTGTTCTTTTTATATTTGTGTAATTCCTTGCTTTAAGATGATGAAAAATTGTCTTGTGTTATTTTTTGTTTATTAGTCTATAGAAAATGGAAGAGAATATTCGACCTAATTTAAAGCAAACTAAGCGTCAATAGATGCCACATGAAGATACAAAATTAGTTGAGTGTTTAGTGAAGCTTGCAACTACTTCTTGAAAGTGTAACAATGGCACGTTTAAATCCGATTATGAAAAATATTTGAAAAAAATGCTGCATGAAAAGATCCTTGGATGTGATCTTAAAGTACAGTTTTTTTACATAATACTTGTTTTCTTTGTTTATAATTCTATATTTGTGTTATAATCGTATAGTTTACAAAATATTTATGCTTCTATATTGGGATGCTTTACTATTGTGCTCTCATTTATTTTTAAGATGATGATGGGATAGAGATGAAACGACCAGAAAAAATTTCGTTTGAATATATAAAAATTATAAATTAGACAAAATTGAAAAATCAATGATATGTTAAGAAGGATGCCTTCAGAACTAGATACCATGCATGATCTATGAGTGCGACTATATTATATTATCATCATTGATTTAGATTCAAATTATATGATCGTCAATTTTTTTACGAATGCATAATTTTAATTCAGAGATGCACTTTGATGATATTTATGTTGTTGGGTTGTTGTGTTACTACGAATTAGTTCATATATATAGTCTTAAAATTGCAGTGTTAAATTAAACAAAGAAACTTTATATTCAACTTACATATAAATTAAACTTTACCTTATTCATAATAAGTTGGTTATTCAAAAACTGAATGATTGTTACTGCTCCATGCATTCACTATATTTAGTTATGCTTGGATGAATTGTGGTATCATTGTATCGAAATTCAGTTTATTGAATTTAATCTGAGTAGTAATAATTCTAAATTGTTATGCTATGTTTAGGCTAATCCACACATTGAATCAAGGGTGAAATTGTTAAAAAGACAATATTTTGCAATAGTTGAGATGATGGGCACAGCTGGGAGTGGATTTGGTTGGAACGATAAAAATAAAATGATTGTGGTGGAGCGACAAATTTTCAATGAATGGAAGAGTGTAAATTCTAAATAACTTTCTTAATACAAGTTTATTTATCTTAGCTTTTTAATATTTATTGCTTATTTATTTTCTTTTAATTTCAGTCCCATCCTAATGCTAATAGCCTCTACAACAAACTATTTTCACATTTTGAAGAGTTGAGAATAGCATTTGGTAGAGATAGGGCTCAAGGAGGCAATACAAAAAATGTAACTCAAGCAGTTGCTACAATGGAGGCTGAGCGCGAAGCAACCTTGAGTGATCGACACGTGAATGAAAACACCCAAGTAAATTTGGAAGAGACCAAAATGGAATATGAAGCTGATTCTCAAGTACGTAAGCAATTGACTCTAATTCATGTACATAAATTCACTTATTGTTGATCCTGCTGCTGCTGTGTATTTTCTTGGATTTTAGAGTGATTCTTCATTAATTCATTTACTTTAATCTGTGACTGTGACTAGCCTTAACTATTTCCATCATGTTGAGCATTTAGATAGAAATACTGATCTTCATTTCTGTGGAGTGTAATAACAAAGAAGAAAAGGATATGAATGTAATTATGCAAACAGAATTAGAATCAAGGTAGTTAATATTCTATTAGGTTCTGTTTAGTTAGTTAATGTTGTTAGTCTTACTGGCCAAGACAGAGGTAATGCTTGTATATACAAGTGTAGAGAGTGTATAATCAGTTAAGCTACTTGTTCTTCATTTCTACCAATATTGAATAATCTTCTTCAAGTTTATAGTTTCATCATCTCGAGCTTTCTTCTTTCTTTTTTTCTTTCTTTTTCTTGCAACACACTCATCGGTGTTGCTTTTAATTTTTAGGAGCCTCCAACTCCTGGTGTTCTTGCTGCTCCTAGTGCTTCTGCTGTTCCTAGTTTTTCATCTATAGAAAGGAATAAAAGAAAATGAGAGGGCAAAAGTGAGGAAGTGATTGACATAGTAGTAGAATCAATGAGAGATATGAAAGGTGCTTATCAAGAACACACAACCGTTTTAGTTGATATGGTTTCTTGTTTTAAGCATGAGAAAGAAGGAGTTGAGCGCAGAATGAAGCTAATGGCACTGTTGAGAGATGTTCCTGGTTTGAGCGTTGATGATAGAATGAAGGCTGGCCTTAACATTATAAGGAACAATAGTCTGATCGACATGGTGTTCCAACTTCAATTGAGGAAACTTTTGCCATTTTTGAAGAAATTGATTTAAATATTGTTATTTTTGAATTTTTATTGAATATTATAGTGACTTGATAGGAAGACATTTGTGCCAATTGTTATTGTTGTTTTGTGAGGAATATAAGCAGCTAAAACTCTAGTTCCTGGTGCCATTATATCAGGTTTTAAGATCCATGAAAAACTAGGTAAAGTTCCTCTTGAACTATAATGTGCAGCAACTGGTGATGGCTTGATTCCAAAAAATGTTTGTTAAAAATTGATGGTGACTTTTGAATTCTTGTTGCTTTGGGCATAATTGGTCACAGATTTTACATCTTTGGAAGTAATTATAATGCTAGGAGAATAAAGATGCTCCCATTTAGTTAGTTGAGGATCATCTGAGATGAACACTGCTCCTTTTACATTCGTCATAGTCACTAATTTTATTTGATGAAACACAAAAATTGAATCACTGGCCTTGCATACAATGATCCCATCAGATGTGGCAGCAACAACCTATTATTAAACATTCACATTAAATATCATGTTGAGTATGAATAAGAGTTAAAATAGTGTTAATATTTAATTGTGATATTTGTTGTTAGGGATATTTTAGTAAATTTAATTATGATAAATTAATTTTAATTAAATATTTGTTATTAGGGATATTATAGTAAATTTATTAGTAGAGATATTTTTGTAAATTCACAAAAAATTTCAATGTAAAAAAATAATAATAATCGATTAGTTTTATATTTAATTTTTTAAAAAATTAAAAAATTTGATATTAGAGATATTTTTGGAAATAAAAATAAATATTTTTATCTAAAAATAATTATATTGAATTTATCTTAAAATATATTCATATATAAATTTTTCATGTATTTATTAAGTTTAGTTATGAACCTTTTAATTTGAACAAGTAAAGATAATTTTGACATATTAAACATATTTAATATTAGAGATATTTTAATAAATTTTAAAAAATTAAAATCAATAATAATTTTAATTAAACATATTTGATATTAAAGATATTTTAATAAATTTAAAATTAATATAAGTTCAACTATGGATTATGAGACGAATTATGAATAATGGGGTTTTTGAAAATTTAGATAAGTATTTTGTGTTAATTTTAATTAAACATATTTAATATTAGAAGTATTTTAGTCAATTTAAAAAATTTAGAGTCAATAATAATTTTAATTAAAGATATTTGTTATTTGAAATATTTTATTAAATTTAAAAAAAATTAGAATCAATAATAATTTAACTAAAAATATTTGTTATTAGGGATTTAACTAAAGATATTTGTTATTAGGAGTATTTTAGTTAATTAAAAAAAATAGAATCAATAATAATTTTAACTAAAGATATTTGTTATTAAGGTTATTTTAGTAAATTTAAAAAAATTAGAATTAATAATAATTTTATTAAAGATATTTGTTATTAGGAATATTTTAATAAATTTAAAAAAATTTAAAATCAATAATAATTTTAACTAAAAATATTTATTATTAAGGGTATTTTAGTAAATTTAAAAAATATTTAATTTTAGTCATTAATATTTTAATTTAAATAATTAAGGATAATTTTGACATAATATGACCAAGATATTTAAACTCAGCCAAACAAAAATTTAGTCATTCCTAAGATTATTACATAATATTCTAATACATTAAATTTTACAACCAAACATAAAAATCATGTATTCCAAGTAATTTTATTTCTAGGCATTATATTCCTAAAAATGATATTCTTGTTAATAAAATTTAATTTTTAAACCACACACCCTTAATGTGTTGTTAGCAATAATTATATCTCTAATATAAATAATCCATAATCATCCGTTTATTTTTCTTCAATTTGGAGGACCCTTCATTATTTCACCAAACAACATTGACTGAGCTCCCAATACAAGCAATCCATGCACGGTAAAAGCGAAACAATCATGGTGCACTTTTTTTTGGAACAACCAAACTGCTCAAGATGTCAAATCTCATAGCGCAATAATTTAGGATGTAAACTATTAACGTTTAACGTTTTGTTTGTGTTGATCAGGATCATCATCTTCGCGTATTTATATATAGCAGCCAATAATTGATCCAAAATGGCCAATGAAAATAGAACAGGTCATGCAGAATTATCAAATTACATGGCAATTGCTTTATATATCACCAAAATGCTCAATTATAAATCATGGGGTTGTGTCATGTCTGTGTGTTATGTATATACCCCACGAGCAATACTATATTGTCTATATATACCTACCTCTAGTAAATTAAACCCATTGAAAGTGTTTAATTTGAGGGTACCTGGTTCTAACTGAACTTTAAAAATTAATTTATGAGATGAAAAACATTTTATATTTATAAATTTTTTAGAAATTTTATTTTTGAGAGATATGAATTTATAATATATCTTCTTCACGTCAAAAATTTATTATCTAAATTTAATAAGAGAAGACACATAAATAATTATATATGCAATATGTCCTTTTACATAAGAGTTTTTTTATTTATGTGATCTTTTGCACTTTTTTTTTTTCGTTTTAATTTGTCTCCTATTATTTTTTTTTTTTGTTGTTGTAATGTATAACAAAGATCAAACTCTATACATTTTTCGGTTATAGAAGTTCTGATATTATATTATGATTTTTTAAAAAACTAAAACTGATAAGAGAATACAGACGAATGTCTCTAAAAATCCTTCTCATTATGGTGGCCGACTTTTTCAATTACATATTTGTAAATCAAATTTATCTTACAAGGAATAAATCACACTATAAAGAAACGGTTCCGTTACGTTACCAACAGTATATCTGTCAACTTCTGCCAACTTTTGTGTTTTATGGAAGTGTATTTGTGGATATGTCTAATAAAAATATCTTTTTTATAGCTGTGTTTAATAGAAGTGTCTTTATAGATATATTTTCTGGATGTGTCTCTTTATATATGTATTTAAAATATATTAATTATTAGACACATCCACGAACACACTTCCATGAAACACAATTATAAATAAGAGTTGGCAGAAGTTGGCAGATAATATGTTGGTATCCTATACTTTTCCATAAAGATAATGTGAATCCATATACACGTACAAAAACTCAATTTTGTTCTTTATTTCTATGTTTGGTGCCCATTCGTTATTTGTTTTTTCCCCGAAATATTCCTTCGTTAAATAACCATTTTGTTAATAATTTTTTCTTAAAAAAGAAAATAGAAGAGAGCACCTTCGTTAAGATTCTAGCTAGTTTTAATTAATCAAAGAAAAGTTGATTGAACTGTCATGAGTGATTAATTTTGAATGTGTTACGTGCGTAATAATTGTGTTTCTACTTTCTACGTTAATAAATATATATGGAGATATAGTGCAGTTTCAATAATTCAATTGGTTCAATATAATTCACCAAATAATTAATCATTATATTTTGGTCCAAAACATTTGTGACTATAAGAGAAAGCAACAATAGAAAATTGAAGAAACTCAACATAAATGGCTTCTACTTCTTATTTTTTGCTCTTGTTTGCTCTTGTTGCTGCAGCTACAGTTTCTGAAGCAAATGCTGCTCAGCTACGTACAGATTTCTACTCCTGCAGCTGCCGGAACCTTCTGGCCATAGTCAAGACCGGAATCACCAAAGCCCTTCAGAAAGAAGCTCGCATGGGAGCTTCCATACTCCGCCTTCATTTCCATGACTGCTTCGTAAATGTCAGTAACTCTTGATACTATATTATGAAACCACTTATTCCAAAATTTACAGCGAATAGAAAAATGGTTGTATCTTCGACACGATGAACCAGCCTAAACTTTAGTCTAAAGAATGTTTTGTCACTTTGTTTGTTACTTGTTGCTGAAACTACATTATGGTGATGCAATCAGGGGTGTGATGCATCGATACTGCTGGACGATACGAGCAGGTTCATAGGAGAGCAGACGGCGGCAGCGAACAACAATTCAGCAAGAGGGTTCAATGTGATTGATGACATCAAGGCCATGGTGGAGAAAGAATGCCCTGGGGTGGTGTCATGTGCTGATATTCTTGCATTGGCTGCTAGAGACTCTGTAGTTTATGTAATGTACACCAATCAAATCTCAGTGATGAGTGTTATAAGTGAAATTATGGGCTTAAAACATTGATAATTTTGCAGTTGGGAGGGCCATCTTGGGAAGTAGGCTTAGGAAGAAGAGATTCTACTACAGCAAGCAGACTTGATGCTAATAACTCCATTCCTGCACCCTCCTTCAATCTAAGTACTCTCAAACAGAATTTCGCTAACCAAGGCCTCTCAGAGAAAGACTTGGTGGCCCTCTCAGGTAACTACTATTTGAAGGTGGTTATTTCCATGAAGACGTCTTTATGTGAAGATAGATGATATTGTGAATCGTTAGATGGTTCAGTCAAGCATGTCAAATCATCTAATGATTTACAAATTTATCTTCACATAAAAACGTTATCATGGAAGTAGTAACCTTACTTGAATAATGCCACCAATTATATAATAATAAAATTTCAATTAATAAGGGTAGATTTCCATAACAGGGGCACATACCATTGGCCTATCTCAATGCAGACTTTTCCGACCACATATCTACAATGACACCAACATTGATGCCTCCTATGCCAAATTCTTGCAGAGCAAGTGTCCCAGAACCGGAAACGACAAATTGCTCGAACCCCTCGACCATCAAACTCCCTTCCATTTCGATAACCTGTACTATAAAAATTTAGTTCAGAAGAAGGTTCTTCTTCATTCTGACCAGGAGCTGTACAACGGAGGTTCTACCGACCATCTGGTGGGGAAATATGCTACGGATAGAGTTGCATTCTTTAATGACTTCGCCAAGGGCATGGTGAAAATGAGCAGGATCAAGCCTCTCACAGGAAAAAAGGGGGAGATTAGACTCAATTGTGCTAAAGTCAACTAAACATCAGCTACTTAAAATTATGTATAATAGTTTTTTTTTTTTTTTCCAAAACTATGTCTGAATTCTGATTATTTGTTCTTGGTGTCAAGGAACCTGGTTTATTCATCAATAAACCTTCTGGGTTTATATGAATGTGCACATGATTTTCCCAAGTTCCTCAGTTTTCCTGTAGACATATTTACATCCATGTAAGTTCAATTGTTTGTTACATCTATTTGGTTATAGTGATCCTGTAACTATAAATTTGTCATCATGCTGAGATGCAATAAAAGGAATCATAATATTTATTCAGCTTATCCATACAATTTGCAATACTGTGGAATCAAGAATTCATCATGACCAAAAGATTTACAAGAACTTTATATTTTGTTAAAGAGGGGTTGACGCTACATTGTTTAGAAAACTGGTATATCATTACTATACAACTAGCTAAACAAAAACAACTTTCTAACTGCTAGTTACACTTGGATTGCGTCTTTTCCACTTCATCCGGTTCATCATCTGTTTCAACTTCCTCTTCCATCAGTTCAAATTCATCAATCATTTTAAAGTAGGCTTTCTGTTTTTCAATGTAATCTTGCAGCTCGGAATCCTTGAGCATATCTTCTGATGACGTGGTACGTTGCTTCTGCAAAAAGCAAAAATAAACCAAAAAGCTTCAGCATTGTATCTAATACGACATGGTTCAATCAGGAATTGCAAAATAATAACCATGCAAAAATATATGGCATATGTGGATAAGTACTGCAAAGATTTTAATCACATCCTACTTCAAACTGAACTATTTAAGACTTTTTGTAGAACAATAAGTAACGACCAAAAGAGTTATGACTTTTTGTCAATCGCAAATTATGCAATTTACTCGAAACTTAAACACGACATACTTAAGAAATTTGAAAAACAACCAGAAAAGCAGGAGTACTCTAACTTTAACTATTATACACACACACTGTATGCAAAATTCTTATTGCAGTATTTTCAGAATGGACCGTTTCAGGAAACAGCAATAACTTGCAAACAATAATAATCAATCAACACACATATACATAGGAGTTTGACGGTCCAAACAAATCCACCGAAACAGAGTAATAATCAATCTATTTACCTTTCTCAAAGGAACGGTCAATGCCTTGGCTTTAGGTAGATTTGCACTTTTACCATCATCAGTTTTCGGCCTGCTTTTCATGACAATAGACAATACGTGACAAATAATTATATGGTATGCTTTCTAGGAAAGAGACAATACAAGTAACAATGAAACTTGGCTGCCTCTATTAAGTCCATAATTACTGTGGATGTGTCCAACTATAACATATATATCAATATCAATAAGGAATTAAGGAAACACGAACTTGAAGAATTTGACGGATTCTATTTGAAGGCTAAAACAGATGAAACAAAAAGGAGAAATCTTAATCATTAAGCACTTCAATATAGCATCACATGCACCACAATAAACCCTGATAGACTTTCCAAGTTTTCAATCAAGACCTACATGCCTAACTCGACCAATACATGTAGCACGCAACATTCATCAGAATATCTTAAGCAAAATTCTTCCAACTTGCAGGACGTGAAACTATCATGAGAAAAACAGGACAAAAACTCTTCATGTGGAACTATATCCCTATTTCGTATCTTTTTTTGTTTTAAAAATTTCTTATCTATTTGTTAACTATTTTCCTATTGAAGCACTTCATTCATACTTTACAGAAGTCTCAAATTATAAAAGTTTGCAGCTTAATTTCTTTTCCATTTCTACTACTCCATGAATCTTACTCAGCCCAAGTACCAATTTCTGCAACCAATATTAATCACACGGTTACACCTACATCCAAGTTCTAGAGCAATACTATCAGTAACTTAGTAAAACAGGAGGAAGAATTACCTTGTATCAGAGAGCTTCAAAATGGGTGTGCTGATGTCAGGAAATGCCAAAGCCTTCCCTTTATCCTTCCTTTTATTCGGAGCACTTCTTCGGCTGTAGGTTACTGAAATAGGCTCAAAATCCTCAAGATCAACAAAATTACCTGAATTCAAAGCATATAAAATTGCACACTCAATAAATTACCCTATAATCCACAATCAATTATTAACAATCACAGTTTATATATCATTGTAAATCTGGCGGTGGTCCCAAGCAACTTGAGCTTAACTAAAATTGAGCTAGAATCTCATCCTAATTTGTAAAATCATTGCATTGCAAGCTAATAATCCTAAAAGGCGCAAATTATAGATAAAAGCTAAAATGAGATTGGAAACAAATTCAAGAAATTGAGAGCAGAATAATTGAAGTACCGGGAGGAGAGGAGGTTATCGGCGACGAAGGCGGAGGAGGAGCAACGGCAGGGTTCGAAGAAGTGCTTTGGAGATTTGTGGCAGCGTTGGTAGAAGAGGCGCGTGAAGAAGGTTTATTGAGGCGAGGCTTGGAAGAAGTAGAAGAAGGAGGTTTGGATTTGGGTTTGGGTTTGGGTTTGATAAGGTTTATGGAAATTGGAGAAGAAGAGTTAAGAGTGTTGGTGCGATCGGATAGAGGGTTTCTGCGTTTAGTGCTTCGGTCAGCTTCCATCGTTAGATCTTCGGGAACTCGGTTCCCATTTCAATTGAAGAAGAAGAAGAAGTGATGCGATGATTGAAAATGGAAGATTGAAGAAGCTGCTTGTTTGTTCGTTGAGTGTGTAGTGTTTTCTCGTCTTTCCTGAATAGCGGGAATTTTCAGTTGAACAATAAGGATTAAAAATCCTGAGGCAAGCTTTCAGAGGAAGACTCCAATAGTCCACTGATTATGGTCAATGACAACGAACAGAAACCTCAGCTGCTTTTTTTTTTTGGTAATATAGTTTCTTTTTGGACATGAATAAGTTTTATATGGGCCACTGATATAACGCTCATACAAGCTGGGCTGATTCACATGTTTTAATACATGTGAATAGGCCCAAAATAGGCCCATGAAAAAAAATTACTTTCTTTTTCGTCCTAAGATATTATATTTCATTGATAAAATGAGGATATGTGTCCATTACAATCAGCGCAAAAGAAAGGAAGAAGGATATTAACCCAAAGAAACTTCACTAAAAGAAGAAAAAATTTAGACACTTCTTAAGAAACAGAATATCGAAAAACAAATTACTTTCTTTTGGACGTTTGGGAAATAAGTGTGTGTATATATATATTTATAGAATTTATTTATTTGACTTTGCTGTAAAAACAAATCAAATCATTTGTTCTATCGTCTCTTCTATATGGTGCCTAATATTTATTTATAAAATTTAAAAATAAAGAGATGAGTCTCACACTCTCACTTTATTCTATCTCTATTTTTAAATAGGTTAGACAAAAATATTTTATAAGTACCAAAAAATCTATTTTATCACTTTAATAAAGACGCTAAAAATGTCTTTTTTTTAAAGACGTTTATACATGTCATGTTATTATTGGACATTATTATTGAACCGGTTAATAAAAATAAATCAGAACAAAATCAGTTTATTATAGCAACAATAATAAACTCAATTGTCTGTATTATAATGATTAGACCTGATTTGATCCGATCGAATTATACCATTTAAACCGAATATCTTTAAATTTAAAAAAAAAAAGACAATTATATTCCTGACATTTTTGTTTTTTGGATATTTAAATTCCTAAAAATTTAAAAATACAATTAAATTCTTAAAAAAAATTAGTTTTATTGTTATTGTTATAAAAAAATCGGTTTTATTCTAATTTGTTAAGAAATTCAAAAATAACATGTTCATTAATACGTCCAATAATAATTCGACACGTAAATGTCTTTACAAAAAGACGTTTTACGCATCTTTATGGGAGCATCTCCTATTTTATATTATTCATTGTTTGACATGTCAGTAATACAAATTTATTAACTTTTTAATTAAATTTTTTAGATCATGAGTAACATTTTTATAGCTGTTTTAAAAAGTTAACTTAAAATAAAAAGAATACAATTTTATTGCTCACATCTTAAATATGAATGACATAGAACAAATGGCTTGATTTTTCCTTGAAAATTTTATCTTTTTTTTATTTTTTTATTTTTTAATTTCTCTACTACCGGAAAATGTGGAGATTAATTGTATTTTGAGTATGAAAAATGGAGTAAAATTATCCCTTCTTGAGATTGGTAACCGTTTTCAAATCTCAACCTGTACTTGGTGGTAGTTTAATGTATCTAATGCATGGACGGTGCCTAATCAGAAAAAAAGGTATATGATTATAAATAATTAAATATAGGGAAAGTATGAGGAGCCAATGGAATATTTATACAATATGTACAATGGAGATTTAGGGAGTATTAGAGATATAATTATTAGTATTATCCTTTTGGAATGAGTGGTATCATGACATGGTATTAGAGCGCTAGATTCAAGAGTTCGATCTTGTTGAATCCCAAAATCTAAATATAACCCACAGGCCACAGATATAAATGGTGCTCATTTTCCCTTAACTTGAAGCAGCACACAGTCACAGCCTCAAAACTCAAAAGCCACTTTAATTTGTTTTTTATCAGTTTTTATGTTAAAAAGCTATTTTCACATGGAAACATAACAAAATCATAAGGCACATGCATAGAAATCAGTTACTGAAAGTAATTTAGTTGAGACTGAGAAGAGCAGGGACAAAACCGGGTTAAGCCTCTAGTTTAACCACTTTTCTGTGTTCCAACAAACTAAAGGTGTGACCCAACACACTAAAGTCTAAACCCGCTAACACAAACAAACCCAGGGGCCACATTTATATAACATTTCGATTAATTAATAATTTAATTTCACCTACTATATAAGTAGTATATCCACTACTCTTTCCTTTCACAATAACACTATACAACACAAATATCAACAACAATAACATGGAGTCAGTTCAGTCCTGGGTTTCAGAGCACAAGCTCACTACAGTTGGTAAGTTTATTGATTACTAGCAATTTTGTTTATCAGATCTATGAGATTAATTTGAACATGCATGCTGAAAATTAAGTATAAAATGAATAGATTATTATATTTCATAAATAGTCTTAACTCTTAATAAGAATAATAATACCATTAATTAATTTTGTTATTTAATAGAATATATTAATAATTTTTCAGGGGGGCTATGGGCCTCAGGAATAGGAGCATCACTGATTGCTTATTCAAGAGCAAAGTCTCCAATGAAACCAAGTCTTAGGCTTATACATGCCAGGTAAATTAAATAAATACATATACATATCTTTATTTTAATTAATTAATAATGTAATTTATGTGTTGATTAATTAACTTAAATTAAATTTGGCAGGATGCATGCACAGGCATTAACACTAGCAGTGTTGTCGGGTGCTGCAGCTTATCACTACTATGAGAAACGAAGCAGTGACATTGCCGTGGCTAATAATAATAATAATAATAATAATGAACCAAATATCACAAAATCACTTATGGAAGAAAATACTACAACTTCATCAAGTGTGTCACACCAATGGGAGCTCCTTAGTCCTTTCTAAATCAACTTATTATTATATATTGCAATTGCTTTCTTTCTTTTTTTTTTTTTATTTAATGTTTATTATTATCTATATAATTAAGAACCTGGGGGGAGGGAACTGAGAAAGCTAGCAGCAGTTGTAATATATCTATGTAGTAGGATCAATATGTATGACTTCTAATGATGTATGATGATGACGATTAATTAGAAGTTTATCGACTCCAAATGTGTCTCGTTATTTTCCATAATTCCCTCCAGAATGCAAATTGAGGCCTATTTGAAATTTACTATTTTTTTAATTATAAGTTTATCAAATTTTAATTTATTTATTTGATTAACTTTTTATATAGAAAAAAAATTGAGTAATCTAACTTAGTTTGAATGAGCCACTTGGGCCTTCGGGTAACATTTTTTTTGGTCAGGGAATAACATGTTTTAATGGCCCATGCCTTTGCGTACAAAACCGTTAACAAATACAAAAAAAAAGCCCACCTTTTACAATGATATATATTTAAGTTCGAATTTGGTCTATTGTGTGCATCAAGAAGTTTTTAAATGAAGTTTAGAATGACCAAAAAGAAAATGAAGTTTAGATTTACTACAAATTAGTCATTGGTCTGTGGAGTCAGAGAATATGGGGAACAATAAAAAAATAAAACCAAGGATATCCATTTTGTGGTTCTTTAATTTTGTAGGAGCTACTCTGCATGAAGAATTTGGTATCAAATCATATCCTCTTTTTTTTTTTTGATCAGAGTGAGAGATTAGGGATTTTGTAACATCATAGATAGATAGCACTTTCATATCCTCTTATCTTTTGGTCTGAATCTTCTTAGATTTTCTTAACATAATTGCAATACATGGAAAAAATTAGACTAAAATGATATTGGGCCAGAAACAGACCCAGCCTTATGTTACTAAGATGGGCCCAACTACATGCTAATATCAGTTATTTACTGTTAACTACCAAGCAGCCCTCTTTAAACCTCCCCCCCCCCCCCCAAAAAAAATAAAACAATATTATATGAAGTTATTCCTGAAATATTATATGAGAAATATTACCTTTATTAAAATTTTCTATTGATGCAACTCCATTTTATTAAAGTGGATCGGATCAATTTCTATGAGCACAATTGTGAATTTGTGTTTTATTCGGGAGTAACATTTGTAATGAAATTTTAACCTATAACCTTATATAATAAATAAAGTAGAAACTCAGGTGCAGACGATTTTACGTAAAATTGGTATCTGAGAACCGTTAGATAATTTGACTGATTTAACTAAATTTTTGTCTAATAACTCTGAAGTATCAACTTCACATGAAGTCGACTTCACCTGAATTTTCACCAATAAATAATTAAACTCTTCACCACAATTGCTTGCTTTTAATATTAACGATAAAAGTTTTGTCCTGTTCATCATCTAAGAAAATTACATCATAATATATAACACCAGTACTCAAGCACTACTATCTAATATTAATTTATACTCTTAGACATTTAATTGTTTATGTTTTCTCCTTTTATTATTACTTTAAGTTTGTAGAAAAAATAGTATCATAACATAGTATCAAAATTTTATATTTAAAAAATTTAGAGTTTGATTCTTGATAAAATTTCAAATATAAAAAAAATAGCATAAAATAAATAAAAAAATGCAAAAATTAAATAAATTTAAAAAAATTACTTAAATAAAAATATTTAAAATATAATCATTTATGTTGTCTCCTTTTATGTATTAGCTTAAATTTTTAGAAAAAATAATATCATCATATTTGGTACGACCATTAGCTTAATTATTTATTCTTAATCTTATTTTGTACAATACTCACAACAATTACACACCATTATTAAGTATATCTATAGAAAAATATGTTGTGTAATTCTGAATCTATAAAAATGGCTCATTAGTTTCAAAATATTGACCTTAACGCTCTCACTTGTTTACCATGTATTGACCATTTGGGTGAAGTAATAAAAAAAGTACCTCACGTGACTCCAATTCATTATTACTTGATTGTGCCAAAAATCTTGTTTGAAAATAATATAATGTTATTCTAAAGTTAACAAGTGTCAACTTCAACGTCTTTCTGCTTCTCTATAGGGCACTTACACTTTTGCTTTAGGAGTTTTTTTGTTTTTAAATCAATTTTACCCATCAGACATGAAAATATATATTTAGGACAGTTAATAACTAATTAATTCTTTTTTTAATCAATTCTTAATCATATAATTAATTAATTAATTAGGACAGTTAATAACTAATTAATTAAAATCTTCTATGAATTTATATATGTAGTAGTGTTAGGTATCTTGGCATCATATATAAGTTTGATGAACACAACCAACTCATTCTTCTTCTTCTTTGTTTTTTTTTTACTCGTATATAATTTCATTGAAGATTATTGAAGGATTGAAAGGATCGTTCAGAAGATATCAATACGCATTCTTTCACGAAGATTCTTCCCTTAATAAACAAAATTGGCAGTTAGCCAAACATAGGATTAAGATAATGAGAAAAAAGAAACTTGAAAAATAGAAAAAAGAAAAAAAAAAAGAAAACAAAAGAATGAAGACAACCATCTATATATAAGATACAAATTAAAAAATATATTTATATTATTAGAAGCGGGCTCTTGATTTAATCTTGATCAGCACTTTGTTGGCTCCAATTCTTTATTGCTTGTCCCACTGCTTGTTTCACAGCTTGTGCATCAATAGTCTCACCTTGTTCATCATTCTACACAAAATAAATAAATAAAAGTAATTAATAAAAGGAAAAGAAGAAGATAAAAAGTTGCATTATTATATATAGCCTTCATTATTCTTGTGCATGAAATATATTTATCAATGTTACGTGACCAACAAATATTATTATTTTAGATTAGTACTTAGTTAATAATAATTTATATCTATATTTATATACAAAAAAATATAAAAGTTACACATATAATTTATATTTATATTTTTTTAAATATATACATATAAATTAATAAAATTTATTTGTTAAAAATAAAGTAGCATTTATGTTGATCAAATAATGATCAAAATTACTAAAAATTACTAATCTCTAAAATTTCTGATTTATATATGTAGGAGAGAAAAATAATTGGTTGTTTCTATATGAAGTAAATAAATATTATATTATTGAGGATGATTAATATAAATAGGCTAAGATTTAAAAAGAACTATAGATTCATGATCATGATCAACAATATTGCACAGCAACGTAACTACATAGATCCTATTCCTTTTTTATATTTTTCCCTCAATAGAGAGATGATGAGAGAGAGAGAGGAACAAATGTTTTATACAAGGACAACATGTGACTTCCAAAAGCCTATGGAGTAATAACACAAGGTAACAATGGTTAGGGAAAAACTATAATGCAATTAACTTCACATAAAATTAATAGTTAAGAATCGTTAAATAATTTAAGAGGTTTAACTAAATTATTATCTAATAGTCCTAAACTATCAACTTTATAAAAAATTAATTGCTCTTGAATTTTCACCTAATAATGATGAGATTGATCATATACAAATGTTGTGTTATTATTCAATTTTTTGTGTTTGAGTTATACTACGTGTACACTAAAATCAGACATTAAAATCAGTTATCAGTATAAAATATATGTTAAAATATAAATACACATTAAAAATAAATTAAACTATACATATATTTATACATAAATATATTAATGACTGATTTTAGTGGCTGATTTTGATGTACAAATAACATTTTTGTTTATGTTTATATATAGAATGTGTATGTGTATGTGATCTTACTTCTCCTCCAACTGCTTGGAATCGAAAAGTGTCCGTACAAGAAACCCTAGCTTCAAGAACTGTGAGACCCATCTCTTCAAAGGCTTCAAGAATTGAAACAAGTAGTCCTTGGCAGCTTCTTGCTGAAATTACATTTATCATAAATCCCTTTTCTAGGGTTTCTACTGTCACCTGCACATACACATACAACATCTTTATTTCAAACTTGATCAAAACAATTAATAAAATAATATCAACAATATATATATATATACCATAGGCAAATTAGGATTATGGTGATGATGATGATTTGAAGTTTCTGCTGTGGCTATTTCTTGATTGAGTCTTTCTACCTTTTCTTTAAGCTCTTCAATATACTTTGATGCATCGATTATGATGGAGGTTTTGTTCACCTGCATAATATAATTCAGATATTAAATTAAGAATATATACTTAACATGGAGGATGCAGAAAGAATAGACATAGAATTGGCTGAACATTCTTCAGAAAATTCATGAACCAATGAAAAGAAAGAGAGAGAGAGAGAGAGGAATGAAGTATATTTACAGCATGAGAGTTGGTAATAGAACGAAGGAGTTGAAGCTTCTCATGCAGTAGTGCTGCTCTCTTTTGCTCTCTTGAAACCATTATTATTATTGTTATTATTATTATTATTATTAGTATTATTTTCTTGGCTCTCTTCTTAAAAATCTCTCCTATGAGAGATCTCTTGCTATCAACTCATTTAAAAGAGTGGGGATGAGCTCTCAAATCTATATATCATTCATCTCATGTGTTTTCTTCCCTGCTTACAAAGTAATCCTATATACATGCCTGAATTTACCAAAATGCCCTTTCTTAATTTTGAGGATATAGAAATGTAATTTTATACTAACTTTTTTTCCATGTCGAGCTGAACTAATTTATTCAATTCATGTAATCATTTATTTTTTTTTTATAAATATTTTTCTCTTTTTATTTGTTTTATACTGAAATTCTTTTTTAGAGATCAACACAAATTGAATTCTAAACATTTAGTTTATAGAAGCCCGTAAAATTACTTCTTTCAAAAATTTAAACTGATTAAAAAAGGAATACGAATAATTATATCTTTAACAAAATCAATTTGAAAAACTAAAATTCTGTCCAATTTTAATATAGAATAAATTTCATAACAAATCTGGGTAATTTTCTGCCAGTGAATACAATGTTTCTAGCCGTTTAACTCTCAAAAAAAAATATTTATAATTTTCTAAGAAGTTTGATTTAAGTATATAGTATTAAAATTTTGGTGTTTATTATGATTTTTTTTCTAACTCAATTGTGACTTAGCTTTCTATAAAGATTTATTTTCTAATTTGTGCATGTATAGAAACGTAGGCCACAAGAGTTAACAATTTAGGTTCTCGGTCTCTCAAGTTTGATTAATAAGTTGATGAAAGCATACATAGGTGAATGAATTATTTAAAATTGTTTCACTTAAGCTAAGAAAAAAGAGGGATAGATGGGGAAAAGGGAAAATACATGTGGTATATATAAATTTTGGGGAATAGGAAAATGAAGAGGAGGAATCATGAACTCGTGATGTATAGTGAAAGGTATAATAAGCATCGAAAGAAGAGAAGGGAGAGGAAGGTAACAAAATGATGTGTGTAATGTTATATTGGAATGCCTCCAAACACTCCTCACGGGGGGCTTTAATTTCTTTCTTTCTTTCTTTCTTTCTTAGTCTCTCAATATCTATTACTCACTCTCACATCACACCACTACCCTAATCAACCTTTTGTCCTCTTCTCTCTCTTTCTCTCTCTCACCACACGTGCCAATCTTTTATCTTATATACTCATCATCACACATTCAATAATAACTCATCATATTCATTTTTATGTATTTCCATCTCTTAATCTTTAATCAAGTTTAAATAATTAAAGAAAAATTTTTGGGAACAACAATTTTTAATATTTTTTGTTATTATTTGATCAATAAAAATATTAAATTATTTTTAATAAATATAAATTTTAAAAAATATGAATACAAATTATATTGATTCATATATATAAAATTTTGATAAATATAAATATAAATTATATATTTTTTGTGTGTAAAATTTATGTAAATATGAGTGTAAATTATTATTAATTAAATAATTTTTTTATAATTAAAAGTTTATTTGTATGATTCAATGGTATATTTCAATACTTCTAATTTCTCTATTAATTATTTGGTACATGTTGATGTTATGATTTGCATACAATTATTCTTGCTAGCTGGCTTGATAATGATAATAATATATAACATGCATTCTTCCAATAAACCGGTATATGCGTGTCATAGGATTCACATTATTTTTCATAATTTATTATCACTTATCTTACTTCTATCATATTCCAATACTTCTTCTAATTATTACATATAATTTATTAAATATATACTATCGAATTTTTTATGTATGTTTGTGGTGTATTTATTTCCTTTTCATTTGCAGCTTTCATTATTAAGTATTAGCTAGAAGAATAATTATTAGGAAATGAAACATGGATCAAGATTCAAGAGTATATATAATGTGGATCCTAGATTTCTGCCTCATTTTCTGATCATTTTCTCGTCTAACAATATTATTGGAACTCACTCTAGTGATACTATTTTTTGTAAAGTTTAAATTAATAAAAAAACATATAAATAAATAGCTATATTTTTAATAGGTTTTTATACAAGAGTCTATCTCTTTTAGACTTACTTAAATTTTACGTAGATTTTTTTATTTGTCTTATGAATATATTTTTTTGGGTGCCTTCTTATGAAGATTTTTTAAAAGAATAATAAAAATTAAATTCTAAATTTTTTTATTATAGAAGGTTAATATCATATCATAAAATTATTTTTCTTAAAATTTTAAAAAAATAAAATTAAAAATATAAATAATTATATGTCTGATATGCTCTCTTATGCAAAAATATTTTTTTATTTAGATTTGCATGAATTTTATATAGGCTTTTTTGCATTTTTTTTTTGTTTTTGAAATTCAATAAAGATTGACTTGTAAATTTTTCGGATATAAAAACTCTAATAATGTGTCATGTATGTTGATGTTTATACCTATGCCTAGTTTCATACACACAAAAATATGGGTCTACTAATAATTTTTTCTTATTTTTTTATTATTATATTTTCTTTCTTTTCTATTTATATTGGATATTATTTACAATTCAATAAAATGGATTCAAATTAAATATCATTGTTTCTCCGGCAAATTTTGTTATCATTTCAAAGGTTATTATGTGGAGAAAAAACATACAGATGTTACTTGTATATATCTTCTTTGGTATCAAATTTTAAGAAGGTAAATACTAAATACTCATATATCAAGTTGATGCATGATGATATAATACAATGATCGGAGTGAGGGAACAAAAACTATTATCAAGGTAATTACGAACTATATAGCCTTGTAATAATTGTGTGTAGCGACTAGTTTAATTTCTTTTATAAACGTATAGAGGTTTAATTTATTGCTGTTTATGGCTTTTTCCACGCTTCCAATTAAAATGTTTTGCTCTGCTCTGAAAAAACAAAAGGACACTCTCAACAAAATACCGTGTTAGCAGGAATAGAAATGATGTTTGAAATGTGTGGAAACTGACAAACACATATATACTCACAACTTTATATTATTATTATTTCATAATACATGGCTAGATTTTACTTATACGATTAGAAAAGACTAATATACAAACACCACAAAAGATAGACTTGATTTTTTTCACATTACAAAGACAATGTGGGGTTCAGTTACCGTACAAATAGTCGTTGAAAAAGTTTCAAATGAAAAGGAAGTAAAATGAATTCTTTTATATGATAGAATTCATCATAATATATAACCCAAGAATGATAAATTTGAAAATAATGTCAATGAAACTGCTGGAACGGGATGCAGATAAAATTACCGAAGTTAGGGTGCCGGTGAAACTGTAAAAACGATGATGTAGACAAAATTGTCAAAACGGATTGCAAATGGAAGTGTTAGAATATGGTGAACTACCGTAACAAAATGCAAAAATCAAGTTGGGTTGGTCTAGTGGTTAGTTCACTAGTCCGCTTAAATAAGTGTTGGGGGTTCGAATCCCGCCTTGTGCATACAGCAACTTATTGGTCAGCGGCAAACTCTTAAATGGAGCTCAGTACCGCGACGAATTAGTCCTTGTCCTGTCGGATTGGGAGATACCGTGAGAAAAAATAAGACATTTTTATTCTCCTCTATAATCGATGTAAGGTTTTATATTGAGAGAAAACATTACTTTTATAAAAGATGTAAAAATGTGTGACATTACTTTTACCAATATTTTTTAAATATTGTCAAAGTTACATAATCACCGTAACTAGTACAGTCACTGCACTCTTTTATATATATATAAAAGAGGATACTCTCGTAAACACTTATAAAACGTTTCTTTGTAAAGACACTTATGTGTCGTATTATTATTAGACGTATTAATAAATTGGTTATTTTTGAATTTTTTGACAAACTAAAATAAAACCGATTTTTTTTAATAATAACAATAAATCCACCAATTATTATCAGATTCGGTCAAAGCGATTAATTTACATAATTCACTTGATCATAGGTTTTTTTTTTTGTTTTTTTTTTTTAATAAAAATCGGAGATATATTTATCTTTTTATCAAAAAATTTAAACATGATTCAATTTAGATTGTGTAAATCGATCGGATTAAATCGGGTCTGATAATTATAATACGAATAATTGGGTTTATTATTATTGCTATAATAAAGCGATTTTATTCTGGTTTATTAAAAAATAAATTATTAATTAATTTAATAAAGATATTGTTCCGGGGCTTACCTAGAACCGGACGGTGGTTGGGCTTGTTTGTGAGGCCCAAGCGCATGAGGAGTGTGGTCTCCGACTTGGTTTACGTCTGGGAGCCGCCTCCGAGTTGTGTGTTCCAAGAGATGGGGGTGGTACCTGCAAAGACACTCCGATGCCTAAGTCAGCATGGGGATAAGCAGGTTTAAGTGTATTGGAACTTAGAGATACCTGAGGGGTGTCAGTGTATTTATAGTGGTGATCCAATAACCACCGTTGGAGTAGTGCCACCTTTTTAGGTGGATAAAAGTCCCTTTATTTAGGGATTGTTGAGATATGGCTTCTAGAAGTGGGTTGAGAGATTTTAGGGGCAGTTACTTATTTGAATAAGTGTTATCTGCCAGCTATCTCTTGAACCCGACTCCTTTGGAAAGAAGTCTGTGTTGAGTCCGACCTCTTCTAAAGAGGTCGGTGAATAACGAAGGCCAATCTTTGGATTGAGCCTTTTGGTGTATTTGGACCTGGGCCTTAGTGTTGGGCCAGTGTATTAACAGTGCCCCTACTCGAGTTCAATCTCTTTTTCTTAAGAGTTGGATTCGAGTATTTGAACTCGGGCTTGTAGGCTCTGTATAATTGGTTTTAGCACATTTTACTTAACCAAAGAATATTTCTTATCCTAGTTTCGTACAACTCATTCAATTCGAGTTGTTTTGAGGATACATGACTTGTTTTAATACAAATCACCTTTCTGAAACTTATTCTGATTTCTTACGACTTGTTTTGATACAAATCGTTTATTTCAAAACTCGTAATTATTTTAACCTCATCTAGCTCATTCGATGCGAGTAGTTTTAAGGTCTTACGATTTGTTTCATTTCAAATCGTTTAATTAAAACGTGGCTATTTCTTGATCTAATTTCATACAACTCATTTAAATTTGAGCTGTTTTTTTTAGGACTTCACAACTTGTTTCAAGTACAAATTGTTTATTTTGAGTCCTTTTAAAGTATCAGATCATTTTTATAACCATCGGACTTCGTTGCTTTATCCATTATACCCCTGCTCGAGGTCGAGCTTTATAGAGTCGGACTCGAGCAATCAAGTAGAAAGGATTTTCGAATGAAGCCTTTTTTTTTGTTGAACTCATTCATTCTGAGTTTTCTAGATAACTTGTTTTTTATACAAGTCACTTTTTTGAAGCACAACTCGTTATATATCAAGTTGTTTTGCGCAATTTGTTTTAATACAAATTACTTAGATCATATGGTTATTTTTTACTTGATTTGTTCAACTCATGGGTTTGAGTTGTTTTAAATCATCAAGCTGTATTATAACCATTGGATACCAATTTGTACCTCGTCGCTTTATCCGAGCGACCATTGAAAAGATCAGCTCGTGATTTTTGCACTTTGTCGAGCATAAATTGGCGCCTTAGGTGAAGGGATTATATGCTTATTCCCTCCCATTTCTAGTTTTTACAAGGTTGTCATCCTTGTGTGTGGTACAACTCGTTTTATCCAAGTTATTTTGGAGGATAGTTTTTACGTTTCGATTTTAGTCAAAAACGTTTACAATCCTTCCTTTTTAACTCGTTTCTATACGAGTCATTTGGTTGAAGTGATTTGTAGTGCCCCTACTCGAGCCCAATTTCTTTTTAAGAGTTGGGGTCGAGTATTTAACTCAGGACCGTAGCCGACCTGATAAGGAACCGACGTGACGTTTCAGAACTGATGTGTTTTTTAAAAATTCTCAACAGTCGCGTCTAATCAAACGTCGCGTCCGTTAGGGATTTGTGTATTCGTACGCGGGGATCAGTTACATTGGGAACGGTGCCTCTCTTTAAATGACGGCTTCCGTTTTTACCATTGTGCCCCCAACGTTTTTATAAATACTTTCCCTTTCTTTCCTTGCTTCGTTTCTGAAAACTTTCACACTTCCTCTCCTCTGTTCAGAAGAAGCTCTTGTTCGAAAGAATTCACCTTTCTCTGTTTGTTGTGCGCATGCTTTTCTGTTTTAGGTTTCGAAAAAACCTTTTTGATCTTTGTTTTGAAAAACCTTTTTCTTGGCTGACTGTCCCTTTCTTTAAGTTAAGTTTTCCTTAACAACTCGGGACAGCCTTTTGCCTTAGTGCTTTCAATAGGTTTCCTGATCTCTTTTTGGTATTCCTTATACTCAATTTTTGATTTATTGAGTTCTTCGTGACTTAGGCTACTTTTGCGATTCATTTTAATTTTACTCGGTTTCGCATTCCGACTTATGAGTCGGACTGCTCCCGAGTTTATCATGATCGACTTTTATAACCTCTTTACACCGACTTGTACCTCGTCGTTTTATCCTGACGACCATTTAGGTCGGTTCATGGGATTTTCACGCTTTGTCGAGCTTAAGTCGGCGCGTTTCGTAGAAAGAAAGAAAAATGAGAAGGAATTTATAAGAGATAAAAGATCTTTATTTATTTGCGAAGGTACTTTTACTGCTACTAAGGGTTTTTCACTATCTATGATCCCTTAGTCTCTACTGTGATGCCTCGTTAAAAACCCCCCTTCAGAAAAAACCCTTTCCTTTTGGAAAAAAAATCATGAAGTTGGGAAAAGAGTATACCAGGGAGTAGAGTTCGCTTTAACCTTTTCCTAAGATCTCGGTAATCTTGTGGGGTCCTATCCTTTTTGTTGTCAGCTTTCATTAGCCCGAACTCAGTAGCCTGATATTTTTTCTTATCAAGATGAGGTTTTTTGCGGCGAATCTTGTAGCCATCCTTTGTCTCAAGAGCTCTTTCTTTATCTGAGTTTGCTCTCAGATTTCTGGAAGGGGTTCACGTTCTTCTTTCGTGCTGTAGCATCATTGTAGAATGTTGTCTTTGGTTAATAATTTTGGACTTGGCTCTCATAATAAGCCAGTGCCCCTACTCGAGGTCGAGTTTCATAAAGTCAGACTCGAGTATTCAGTCATGCCATTCTTGAATCTTACTATTTGTTGCTATGTGACTTTTACAAGTTATTTTGGACTCTCTTTTTGGGAGGTCGAATAACTTGTTTTATACTTGTTGTGTGTTAATCTAGTAAGGTCGGATACTTATCTCTTGGCTTGAGGAGGCATTCTTATAATAAATCACCATCCTTTTTCAATTTGTTTTAAACAAATTGTTGTGAGGTCAGGTTTACATCCTCTTCGTGTTGATGTTTGATTATGATCACGCTGTCCTTAAGTTATTTGTGCAATTCGTTTTAGGTTTGCCCCTTGCCAGCTTGATTTAGTACAAGTGGCTTAATGAGGTCGGACCACGATTTGCATTTATAACTTTTTACACCACTTTGGATCTCGTCACTTCAAGTCAGAAAAAGTGTGCATTAGGGGGTAAGGTGTGCTTTTCTAGCTGTAGTATCCCTTTTGTTGTAGACATGGCACAATCTAGGCAGATTGTTTTCGAGTAAGTCGAGTATGTTGTAGTAGTTCTTTTTCAAGTTTTAAGTGACTTTGTTGGGATCTCTTTATTTTGGTGTTGGCTTTTCTTCGTCCGATTTTGGCCCGATGTCATTTTGGATCAAGACGAGGTTGTCGGTTGAGAAATTTCTTCGTATGACCTTCTCATGGCCATTTATGCTTGGGATCTGGTTCTCGAAGTCGTACCTCAAGAAAGAGGTCGGACTTTTCTTTGTAAGCTCTAAGCCTATCCGACCTTATTGTAAAGTCGGACCTTTAAAAGAGGTCGGATTTTCCTTTATAAATTCAGAGATTTCGACTTCATTGTGGTCTGACCTTTAAAAGAGGTCGGAATTTCTTCATAAGCTCTAAAAGAAGTCGAATTTTTATTTGTAGACCTGAATCCTCAGAAGAGGTCAAATTATCTTCATAAGTTTGGATTCTTAAAAGAGGTCGGATTTTTCTTTCTAAGCTTGGAAAGAGGTCGGACTTTCTTTCTAAGCTTGGAGATTTTCGACCTCTTTGTAGACTCTGATCTTTAAAAGAAGTCGGAATCTCTTTCTGGTATTTTTCGAGGTTTTCGACCTCATTGTAGAGTTGATCGTGAAAGAGGTTGGATTTTTTACAGACTCCAAAAAGAGGTCGGATTTTTCCCTTGTCGGCTCTAAAGAGGTCGGATTCTTCTGAGCAAATGAGGTTTTAGACCTCATTTGTAGAGTCTAACCTTTAAAAGAGGTCGGACTTTCTTTGTGGGATCTAAGAGAAGTCGGATTTTTCTTTATTAGTCTGAAGGTTTTTGATCTTATTGTAAAGTCTGACCTTTAAAAGAGGTCGGACTTTTCCTTCATGAACTTTGCAAGAGGTCGGATTTTCTTTGTGAGCTCCAAGTTTATCCGACCTTGTTGTAAAATCTGACCTTTAAAAGAGGTCGGACTTTTCTTCATGAGCTCTTTAAAAGAGGTCGGATTTTCTTTGTGAGTTTCCAACTCATCCGACCTTGTTGTAAAGTCTGACCTTTAAAAGAGGTCGAACTTTTCTTCATGAGCTCTCTAAAAGAGGTCGGACTTTCCTTCATGAGCTCTCTAAAAGAGGTTGGATTTTCTCTGTGAGCTCCCAGCTCATCCGACCTTTGAAGAAAAGCCTGACCATCATCCCCTCCAATGAAGACTGGGCCTTTGTCACCCTGACTTTCTTTTTTCTTTGGATCGGATTCCAGTTTTCTTCCTGGAAGACATCCATCTTTATTGGTGTGCAAACAACATCAAATTCTACCACGGAAATATTTCTTTCCATATTCATTGGCAGTGATATAATTTGTGAGCAACCAACGAAAGATGTACCATGAGAATTTTTTGTGTTATTCACTGTTGTAATTGACATGTGAATCCACTGAAGAAAAAACTGGATTCATCACTCCGTTGTCGGATTGGGTTGCATTCAAATTGGCTGATGTTGTGTATTTGGAACATGCAACTGCTCCATTCCATGAGTGGGTATCATGGATTTTTCCGAGATTGTAAATTGGCACAGATGTCATTGTCCATCCTATTTCACGAAGAGGTTGGGATTAGTCACGTTCCCTTTTCCTCTTTTTTTTTTTCACGTAACTTCTTTTGCCAATTGAATTTTCTGAATTGAAAATTCTTTTATTCAATTGGCTTTCGAGTTTGTTTTTTTTTTTTTTCACGTAACTTCTTTTGCCAATTGAATTTTCTGAATTGAAAATTCTTTTATTCAATTGGCTTTCGAGTTCGTCTTTTTATTTTTTTCACGTAACTTCTTTTGCCAATTGAATTTTCTGAATTGAAAATTCTTTTATTCAATTGGCTTTCGAGTTCGTCTTTTTTTTTTTTTCACGTAACTTCTTTTGCCAATTGAATTTTCTGAATTGAAAATTCTTTTATTCAATTGACTTTCGAGTTCGTCTTGGTTTGCTTTCTACAATGGCCTTGGGACGGTGCTTTCTTCTCTTTTCTTTAATCCAATTTAACTGTAAAAGTATAATCATCATCCCTATTTGATATCCTCTACCCATTGGGAGAAGTTTTTATGGATTTCTGGTATCCATAGAAACTGTATTCGAGCTTCTTTTTAACATGCTTGCATCTTATTTATGTCGAGTGGTTGTCCAACCATTTTGTTGATCATCCGCCATTATCAAGGATTGAGCTCCAGGTCCCCGGCAACGGCGCCAATGTTCCGGGGCTTACCTAGAACCGGACGGTGGTTGGGCTTGTTTGTGAGGCCCAAGCGCATAAGGAGTGTGGTCTCCGACTTGGTTTACGTCTGGGAGCCGCCTCCGAGTTGTGTGTTCCAAGAGATGGGGGTGGTACCTGCAAAGACACTCCGATGCCTAAGTCAGCATGGGGATAAGCAGGTTTAAGTGTATTGGAACTTAGAGATACCTGAGGGGTGTCAGTGTATTTATAGTGGTGATCCAATAACCACCGTTGGAGTAGTGCCACCTTTTTAGGTGGATAACCGTCCCTTTATTTAGGGATTGTTGAGATATGGCTTCTAGAAGTGGGTTGAGAGATTTTAGGGGCAGTTACTTATTTGAATAAGTGTTATCTGCCAGCTATCTCTTGAACCCGACTCCTTTGGAAAGAAGTCTGTGTTGAGTCCGACCTCTTCTAAAGAGGTCGGTGAATAACGAAGGGCCAATCTTTGGATTGGGCCTTTTGGTGTATTTGGACCTGGGCCTTAGTGTTGGGCCAGTGTATTAACAGATATCTAATAATATTATGATACATGTAACATCTTTAAAAAAAAACATTTTGAATATCTTTATTGAAGTAGTCTCTATATATATATATATATGAGAAAACTATTAAATTGGTATTCAAAAATTTAAAAATAATATTTAAAAGACGTTATTAATAAAAAAATTCATAAATTTTAAAATTTGACGAAACTAACTAGACATTAATTACCTAAATTTTCGTTAGCGAAAAATATTGAGGTGGCTAATAAAGAACTGAGATGAAAAATTCTGATCATAATTACATGACATTTATTAATTAAAATAAAAAAATTTACATGTTAAAAAAAACATAAAAAAAAAATTCGTATGTATTCTTTCTTTTTCTTTACAAATAGAAATGAAAAATTATCACCATCATCCTCGCGGTATCACTATTAATAGGTCAAATTCATACATTTTGAAAAGAAATAAAGATTAAAATTTTAGCAACTAAACTATAACCAAAATTTACGAATGATCCAATTTTTTTTTTTTTATCTAAAATCACTGACAAAAATCCCAAGAATAGAGAGGTAATAAAAAAAAAAGAAAATTAAAATATAAAGTGACAACCAAAAAGAAAAATGAAAACAACAACAATCAAATATAATCAAAACAAAATAATTACCGTGACAATCAAAAAGAAAAAAAAAATGCAAATAGCGTCGTAAAAGAGCCTGGTGAAACTCACCCAAACCGTATCCATAACATTTTCTCCGTCAATGAAAAAGATTTTCACTTCCAAGAATACCACCACCACAATGAAGACCAGAAGAGAACATAAACACTAGGGTGGGCAATTATGCCTGTGGGTTTCTGGCAATATATTCGGTGTTTTTCTATGACGTGTTCTAGTTCTTGTTTTACGAGATTCCAACCTTAGAGAACGTGCTTTAAGGGAAATAAAGAGAACCCCCAGAAAAGCACAGAGACAGTGGGATAAGGGTGAGCATTGTTGCGATGCGGCCATGGAAGAAGCTTAGGTCAATGCGATCTTCTTTTTTAACAATTTGATTCTCATGATCTCATGAAAATTGTGATTTTTCATTGAATATGATTAAGAGCTAGAAAAAGAGTGATTTCACCAAGAAATTAGGGTTTTTGAATTCTAATTGTTTGATTTGGAATTCGAAAAATTTTCTTGCTGGATTTTTGAAAAATAAAAAAATGCCACCTAATTAAATGTATATCATAATTCGCCAAATCATCTTCTGTGTTAGTGACGTCAGTATTTGTCGCTAACGGCAATTAACTCATTAACGTTTGATCACTTTTGTCAAAATTTAAATATTTTTAGATTTTTTTTTTGTTATTTGCATCTTTTGAATATTATTTTTTCAGCACCAAAATCTTTCAACAAATAGCAAATAAAATTGCTGCAATTCTCCGTATTTCTTGTAGTGTCATATATATATATATATATATATATATATATAAAATACCATTTGATACTTCCCTCTCCTCTATTTATAAAATGTATATTCTCCTTCCTTATTACTTTTAAAAAATTTTATCTTTAATCTATTTTAAATATTTTTGTATTAACTAATGTTAACTTTATCCATTTTCAAAAAAAATAAATTATTTTTTATAAAAATACTCTTTAACAAAAATTTTATTTTTTTTGTCATTAAATTTTCTTATCAAAATACTTTTTAACAAATTATTTTTTATTAATTAATAAATTATATTTTTACCAAAATATTTTTTAAAAATTAATAATTAATTTTTTTCCTAAGATATCCTTCAATATTTTTTAAATTATTAAATTGTGATTTTACCAAAATTTTTGTTAACAATTATTTTTATATTTTACTATTAATTTTTTGATATCAATATATATTATTTAATATTAAATAAAAAAATCTTACTATTGTTAATATGTATAATAATTAGTATATATTTATATTAGAAAATAATCTTACTAAGATTTTTTATTTAATATTAAAATAATATATATTGTTATCGAAAAATTAATAATAAAATATAAAAAAAAAATTATTAACAAAAATTTTGGTAAAATCATAATTTAATACTTAAAAAATTATTGAAGGATATCTTAGAAAAAAAAATTTAATTATTAAATTTTTTAAAAATATTTTGGTAAAAATACAATTTAATCAATAAAAAAATAATTTATCAAAGAGTATTTTGGTAAGCAAAATTTAATGATAAAAAATAAAATTTTTGTTAAAGGATATTTTTATAAAAAAAATTATTTTTTCTTGAAAAATGGATAAAGTTAATATTAATTAACACAAAAAATTTAAAATGGATTACAAATGAAGTTTTTTAAAAGTTATAAGAGAAAGGAATATACATTTTATAAATAAAGAGGAGAAAAATATTATTTTAGTATCTGCAGGTGAGGAAAATGGTATTTTCTTATATATATATATATATATATATATATATATATATATATATATATATATATATATATTGAGATGTAGAATGAAATGAAGAATGGAGAATAAGAAGATTTAAGAGGTTTGCATGTTGTTGGTTCGGGCTCCAAGTATTGTCACGATTGCACAAGGACAAATCAGGTACCAACCCAATATTCACATGCGTGACCATTTAATCATCACAACAAAACAATTTCCTCCATACACATATCCCTGCTCCTCCCTTGTCTCTTCCCTTCCATAATAACTATTTCTTCTTCTAAACTCTCTTTTAGATTCCATTATATTTATATCTTTTAATTTTCCTTGTGACCGTGACCCCCCCAATATGATTTTCCCTCCTCTATCATCAATTCACCATCCTCTCTTGGACCATAATTTATATATGGATCATCTATTATATTCTTTTAGGTTCGTTTATTGTATTATTGTTGGTTGAGGACATATACATCAATTCTATCTTCTGGATTCCACTATCTATTATTAATTTATATCAATAATATTTTTCTAGCTCATCACTCATCATCGAGTTGTAGATCACAATCTACATTATAATTAAGAATAAGCTAAGTTTCACTATAAATTATATATAAAGAAATTATCATTCATTATTTAAGTTAAACCCTAAATAAATTGATGAGTCCAACTTATTGGGGGCAACATAGATAAATAGATTATTTAAAATTTGTTTGTTGACAAGACTCAAGAAAGAACAAATAAATAAACTTGTGAATTTTAGATATTAACAATAATATATGGTATATTCTAGTATAGATGGCTATAATACGATCACTATATATGGTGGTTATGAAATATTGTTAAAATTAAAGTTATAATTTTTATATTTTAGTAATATTTTTTTAAACAATAATTTTTAAAACGTGTTATTAAAAAAATGTTGTTCAATAATAAAAAAGTGTTACTTTAAATTGAACAACACTTTTTAAATATATATATATATATATATATATATATATATGAATATCATTTATTTAAGTAAAAATAAATTATCACAAAGGTAGATGCGTACGCAGCAAATATATTATTGAAAATTTAACAATAACGAAAGACAATTTGTTGAGTGAGCGTGTGTGTGACTATACTACTCATTATAAATATTATATTTATTTATTTTGCGGATATAATAATAAAAATAAATGTGGCACGCACAAAATACAAAATTATACAGGTAAGGAATTTATCATGACATGAATTAGGAACTTGTTATAATATAATGCATTTTTATTATTCTAGCAACCTTAACTAAAATTATAGGGTAGGCTATGATCATCATTTCCAAAATCGATCATCCAAATTCCTGGACTCGATCAAATATCAGTATGGGTAAGTAATTGTTGATCATTAAACTAATAATAAAGAAAGGCAAATTCATTAGGTTTACTAATAATAATAAGAATCAAACTGAACAATTTAATTATGATTTCCTAAATTAATGTTACTTAAGAATACAATCTTTATTTTAGGAGCCCTAATGAAAGCCCTCCTATGGGTGCTAATTAAGAAAGTAGTGTCCTGGAAGGCTTTGAAGACTTTGGTAGTTGCAATAAAGCTGGAGAATGAAGATTCTCTCCTTTTTGGATTTGATTGTTCTTTTTTTTTTTAATGCAAATAACCTCAACACACTAATGTGGAGCAACAAAAGAAATACATAACCAATTCATAAAAACCATAAACTTCCTGCTACTCCCGGCAACGCCATCAACCACCAAATGAATCACTCTTGGTCCATTCGTCGTAACTCAGAACGGTCTTCTTGATGACAAACTCCATACTTGTTTCCTGCTTATGAAAGATTCTCGCATTGCGTTCCACCCAAATGTTCCAAATCACTGCAAAGAACCCCGGCAACCATTTCTTCTGATCTACATGAATATCATAAGTAGGGTGGACTACTTTTTTAGTATGATTATTGGATTTATGTATATATATAACCATTGGTTACCATATCACGTTTGCTTAACATTCACAAATTAAAACAACATTTATTTATTTTTTGGTTTTCCTACCTTATTCATTACAAATCTAAATTCTATTAGTACCTACATAGAACGAGATTCAAAATATTGACACTTTATGTTTTGGTTGGAAAAAAAAAATGAGTGAAAAGAAAATGAATAAAAAAATAAAAAATAATATTTTCCTTTGTTTGATTATATATCAAAGAAAATAGGGGAAAAAATTGTGTGGGTCTTACTAAAAAATTTTTTTTTCTATCACAAACAAGAAAACAAGAAAAAATGCTATATTTTTATATTTTTAATACTACCCTTAGTTATATTATTATTAATAATTATTAATATAAATTTAGTTTTAATATATTATTATAATAAAGATTCATATTTAAACATTACATGTATTAGATAAACAATTTAAATTAAATATTTTATAATATCTATAAAAGGTAATAAAACATGAATAAATAAAAATATTTATACTTCATTTTATGATAAAGGTATTAATATAATTTTATACTATTATAATTTTTTTTCTTTTCACTTTTTTTTTTCATCTAAATAAATTTTTTTTTCTCTATTTTCTATTCATCCAAATAACACATAAATAACTCTATTTTTTCTTTTTTTTTTTAATTTTCTTTACAAAATTAGTGTGTATGTTGTGAATATAAAATGTTTGCTGACCTGTACGCGTTTTGGTGTTTATTTGTATAGTGTCATGTGACAAAAAATGAGCATAGAATAAACCCGAAAACAGGAAAAATATTTTGGGGGTCCAATTATGCAGCGAATTCTATTGCTCAATTCAGAAAAGTTTCTCGTGACATTCCAAATTATTTGAAAAATGAATCCGAACTGTTTGTCCTCTTTATGTGAAAATGAAATCCATTGCAGATTGTAATTCACATATTTCATAGAGTATGTGTTTTATCCACCTTGCATATATACTATGATATAGTCCAAAGGATATAAAATCACTTCAATTATATATGTTTGTTAAGTTTTATCTTGAAGAGTGATATATATCACTTTCAATTTATAATAATATTATAAATCTTACCTCTATTAAGAATAAAGTCTTCAGATAATTTATAAGTATAAAATAATTTTATCTCATAAATTAATTTTTGAAGTTGAGTTAGGCTCACTCAATTTTAATTTTAATAAATAAATATATAATTTTTAATAATATTTAAAAAAAATCAGTATGAATTATTTAAAATTATTTTATTTAATATTTATTAATTGGATAATTTTAAATATAATAAATATGTATGTATAAAATTATAGAAGTTATGTTATATAAAGTAACTTTAGATATTATTTTTTTAATATTATCGTATAATTTTTAAGTATACACAAAAATTAATCACTAAAATCAGCCACTAATATAAAATACATGTTAAAATAAAAAATATATATTAAAAATTAGTTAAATAGCATATATATTTATATATAAATATATAATAATTAATTTTAATATACAACTAATATTTATATAATAATAAATTTTTAATATGCCATTTTTTTTTACCAGAAATAAACTCAATGCGTGAAAAAAGAAAAAAAAGACTAGCATGCCCTGAAATAAGCGAATTCCAAATTTGTAGGATGAAAAGTAAGTCAAATGAAGTGAAAAAGCGGTTGAAGTGGGAAACATAATAAGGTAGGCTAGGTTGCCAAATATGTACGTGGATGTTGTGATTATTGTTGTTTGAATGAGTACAAATCCCAATTGTTCATCCAAATCTAGCATTTAATTATGAGTTTTCACACCTTTCAACTCATATGCTGATCTTCTAAGTTCAATTCTGTATTCTTTTTGAATCTCAATACCATATGCGTGCCTATGCGGCTAGCCATGACATGAAATGATTTGTTATTTTCGCCGGCATTTGTATGATTTTTAAAATGTGTGATTTCACAGCTAGGAAAATGGAGTTTTTTCTGTGTTTTTTAAAATATGGAAGAAATTCCAAAATAAAGAATTTGCAGGAGAGAATTGTAATTTTTTTATTTTCAAATTCTTTATTTTTTATTTTTAAATTTTTATTTTTTAAATTCAATTTTTTTGTGACTTTTAAATCCAATTTGTTGGATGGATTGTAATATTTTTTAATTTAAAAAATGAATTTGTTAGGACACATTATTATTTGTTTAAAGGAAACTAAAAATGGAGTTTGTCGGACATAGTTATCAAATTCGGTTCAATCTGGTTGATCAGACCAAAAATTCGATCATCTAATTATTTATTCGGATTCGATCATTATTTAAAGCGGTTAAATAATTAATTCAGGTAAATTTAGTCAAACTTAATAAAATTTGGTCAAATCTATTAAAACCGATTTAAATCAATTTGATCAAATTCAGTTAAACTAAAAAAAATTATTTTCTCTACATAATTTTTCTATCAAATGTATTACGTAAATAAAATTAAATTATATTTATAAATTAAATAAAAAAAATATTTTATTAATTACAATAGATTTTCCATTTTCTATGATTATTATTTTTATTTTTTTATAAATCTTTAAAAAATATAATAAATATAAATTTATAAATACGTGAAGAGTATAATAAATATAAATTAATTGGTGAGTTATTAAAATTTAAAAATAATAATTAATTAATATAAAATAAAATTAAAAAATATTTATTATAAAAATAAAAAATAAAATAAAATTTTATATAATTATTTAATTATAATTAAATTAATCATTTAATTTATAATTTATTGGTTAAATTAATGATCCAATAATTTTATAATTTAACCGGTTTAATTATCGATTCGATTCTGAAAATTATGTCGTGGGAGTGTGGATTTTGAATACGTTAGAAACAAATTAAATTGTGAAACGTTTATTCACCTTCAACGAATTGCCAGTGTATCAATCAATCTAGTGCAATTCATCTTCTATACCACCATAGGCAAATTTATTTGCCTATTTTTACATTCTTTAATAATATTTAGCTTTTTCAATATATTTTTCATTCTATTTAATTTTTTCTTTATTTCTTCCACCCTTTGATTTTTAAATTACATATATTATAAAAATTAAAAGGGAGGTCAAACTCATAAAAAAATAAAATCATGTATTATATATGAATTCAATTAAGGAGTTAATTTTTTTGGCCAAAAATCAGTTAATTTTTTTGAATTATATATTCTAAATTCTAAATGTTAAATCTTAAATTATAATCTTAATGTCTCGAAAAGTAGAAAATAATATTTTATAATAAAAAATAACCCATATTAATTAGTTGTATATATATATATAGCATTAGCGAGCCATATGTATGTATAGTCTTCTCTTTCGGAGCTGGACGATGATGCATGAGACCTACAATAATTATCGCTCTTTGTATCTTCAACAAATATTTCAACAACAAAATTATTATGCTCTCGGGACCGGAGAGAAATTAAGATTACACGCACGTATATATATGCAACAAATTCAAACAATTATAGAGAAGATACTAAATTCTAAACCCTAAAACAAAAGTTTTCTTTGTTTCTTAAAACTTTTGTAGCTTATATAGTTGTTTTTCTAAAATTATATCAAGTGCTATTGTTTAAACATCACTATATTTTGCCGATATCTTTAGATATACTTTAAAATTATATAAATATTTATCAAATTTTATGTCCTTAAAATAGTGTTTGTTTTGAGGTATTGGACAGAGATTAGGAGATTGGAACTTAATATCATGTTTGTTAGTTTAGAAATTGGTATTAAAATTTCAGTCTTTATCTTCAAAATTTCAGTATGTTAATACCTTTAAATAGTGGAAACACATGAGACTAAAATTTTTTGGGATAGAGACTAAAACTTTAATAACATTTTATTCTTAAAATACACTCATTTCAATTAATCAATTCCAATTTTATCCTTTATGTAAATTAAATTAGAATTTCATTTTTATTTCGGTCTCTATCTCCCACTTTACACCAAACACAATACTGAGACTTATTTCAGCTTCAGTCTCTCAGTCTTTGTTTCTTTTCCAAACGTTACCTAACAGAATAAAAATTATACGATAATATAGCTGTTTAATTTAGAATTCAATTTAACACAATACACTATATGGTAATTAATAATGGTGTAAAATATAAAAAAATATTTCTAATATTTACACAATTAAATCTATCAATATTACACGATAAAAGATAGTTTAAAAAATTATCATGGTAATATTACTAATGAATGCATTGATCTTAGGAATATTTATATCAATTTAATTGATCTATTGGTCTTTATGGTTTTATTAAAATTTTTATTTTTTAATTAAATATTTGTTAGTATAAAAAATATTAAAATTAATTAAATATTTTTTATAAATTAAAAATATTTATAATTACGAATCTAATTAGATTGTCTTTAACCATATTTTAAAAAAATATTTTATTAATTTAAATATTTTTAAATAAAAAATACTTAATTATAAAATAAAAAATAATATAAAAATTTAAATGAAAAATAAAAAAATTTAATTATAAATTTAACAAAGTTATAAAAAATAACAGACATAGATACTGAAATCCAGCAATAATGGACAAGACTATTAGGAGTTACGGATATGATCATAATGATTTCAATTATAAATAATATTATAGGATGCTTCATTTATATGTGACTTGGTAGCTAGCTAGAAAAACTCACGTGAGTTGCACTTTGGAAAAGTACATTCACATGGCAATGTGCATCATCAAATGATACAAAATTTATTAAAAGTATAAAGTGGCGTTATAAGTGCTTCTGTTCTTCGTGGACAGGAACAAAGATAAAACATGTTGCATTGGCGACAATTCAAGAATCTGTCAAGATAATATAGACAACACTAATGGCTGGCATAAGAACTTCATTGTATCTATATATGTAATGTAAGTACCACTCGTCTTACATGTGGTAACCAGTTAATTAATAAGCATCCATAGATTTTTACTAATTAACCTCAACAAAATAATGTGATCATGATTTATTGTATTCAAGGTTGATGATTTTTACTTTTAATGTTGGAAATTTAGTTTCAATTGTGGTGACTTATTTTTGAGGGAAGTAGTAGAGATTTTAATTTGAGTGGGATTGTTATCACATATTTTATATCTTCTCCATGTTTCGTAGTTAAATATATTTTTGTTGTATTTTCTGTAATAATCATAGACATTAAGATGAATCACGTTAATTAATTATTGTGACAACTTTATTATTCCACTTTTGCTCGCACAATTCTGCTTATTCCACGTTAATTAATTATCGTCCCACTCGTACACTTTGAAAATAGAATAAAAGTTTAGAGTGTGGAATTTGATCAATAGAATACATATTAGATTATTAGATAATCAATAATAATCATCAAATAACAAAAATGCTATGCGCACATAAAATAAATTACTAAATTAATCACTGTATATTTATATATAAATATAAATATAGTTTAATTTTAATGTTTATATTAATAATTAATTTTAATGTATATTAGTTTATATTAATAATTAATTTTAATATATATTTAATAATATGATTGATCAAATAAATACTAAAATTAATAAAAAATATATATATAATTTAACTTATTTTTAATATATATTTTATATTTTATATAAATAACTGAATAATCTCACACCATTAGATATAATTTCACATAATTAAAAATATTATTGATAATTAATTGATAACCGGAAATCACAAAATCCTGGTCCTCTAGTACTTCTCTGTCCGATATTTGTGAAGATTATATATATATGGAGAATCTGCATTTCCTATTTTACCCCTATGTAGAAGGCAGCATTATATATATTTATGTGAAGATAAAAGGGTAGATAGCTAGGTAGGTTTCTTCCCTAGAGAACATTTTACTGCATTTAACCGAGTATAAAGGAATGGATTGAATGGGATAAAATCTTTGCACTATGGTCTAGGGACAGCTAATACCAATTTGTCCTTTTTCTGAGGCATATATAATTTTGTGCTGCCTGTGAACATCATCATCTTTCTTTCATACTAATAAATAATAATCACCAAACTTTGTTCTCTTCTTTCTTCTTCATTGTCTGCAAAGTCTAAAAGTATGGGACTACAACCCAGAACGTGATCGATGTATGTAGCATCATAGTATCACACACATTTCAATGATCTTTAATTTAATTACAAACCCTTTAATCACTTCTCCAATAACCTAGGAACACCCATCTTTCATCTTTGCACATATACTTAGTTAATGGTACTAGTTTTTATGACCCAAAAATGCCACAGTTCCATTTTTGTTACATTCTTAAAAAAAAAAAAATATTTAGCATAAACTTAAATTTTTATCCAGAAAAGTAAAAAAAAAAAATTTTATTTGAGAGAACATATTAGAGATATACTTATATATATATATATATATATATATATATATGAGGAATGTTAAGGGGCCAGCAATTTTTGTGATTTGTAGCCATCAAATAGCCATCAATGATAGTTTTAATGGTGTGAGATTTCATCCAATGACTCACTTTTCTTTGCTGGTTACATGCTGGCCAGAATTGAACAAAGTTGCTGGCCCCTAAACTTTTCCTATAAATATATATATATATATATATATATATATATATATATATATATATATTATTTTTATTATTAAATTTTTTTGGATTATTGATAAATTTTAGGAACGAATTATTTCAGTTTGAAATTAATTAATTCTACACCCTTTTGAGTACTTTTTATTATTGATAAAAATGTCACTAATTTAAATTCCTAATTAAAATTTAGGTTTAATTTACAAAACATCACCTAGCAAGTCTTAATTTAAACTTAGTATAAAAGTTGGAGAGGTTCTTTTTGCTTTTGGATATCCATACATTTAAACACATTTTATTTACCCAGGTCCCAAAAAAAAAAAAAAACATTTTATTTACAAACATTAAATTAAAAAGAACAAGATGCTATAAGCATGTAAAGGGATCAAATATATATGATATTATTGATCAATATATAAGAAGCAAGACTAGGCTATCCATAATCCATATATATATAAAACACATTTTAACATGTATAATATATTAAGCTTCTACTTTTGCCCCTAACATTTGGACTTTACGTTTAATAATCTGCTTTCCCCAATTATACATATCCAACTCAAATTAAAAGAACTTTAGATGATATGGTAATTAAACAAAATTATATTAGAGATTTAATTATTAATGTATTTTTTTAAATTCAAAATTTTTGGATGAATAATTTTAGATTTAATTACTCTGTTGGTCCTTATAGTTTCACCAAATTTTTAAATAGGTCCTTATACTTTTTTTCTTTTTATTTAGGTCTCTACATTGCTTTAATTTTGTAATTAAGTCTTTTCTAGTGTAAAAAATATTAGAGTTAACTGAATATTTTTTCACAAATTGAAGGTATTTATAATTAAAAACTTAATTAAATCATTGACTGTATATATTTTGGTAAAAATATTATGTTAATTTTAGCATTCTTAACATAAAAATGATGTAATTACAAAATAAAAAACAGTATAGGAACTCAATTGAAAGGAAAAAAAATATAGGAACCTAATTAAAAATTTGGTGAAACTATAGGAACCAACAAAGTAATTAAACCATAATTTTATGATATATTATCAGAATTTTTATGATTGACATTTAAACAAAAAATTAACTTCAGATAAATAAAAAGAAAAAAAGTTACGCAAATAAAAATTCATATAAATTCAAAAAAAAAAAAGTCTTAAAAGTAAAAATAAGTTAAAAATATGATAATTTAATTCTATATTTTCTTTTATCATCTTAAATTTTTAGGATAAATAATTTTAATAAATATATCCCAGCACCCCATGATTGATAGTTCAATTTTAAGATGATGGATGATTGCTTAATTAGCTTTGTTCACGGGCGGGGTGAGGCAAACTCAATCAGCTAGATAGCTATAGTATAATAATGTACCATATAATTAAATGAATAGCAGAAGATGGTGAAAAATATTGAAATAATGTATAAATAAATATGTTTATATAGGATTTATGAGATGAGGTTTAATTTGTCGACATCACAAGCTGCTGCTTGAGCAGGCAGCAGAATCCACCGCACCAGACAATCGGAAAATAAATAAAAATAATGTGGTGGCGATTACGGTGTCTTTTACAGGAGGGACATGTCATAAGGCTATTCTTTTCAACTGTTTGTGACTACTTGTTAATTTACGGACACCATTCCATCCAATGGCAGAGATTAATTGCTAAGTAAAGAAAGTACCTTTACCAGTTTTAAAATTCATAATATTATTTTCTTAAACTTTTTAAATTGTTTTTTTTCATTTTATTTTTATAATTGTTTATTAAAATTAACTTAAAAATTATAATGTAAAAAATAATATTATCAATTTTGAGAGTGATAATAAAATCACTTTCCGATGCTTTACATTTGTTGTGTTTTTATGTCTTTTACATATATATTCAAATTGTATGCTAATAAGCCAGCCCACACCACCCACGGGTCCAACTTATGGAATATATATAATTGGTCTCTATTATTATATTTTTTGTTTATTAAGTATGTAATTTTTTAAAATAGTAAATATTTTATCTATTTATTTATTATATATAATGAAAATTGAGAGGAGTTTAATGTACAATTTTTTCCTTTTAAACGTTCTTTTATTATATATGTTCATAAAAATATTATATATAATTTAAATTTAAGACGTCTTATTTTTCGATTGTAAAATAATTATTATCTTAAATAAACTCAAAATTTTTATTATGATAAATATTTAAGAATTAAAATATTAAACTGATAGACATGTTTGTAGATATACATTATATATGGATTATTACTTTTAATAATAATAATAATAATAATAATAATAATAATAATAATAATAATAATAATAATAATAATAATAATAATAATAATTAAAAAAAAAACGACGCCACTTCAAAATTGAAGTGTGACAGGAATTTGAGGAATGTGCGTAATTTGTGAATATGGTATTTTTTTGGACTTCAAAGCCCAAAAGATGGAACGACCCACATAAGGCCCAAAATAAAAGCCCATAAAAATGCTGACTATGAAGCCCAAATAATATTAGGTACGGTCCACTATGATGGTTCGATCATTCATCATTGTGCCGCCACCACTGGCAGTCGTATGAAGCAGTTGCAGCTGAAAAAAAGTAGAAACCCTTCGGTCTGCGAAAATTACAGCAGAAAACAGAAGACGAGAGCGTAGTCACTAGTTGCAGCTGAAGAAGAAGAAAGAAGAATGGGGAAGAAAGCTAAAGGTTCAAGGAAGGGTAAGAAGGCGTGGAGAGCTAACATCAGCACCGAAGACATCGAAGATTTCTTCGAGAAAACCACCAAGGACGCTCTCTCCGGCGGCACCCTTGACGCCCTTCCCAGCGATGCACTTTTCTTCGAAGACAAGTCCAAAGGTTCTTCCTTTAACTTGAATTAGGTTAGGTTAGAATGCAATGGCGCGTTGGAAATTGGTTATTGTTATTGTTCTTGTTTTGATAATATTTTGTTTTCGATAGATTATTTTCAGGGGAGTTGCTTGCAAATTATTATGCAAAATAAGATTGTGAAAGATGACCAGTAATGATTATTTGATTTTTGTATATGATGATGAGTTATGTGAGTTATGATGACTTGGATGTTTCGTATTTGTGGCTACCATGATATCTGTACAAAAATAAAATTAGCCACTCTTATAACACATGTTGGAATATAGAATGTACATTGAATATGTGTGAAGCAACTCAGGTATATATACACAAATGGTGGCTTATTCGGTAGCTGCATATAGCATTTTGGATTTTTGGCTGCCTTTTGCAGTTTGTGTTTCTAGTGTTTCTCCATGGATTTTGGATATTTGTCATTTGACGATGTGATTGTGGTTATCTAATTTAATGTGGCTGGCTACTAGATCTTGCGGTGAAGAGGAAGATTGAAAAGCACAGGGAAAAAGTGCTCCATGTTGATAGTGTGCTACAGGGGAACCAGTTTGTTAAGCCGGTGCCATCTTCTACACGAAAGAAGGGCGGTAAAAACCATAAAGCGGTCTCTATGACAAAAGAGGCTAATAAGGTAAGTAATTTCCATTGATGCAGCAATAATTTAGTAGCAGTAAGAGTTGCCCAAAGATTGAAGAATGTGCTCAGTTGTAATCATCATGTTTGGACAGATGGAAGCAGTCATTTGTTTTTCCTCTCCATTCTAAATGTTATTCTGATTATGTATTGTTTACATTTATTCTTTTTCTCATGATCAATCTCAGGATGATTCCGACTTACCTTCTGATGTATTTGATATGTGGGGTGATAAAGGTACGTCATATGCTTATTATTTTTTTGCAGTTGTGGTTTGCTTTTTTGTTAGCATTTTGGGATGTTTAACAATGATTCTTTGAACTTGTCATGCAGATGAGGACATTAGAAAGGGAAAGAAGGTACACTTTATGGCTTGATAGATTCATTTTGTGGATTTTCTTTTTCTTTTTTCTTTTTATGATTTATCTCAGCATTTTTATTTGATGGTGTGATGGATGCATGCTTCACAGGTCACAAAGCCTTCTCTTATTCCAGCAGTAGAGGTTGATCCTCCTGGATGCTCGTTCAATCCCTCATACGAAAGTCATCGGGTAAATTATTAAGAAATACTTTGTTTACTTAATATTTTTTTTTTTTATGTTTTGTCATGAATCTTACACGTGTCTTTAAAAAATTTGATTGTCTAACCAGGATGTATTAGCTTGTGCTGTTGCACAAGAAATGCAAAAGATCTACAAAGATGAATTGGGCCCTACACCAGTTCCGTTGACTGTTTCCGGAGAAGCTATTGCTGAAGAAGATGTGAGGCTTGTTCTTTCATTTGTGTCATTACTGTTCTGTGGAGTTTTAGTCTGATTTCTAATGTTTTAGATATGTGAATTTATATGCAAGTATATGGGGTTCCAACATTAATTGTGTCGCTATTTGGATACGGGTTGAGTCTTTGGTTCTGTTTTCTTTGTAGAGGTTTTTTCTTGATGTTGATGATGGGAGTGATGATGATGAAGGTAATTTGGAAAGCGAGGGTGATAATGAGGATGGTGCATCAGAGAAAAGGTATGCTGACAAACTTTTGATTGACCTGACATTGCTCAAATACTATACTATTCTTGACATTTTCCCTCGAATCGTTTTTTGCCCCTGAAGATAAAAATTATTCATCAAAATAATGGAAATATACTTCTTTTGTTTCCATTAATGTTACAAATTCTCAATTTTCTTTCCTAGCAGTTAATTGATGACTTCTCCTTATAATTAGTGAAACGTATTTACCTGTATAATGCGTATCTGATCTGATTTCTTGAGAATATATTTCTGATTCTCTTTTGTTTTTTAACTAAGTTAATGTCAAATTTGCATAATCCTTTCGAATTATGTTGACTCATTATGCTTGTAATTGTAAATAGGTTCCATACATCCCAACTAAAAATCTGATATATTTGAATTGTTTGAATATTCATCCAACAGGCCTATCAAAACAAAGAGGGTCACTAAAGTTGAGTTGAACAAGAGACTTAGGCGAAAAGAACAACAGAAAAAAGAAGCAGAAGCTAAGAAGTTGGTGGAATTGTCAAAAGAAATTGACAGGTAGCATGATTATTTTCTACGTTTCCAACAACGATAAAAGGTGATATTTAAGCTGTTTTGATTCTTCTGGTTACAGCATACCTGAAATTATGGAGGAAATCAAGCAAGAAGACGAGGAAAAGCAGAAGAAACGGATCAGGCGTGAAGTTGCTAAACAAGAGAGGTTAAAGGCACGGCCACCACGCTTAGGAAAGCACAAGTAAGTAGTCTTTTCTATTTATCTTAATTTGCTTTCAAAACCTTAGTTATTGGAATGAGAGGACTTGCCAAGAGTACTTCAGTGGTTTTGACCCAACAAATATTCTTCCATACACATGATTCTTTGTGGGTGTATATTTATCACAATTCGTTAATAGGTTTGAGCCTGCTCCTGTTCAAGTTCTCCTAAGCGATGAAATAAATGGATCCATCCGGAAGCTTAAGGTAGGCTTGTAAAATTCTCTTGCTTACTTTTTGTTATCTATTTTCTGAGTTTTTTCAAACATCCAAGTAACTTCTCAATTTCAATGACATATATGTAGGGTTGTTGTAGCCTTATAAAGGACCGATATAAAAGCTTAGAGAAGAGAGGATTGATTGTTCCAGCATCCAAAACACCAAAGAGGAAGAGGTTAGTTTACTTCTCTAACATTATATGTAACATGTCATCATCAAATAATTTTTGCATATAGTTCATACATCTATATTTTGACCCTGTTTGATATGACACATTTAAAATTTGTATGACATTGTGTTTGTTATGGCTTTGGCAGGAAGTAGAGTCCTCTTGATTGTTGGTTCCATAACCAAGCATTGAAGCCATGGATGAAAGACCAAAACAATTTTATCTAAATCAAGATTTTGTTTCTTGTGTTCGTTTTATTTATATGCTCCTAGTCACAGTTAATGTGTCTACAGTCTACATATCAATATGTAATCCGATATTTCTACATATATTTGTAACCATATTTATTATTTGTTGAGCAAGACTTGTGATCAAAATCCCAAAACTAATAGCATAGAATTTTAATTTTTCCTGTAGCATATGAGAAATTTCATGCAAAATTGATATATTATATACTTTTTAACTTGGTTCATCATATTTGTGTTTATTCAAACACCTCAACTTTCAACTAATCAGGGCTGCTATCTTATCTTATATGTTATATCCTTATTCAATGTTAGGCTGTTTGAACTTTGAACGCTCGAGATTAAGAATATCTAGAAGACTTTCCCAAAAGTTTCAATTAATATGAATCAGGAATTTAAAAAATATAAATATATAGTAAAAATCTTGTTTTGCAATTGAATGAATCTCAAATAAATGGATATTCAGAGGTTCAGGATCCTCTTAGCAACAAGTCACTCTAGCAGCTTTGAATTCTTTTTAAAGTATTTTTCTTATTCAAACCCCTGCCTCTGAATAAATGAGTTTTCATTTTCACTGACACAAAAATGAGAACATATTTGGTTAGTAGGTTTCTGTTTTTTCTTATGTTCAGTTATATATTAGCTACAAAATTGTTGGTTATATACTCACGTGCCATAAGAAATAGAAATTTAGTAAAACCAGCATATCATGACCTTTTTAGCAAATTTTATGAAAATATTTTCTTAGCAAGAAAAATTCATTCGATTATAACATGGTCAAAGGCATTCTTAATGAATCAGCATAAGGTCAAAGACACTTTATTCTTGGTATTAGATAATATATAATAATTTATAATTTATAATATGCACAAGAAAAACTAAGCAAGATGAATGGTCCATTATATTGTCTAACTTTATAACCGCGTTTCTTTTCCATTTTATTCAAAGTGTGATCAACTATTTAAGTTGCATGAAAAATATGAGAACCAACTGCTTCATCTCCTATATATTACAGTGTTCTTAATTCTTACAACTAGAAAAAGGAAACTCTTATTAATTAATTTGTGAAGTAATGGAGGCAAGTGCACCTGATTTTGCATTGGCACATGGGTTCCCCATGAATATGATAAGTGTAGTAGATGATAAGTTCTGTGTTGTAAACCCAACAGAAATGATTGTGAAGAAGAAATACAATGGATTGTTGTTGAAGCAACGTTACAAAGTGAAAGATGTTAATGGGAAACTCTTGCTTCAAGTTGATGGGCCAAGCTTAAGCATCCACAAAAAGAGGGTTATGCGTGATGCTCAAGGTTCACCAATCCTCATAATGCAAGAGAAGGTGATCAACAAACACATGCAATATTGCATGTTGAACATTATTCTTACGAATAAATGACTGTTTTAGTCTCTAATATTTAAGTTAAGTCCTCTTCTTTACGTTTAAAATGTCGTATTTTTATTCTAAACGTTTTATTTTAGTCATTTAGTCAAAATGATTCTTTTCTTCTAAAAATACCCTTTTTTCTTTAATTGTTTTTTTCTTTTTTTTTTCCTTATTATTTTGTCTATTTCTCTCTTAAATCACTAAAATAACTACTGCGAACTAAAACAACACTTTACTCATTACTTATTAACCTATCATTTCTAATTATGCAAAATTAAAGCAGTTGTAATTCTGATAATGAAAAATATAAACTAACTCGATACCCATAAAATGCTAGCAGGTTAAAATGGTATCGCTCCGGCACCGGTGGAGGGTTCATAGAGGGAAAAGCTCAGATGATAAGGATGTGATATTTGGGGTGAGAAGGTCACACCCAATGGACATGAAACCTCGGCTTGATGTGTTCATGCCTGGTAATACTGATGAAGATGTAAGCAACTTTCAAGTTGTTGGTAGCCACACTCAAAAATCTTGCACTATTTACAAAGGTGACACCATCATTGCTCAGGTACAAATTTAATAATAAATGTTAGAGTAAATAGTCAAATTAGTTTTCAAAAAGATTATTTATTTTTTAAATTAGTCCCCAAAAATTTTTCTTAATCAAATGGGTCCTTCAAAGATTTTATGTTAGTCATTTTAGTTCTTTTGTCACTTCCGTTACTAACGATATCAAAATTTGTTGATATGATACATTTAATGACACCATAACGCATACTTAGTAGTTTTAATTAGCGGTTAACATGATAAATTTGTGAAATTAGATCAAATTAACCCCAACTTGAGGAATTCCAATGCTTCAAGTTCTTCCCTCAATTAGGTTTTAATTTGTTCCAATTTCATAAATTTATCATGCTAATAGTAAATAAAACTCCTATGTGTGTGTTGTAATATTACTTAACGTGTCACATTGACAAATTTTGGCGCCATCAACAAAAAATGATAGAAAAACTAACGCGATTAATTTAAAATCTTTAAAGGCGAATTCGATAAAAAAAAAAAAATTTGGAGACTAATTCGAAGAACGAATAATTTTTTAAGGACGAATTTGACCATTTACCTATAAATATTAAGAATATTTATATATACAATATTTTTTATCCTTAATGTTTATGATTTTTTTTTTAAAAAAAACTTTTAACATTTTATTTCGTTTAATTTTGTTTTTAACATTTTTAATTCATTCAATTTTATCCGTAATGTTTTTGATCTGTGTCAAATCTATCTTAGATATTTTTAAATTTGTTTTTAATGTTTTACATAGAGTTAACATTTGAAGGTAATTTTAACACAAATAAAAAAATTAAGAATAAAATTGAATAAATTAACTATTAAAAATATTTAAAAAAAATTATAAATATTAAGGATAACAAATATATTTCATCCTTATATATTATTATATATAATTTTTAACAAAGTAATTTACTATTAGCATAATCAATTCCATAGCAAATTTCTTTCTCAAATATTGATATTAATGCTATACAATCACGCTCACGCCAATTGCAATGCTTTTTTATTCAGGTTTGCAGATTTTGTTTTATGTCAATACAATTTTGTAAAACTTGTTTTAACAAAATAAAAGTGAAGAATCATTTCTCGTACTCAAAAATTCAGTTTTTAATTAAATAATAAAAATAAATAAATAATACTGTTAGTCCTTAAAAATTAACTCAACCAATAAATGCAACATTTCTTTTTTTATAAATAGTAAACGACATGTGCATTTGATTCAACATTATTTTTCAAAAACATTTCTCAAAAAATGGGGCGAAATTATTATTATTATTATTATTATTATTATTATTATTATTATTATTATTATTATTTACTAATGAACCAAGGAAAAATGAAGCACATTTTTTTAAATTGATTTGTGTAGGTAAGTGATGTGTTCCCAAGCAGAAACTTCAGCAAATGGAAAGAAAGCTATAAAGTGAAGATTAATGAAGGGGTGGATTATGCTTTCGTCGTGGCATTACTTGTAATATTAACCGTAAATGACTACATTTGAATTTGGTTTCCCTCGGCATTAAATCAATAATAATAATAAGAAGGATGTTGTGTCTAGCAAAAAATGGTTGAAATAATGGGCTGAAATAAATAAAGCCTAGATTCTGGATAAATAAGCGAAGGAATTGTTGTAAAATAAATAAGGAAGATATAATAATAATAAAATAAAGAAGTAAAAGTAGAAGATTCTAGTATTAATATTTATTATAATTATTATTTTAATATAATAGAGATGATTAATATATTTACTAATATTATTTATATGGTAAATTTAGAACCCATGGAGAGATAAAAAAAAAGAGAGAATTTATATTATAGTAATGTATAGAGAAAGAAGAATATTTTTATTACTGTGTATCTCATATGTTTTATTACGTTGCTATTTATAAGCACAAAGAAGCTTTATTTTTAAACATAATTAAATATAATTATCTTTAGTAAACTAAGTCTCATGGAAAATTATCATCCACCTCATATTTTTATCACAACACTTTCCTTTGGATGACCATTTAGGATTATGGCTCATTAAAATCTTACTAAAGAAAAACCCAATAGGAAAAAATTTTAGTGAAGGAAAAAGAGTACAAAATCCTTTGTGATAGGAATTGCCTCATTAAAAACCTTGTGAAGAAAAATCCAATGGAAAAAAACCTGACTAAGAAAAAAAGAGTACAATCTCCCCCTCTTGTCGACATCATTTAACATCTCAAAATCGACGCATCCCAATATGATATACCAATTTTTCAAAGGAGAATTTTGGGAGTGACTTTGTAAATAAATCTGCCAGATTATCACTTGATCGGATCTGTTGGACATCAATTGTCCCTTGATTTTGAAGATCGTGAGTGAAGAAAAATTTGGGAGAAATATGCTTTGTTCTATCTTCTTTAATGTATCCGCTCTTAAGTTGAGCAATGCATGCTGTATTATCTTCAATCAGGACAGTTGGAGCTATCTTATGATCAATCAGTCCACATGATGACAGAATATATTGGATCAAACTCTTGAGCAAAAAACACTCGTGACTTGCTTCATGTATCACTAGTATTTCAGCATGATTAGAGGAGGTTGCTGCTATCATCTGTTTTGTGGACCTCCATGATATAGCTATATCACCATACGTGAATAGGTATCCTGTTTGAGATCTCCCTTTGTGTGGATCCGACAAATATCCTGCATCTGCATAGCCAACTAGTTGTGACTTGGATTCATTGGGATAAAGCAATCCCATATCAACCGTTCCATGAAGATATCGAAAAATTTGTTTGATTCCATTCCAATGTCTTCTGGTTGGAGAAGAACTATACTTTGCTAGTAAATTCACAGCAAATGATATATCAAGTCGTGTGTTATTAGCAAGATATATTAACGCTCCAATGACACTATGGTACTTCCAGACTAAGGATATCTTCATTTTCTTCCTTACGACGGAATTAAGCCTTTTCCACATCCAAAGATCTTACAATCATTGGGGTGCTTAATGGATGTGACTTATCCATATAAAATCTTTTCAAGATCTTTTCTGTGTATGTTGTTTGATGAATAAAGATCCCATTTTTTGTATGTTCGATCTGCAGGCCGAGACAAAATTTAGTCTTTTTAAAATCTTTTATCTCAAACTCTTCTTTTAGAGTTTTTATAATTGTTGGAATCTCTTCAGGAGTTCCAATAATATTTAAATTATTAACGTACACAGCAATTATAATGAATCCAAATGCAAATTTCTTTATGAAAATACATGGACAGATATCATCATTCTTAAATCCGTTTTTGGCCAGATACTCAGTAAGACGATTATACCACATTCATCCAGATTGCTTTAGACCATATAAAGATCTTTGCAATTTTATTGAGTATAACCCCTGTGGATATCCATTGGATGATTTTGACATCTTTAGTTCTTCAGGGACTTTCATATAGATATCACGATCTAATGAGCCGTATAAGTAGGTTGTTACCACATCCATTAAATGCATATGTAATTTATGATATGCAGATAAACTGACCAAATAACGCAATGTTATTGCATCCACTACATAGTAATACGTGTCTTCATAATCTATACTGGGCCTTTGTGAAAAATTTTGTGCCACAAATCGGGCTTTATAACGCACAACTTCATTTTTCTCATTTTGTTTTCTCACAAATACCCATCTGTATCCAATAGGTTTTACATCTTCTGGTGTACGAATTACAGGTCCGAAGACTTTACGTTTTATAACTGAGTCTAACTCAACCTTCATGGCTTCTTCCCATTTTGGCCAATAATTTCTTTGTCGACATTCTTCGACTAATCTTGGCTCAAGATCCTTACTTTCATGCATGCATGATATTTAATGCCACATTATATGCAAATATTTCATTGACAAATGTCTTATTTCGGTCCCATTTCTCTCCTGTAAAGACATAATTTATCGAGATCTTGTCATTTTCACAATTTTCAGGTACCTGAACATCTTTTAGCGTTAAAAATATATCAGAATTTTGGACAACTACAAGTGTCTTTACTATGTCTTTTCAACATGAATAGTATTTACCTCTTTTCTCTTTTGAGAATTTTTGTCTTTGAAACCGATAGGTCTGCTACGCTTCTGGCGTGAATTTGTTTCAGTGGTAATTTGTCCGACTGGAACATCAATTCGAATTGGGACATTTTCCGCTGGTATATAAGATTTTGTTATCCTCTTTGTATCGAAAAATGCATCAGGTAATTCATTTGCTATTCTTTACAAATATATAATCTTTTGAACTTCTAGTTCACATTGCCCTGATCGAGGATCTAAATGCATTAAGGATGATGCATTCCAATTAAGTTCCTTTTCAGGAAGCTTGTTCTCTCCCCCTAATGTTGGAAATTTTGATTAATCAAAATGACAATCCACAAATTGGGCTTTAAATACATCCCTAGTTTGTATCTCAAGATACCTTTCTATAGAGGGATAATCATATCTAACATATATCCCCAATTTTTTTGGATCCTATTTTGGTGCGAGAAGGTGGTGCAATGGGAACATATATCGCATACCCGAATATTCTTAAATGGAAAACATTTAGCTGCTGACTAAAAGCTAATTGCATAGGAGAGAACTGATGGTAACTCGTTGGTCTCAAACGAATAAGTGCTGCTGCATGTAAAATAGCATGCCTCCAAATCGAGGTTGGGAGATTTGTTCTCATAAGTAAGGGTCTAGCAATTAATTGGAGGCGTTTAATAAGTGATTCTGCTAACCCAATTTGTGTGTGAACATGAGCTACTGGATGTTCAACACTTATTCCATTAGCCATACAATAGGCATCAAAAGCTTGGGAAGTAAATTCATCAGCATTATCAAGACGAATTGCTTTGATTGGATTTTTTGGAAACTGTGCTTTTAATCGAATAATTTGAGCAAGTAATCTCGCAAACGCCAGGTTGCGAGAAGACAATAAGCACACATGTGACCTTCTCGAATATGCATTTACTAGGACCATAAAATATCTAAAAGATTCACATGGTGGATGAATAGGTACACATATATCGCCTTGAATCCTTTCTAGGAACTCAGGGGACTCAAATCCAATCTTTACTGGTGATGGCCTTAAAATTAACTTTTTCTGAGAATATGCAACACAACAAAATTCACTAAATTTAAGAATCTTCTGGTTCTTTAGTGAATGTCCATGGAAGTTTTCAATAGTTCTCAGCATCTTGGTTGTTCCCGAATGACCCAATCAGTCATGCCAAATTATAAATTCATTTGGGTTAGTAAACTTCTGGTTTAATTTACATTGGCATGTGATTCAATTGCACTAATTTTAGTATAATACAACCCAGATGAAAGTGAGGGTAACTTTTCTAATATAACTTTTTTATTTGATTCATGGATTGTGATATACAGATACTCATGATTTCCCTCATTCATTGTTTCAATATGATATCCATTTCGGCGAATATCTTTGAAACTCAACAAGTTCCTCAGAGACTTGGTAGATAATAGTGCATTATTTATTATAAATTTTGTTCTTCCAGAAAACAAAATTATAGTTCTTCCGGAACCTTCTATCACATTGTCCGAGACAATAATAGAATTAACATATTCTTCTTTTGGCACAAGATGGGTAAAATATATATTACTTTTGAGAATGGTGTGCGAACTTGCACTATCCGTAAGACAAACATCTTCACTATATGTCATTGTTATTCTCTTCAAAAACAAATAATAATAAATAGAAATATTTACGCAGTAGAATTATTTTCTTAATCGAAAATATTTTTCTAAAAAATATAGTATATACTAAAAAATTTTATTATTATTATCTTGACACTTTCAGTAATTTTAAAATTCATAAACATTATTTATATTCATCGTATTTGAAATTCAAATGCATAGAAAATAAAACTTAACAAGAAGTTCTTTACCTTATTTATTTACATGAATACTTAACAATCTCACATATTAAACTATTCCATCATTGATCAAATGACCAATATTTTCTTCAAGATTCTCAAAGAAATCAGATACATCATAATGAGTGGTGTAATTTTCAGCATCATTTGAAACAAAATTTGTTTTCTTTTCTTTATCATCCTTTTTCAAAGATGCTTGATAAAGATCTACTAGGTGCCTTGGGGTACGACAAGTACGTGACCAATGTCCCTTTCCACCATAATGAAAACATTTATCCTCAATTGATTTATTTTGCCTATTATTTCTTTCTTTATCCCACTTTTGGTGAGATCCTTTCTTGTGAATATAATTTTTCTTCCTTTCATTTTTCTTGTTACCAAAACCTTGCCATTTACCTCTTCTGAGATTATAATTTGCCACATTTACTTTAGAAAATAAGGCGGCGTCAGTTGGGCGCGCTTCATGATTCCTTAAAAGTAATTCATTGTTGCGTTCAACAACAAGAAGGTAAGAAATTAACTCAGAATACTTTTTAAATCATTTTTCTCGATACTGCTGCTGCAAGAGCACATTCGAGGCATGGAAGGTCGAGAAAATTTTTTCTAACATATCATTATCAAATATCTTTTCCCCACATAATTTCATTCGTGAGGTAATTCGAAATATTGCTGAATTATATTCATTTATGGATTTAAAATCCTGTAGACGCAAGTGCGTCCATTCATATCGGGCTTGAAGAAGTATCACCGTCTTTTGATGATTGTACCTTTCTTCAAGGTCTTTCCACAGATCTGCAGGATCTTTTAATATGAGATATTCATTTTTCAATCCTTCGTCAAGATGACAACGAAGAAAAATCATGGCTTTAGCTTTATCCTTCTGGGATACATTATTTTCAGCCTTAATAGTATCTCCAAGATCCATTGAATCAAGATGGATTTTAGCATCTAGTATCCATGATAAATAGTTGTTTCTAGATATATCAAGAACATTAAATTCAAGATGAGAGAATTTTGACATAATAACAATTTTTTACCTGGAGTCTTTCTAAAATTTGATCAGAGTCTCGTGTTGATAACATGTTGTAAAATAAATAAGGAAGATATAATAATAATAAAATAAAAAAGTAGAAGACTCTAATATTAATATTTACCACAATTACTATCTCAATATAATAGAGATGATTAATATACTTATTAATATTATATATAGTAAACTTAAAACCTAAGGAGAGATAAAAAAAAAGAGAGAATTTATATTATAATAATATATAGAGAGAGAAAAATATTTTTATTGTTGTGTGTCTCATATATTTCATATTACGTTGCTATTTATAAATACAAAAAAAATTTATGTTCAAACATAATTAAATATAATCACCCTTGATAAATTAAATCTTATGAAAAATAGTCATTCACCTCATATTCTTATCACAACAGGAATAACCTTGTTTTTAAGTGTCAATGACAAATATGAGATTTGTTCTTAAATAAGAGGAAAAAATAAATAATTTAAGGACTTTTCTTATTCATTCATTTTAATAATATAAGATTGTCTTAGCTAATTTATTTATAAAAATTTAAATGGGTTTAACTCAATTTTAAAAATTAACTCAATAAATATGAGTTATTATTATTTTATTATGCACAAATAATAATACACATTGGGTGCACAAAATAAAATATAAATTCTTATGTACATTTATATTAGCCAGATATATACATCATACATGTAAGTTGTAACTCAACATCATATAAAAGCATCTTGTTTTTCACTTGCTTCGTCATTTGTTTTAATTTATTATTGGTAGCTAGTTTTATTCTCTTTTCCAAACAAGTTTCAAATGGTATTTTATATACTTCTATATTCTATCACCAATCAATCATCGCTGCAGACTACCATCGGTTGCTGACCTTCCGGCAACCACTCTGGTCGCCATCAATGATCCTCCGGGCTCCGGCAACCTCTAGTCATTGTCGGCAATCATCTCCAGCCACCGCCAACCACCATCCATCACCGGTTACTCTAAATTCTAAAATTCAAATCCTAAATTTTAAACTCTAAATTTTAAATTTTAAGTTCTAAATTCTAAACATTAAATCTTAAATTCTAAACATTAAACCCTAAACCTTAAATAATAAACTCTAACTTTTAAACACTAAACCATAAATACCAAACCCTGGATGTGAAATTCTGAATCCAAAATTATAACCACTAAATTCTAAATTTTTTATTTGAATTTTAGATATTTTTATTATTTCTAACTTTGAATATGAGTGAGTATAAAATAGAAAGTTAGTTATAAAATTAAACTAACCTTCAATTCTGTTTTTTTTTTCTGTTTCTATTTTTTTGAATTAGTACCTACTGCACTAATAGTACTTATATCCTCTGTATATAAATGGTGTTGTATTTCAATCCGAGAGTGTGAACAATATTCTAACTTAATGAATGAAGTTCTGTTCCATTTTCTCTCTAGGTATAGTTTCTGCATCAAGGCATGAACTAATCTTCATGTAATCTGTTCTTGCTTCAAGTTCAGTTGTTAACAAGATATCCAGAGCTTGAAGATCCCACCTTTCTTTTTCTCTTTTCTTTAATTGTTCTCTTCCTTTTCTTTCCTCTTTCTTCTCCCTTGTCTATCATTCCTTTCGTGAAAATTTTTTCCCCTTTCTTGGATTCAATCATATCAATCACCCTGTCCGAATCATCCACAAAGAAATCCATCTCTCTTCAGTTTTTAATAAGCTGGACAACAACAATTACAATACGTAGAGATATCAGGTGTTGCTTACAATTCAGAGCTTAAGTCCTAAAGATCACCTTTACTAAGCAAAAATTTCACAACAATATGAAGAAGATGCTGCCAAGAAGACAAAAACTGAAACTGAAGCCTTCAAATAATGGAGACTTGATGATCTCACTCTATCAACCTGGATCCTTGCATCCGTTACCAAACCATTCAAAAACAAGATTTTTCATTGTCATCAATTTCATGAGATTTAGAATACACTCAATGACTATTTTTGAAACGTCAGCTACCAGAATTCAAAGCTTGAAAGCTCAATTGAAATGTGTAAGAAAAACTAGCTCCATCCAAGATTATCTTTCCCAAATCCAAGACTTGGTTGGTTCTCTGCAATTGATTGGATATCAGATTTAACAAGACGATCATATCTCAACAATTCTTGATGGTTTGTCCGAGGAGTATACAGTGTTCAACACCTCTGTACTGTCAAAACTATCCACCTATAAAGTTCCTGAAATTGAATCCTTTCTCAAAGCCTATGATGACATGTTGGAAAGATACAAAAAAAACCCCACGGTGGCATCCCCATGGCTAACCTAACACAAACACAATCCCAGCTTACCTTTCCATCGGATAGGGGCTCCTGGTCTCGACGCAGAAGAGGCGACAGGTTTGGCAGAGGAGGTCGTTCTTCTAATCAAGGCAATCGACCTCAATGCCAGCTTTGTGGTTGCCTGGGTCATGTGGTTCAAACCTGTTTTCATAGACTTGACCCTAATTTTCAAGCCTATGGCACTAGTTCCCCTTCACCACAGCCTGTGTATCCTTACTCTAACACTCAACCACCGCCTCCATCATCTCAATTTCATCAATCCCGCGCCTACTTCTCCAACCCTAATCTCAATCCAGAATCGGTATGGTATCTAGATTCGGGAGCAAGCCACCATGTGACACCAGATTCCTTCAATTTATTGCATTCAACTTCTTCAACTCCAGATTCAGATCAATTATTTGTAGGTAATGGCCAAGGTATGGAAATTCTTACTTATGGACAATCTATTCTTTGTGACAAAAATAGAAAAACCATGTTTCTTTTGAACAAATTACTTCATGTTTCTCATATTACACAAAATTTATTAAGTGTCTTTCAATTTGCTTTAGACAATCAGGTTTATTTTGAATTCTGGTCTTATAATTGTATTGTCCATGACCAAGATTCTCGACAAGTTATTCTCAACGGCAAAGCTAAAAATGGAATATATATTTCTTTGATAAGATGTTTATTCCTGTTTCTGATAGACCTTTAATTTAGTCCATATTTCTTTGATTGGTATATTAGACTATACCCTGTCAGTCAAAGTCATTTTCTTAATCATAGGCTTTTAGAATCTACTCACTGGAATCATTGATGCTCGTTTGATAAATAGATATTATAGAAGAAATACTCACATGATGCATCTTTATATGAAGATGACATTATAAACCCTTAGATGATTAATCAAATATATTTAGTAAGCATATCAACTCATCTAATGGCCCATAATATTATCTTCATGTAAAGATGTCATTATAGGAGTATCCACCTATTATAAATACCAAAAATATATTTTTTTGTACTATAGATAACAATAATAATAAAAAAAAATTAAAGACATAAATCAAAACTATTATTAGTATTTTTTTTAATGAATACTTAATATATTTTTTTGTACCATAGTCTATAGTTCTTTGATTTCAATAATTGGTATATCAGACTATACCCTGTTTAGACATTTTAAAGTTTATATTAGATTATATTTATGTTTTAAAGTGTTTATTTATAATTTATTTATTATTTTATTATAAAATAATTTTTCTAGTTAAATTTCGGTTAAACTAATAAACTAATAAAATAGTAAATTAGTAATTAGACCAGTTCGATGATGAATCCGGTTTTCAAAACCTTTGAGACAAATGATGATTAATTTAAGGTTTAACAAATATCTATATGGTATAAACTTATTCAACTATATGAGGAGGAATTCATCTGCTTTGATTCCTTCCTTGATTAATTAGGTTTTTGGTTTCTTGCAAGTTCAATTTCTGTTTTATTATATGGTTTAAAACTCTTTATTATGCCAATCCATTTTTGACCTTGATTCAAAATTTCATATGATAAGATGTAGATGTCCAAAACAAAATACCGAAAGAAGAGATAGGGTAAACTTGTTATTTAGATTATTTTTTTATTAGTTTAATATTGATAGTAATTAATTATAGTTAGAGTACATAAAGAGTACATAAAATTAACAACAAAAAATTAATTATAGTTTAACATTGATGCTCATTTGATACTACTTTATTTTATTATAATCCATGCATTATAATTTATTTCGTCCTGGATTTGATTAAACAGAAACAGTGACCATAAGAATTAAAAAAAAGTTTGATTAAGTTTAAGATAGAACAATCATGTAACTAATTGTCTGTTTTAATTTTATGTGGCTTTCAGTTTCTTGCATGTAACATGCATTAGTTGCTGCATGCGAAGCAAAGGTAAATCTGAGCATGTAGGAGAAAGGAGTGTAAAACTTTTATCGCGGATGGCACATTTATCGCGGCTTGGTTTTAAATATGAGCTCAAGGCTTGGCACGAATACAGAATCTATAAGGGAAAGACAAGAGGTATAATGATAATAATAATAATAATAATAATCATTCTCTTTTATCGAAAATATGTTAGTTTTTGATTTAGTTGTTTTTTATTTTGTTATCTAGATTATTTTTAATTTTAAATATTTTGTGGTTAATTTTATGTACTCTTTATGTATTTCTTATGTACTCTTAAATATAATTAATTATCATCAATATTAAACGAATAGAAAAATAATCTAAATAATAGATTGAGTTGCTTATATCTTATGATTAATTTTAGGTTTTTTCGATACATCTTACGCACCTGTAAAAAGTGTACAAAAGGGAGACGAGAGTTAGAAAAGAGAGCAATCTCGACAGCAGCTATGCTATACAAATCCTTTTTTATTGTCACTATCTATTAATCACGATCAAGGTAGTAAATTCGTAGTTTTTATCTCGACTCGAAAGATTAGTGTAGAATCGTAATTCATAGAATTGTAATACGAAACGTAAATATAACTCGTAAATTTAAAATATTTATAAAAAAAATTTAACAAGTATGTGTAATATGCTTTATTAAATAGTAAGTGAAAATAAATATAAATATATCAACAAAATAAAAATTTACTATAATAGATTTTTACAACATAAGAACAGTAACACAAGAAAAATCTAGAGGCACGCATAGTTGAGAAAAGTAAAAATAGAAATAGAACAACTAGATGGTAGCACCAGCACATCAGGAACCGGCAAGGCTTAGTGGAACCAAAGAGAAAGAGGCGCTCATTGGAGCAGCGTCAATGGCAACGAGCAACAAGCTTCGTTGAGAGAGGAGAGATTAAGAGAGAATCCAAAAAGACCCACAACTCAGATTTAGAGAACCAAAGAGGGGCAAAAACGGCGCAATACCTAGAATTTCATCCCTCTTCACCACTAATTGGCTAAGAAACCATACTCTTTCCTCAGCTTGCTTCGCTAGACGTTGCACGACGGCAGAACCGCAATTCTACCGAATCTGTGTCTTTACTCGGCGATTCTGCACGAATGGTTGTCGTCCAAGATGAAGACTAGAATCGGAACGGAAAGAAGAGTCAGAGTTGCAAAATCGTTCGATTTAGCAAGTTAGTTGGCGATTCTGTCTACCTTGATCACAACAACTTCACATTTATGAACTATTTATTATTTTGATAATCTCATGTTAGTGTTTTATTATGGTTGTACTAATGAAATGAGATGAAATAATTGAATTATTAAATATGTATTTTATTTGCTTAGTTGTTAGTTGACTATCGGGTACATAAATAAATAAGGGATGCATTTTTTTTAATACAAGTCTGCTACACATATAAGTTTTTTGATATACAACTATACAAGTTTTTGCAAATTCAACAAAAATAATTCTCAGTTTAGATTGCGTGTAAATACGTACTTTCCCAACTCTTGAATAGCGCGAATGACAAACAATTTTTCTCCCCCAATCAAAATCGCAATACTCAAAATTCAAACAAGGATCAAAATCTCTAAAAAAAATATCTCAAAATTGTCGCAGAAAGTGAAGGAAGTTTCGAAACTAAATTTGAAAAGAATTATGAGAAAATGAAATAAGAAGAAGAAGAAAAAGCAGCAGAAGATGAGGAGGTGTTTTAAATGATGCAGAACTTATCAATACAAAAACACCAAAAATTCTTAAATAAAACACATAAATATCTTAGTTTTACACCGAAATTTGCTGCAAATACACAAAAATATTTCTTTTAATGCTGTATTTTTTCTTCTTCTTTTTTTCCTTATTTTTTTCTTTCTTTTAGTTGAATGAATGTAAGTTCATACTCTTCCAAATAATTTTGTAGCATTATGTGTTTATTCTTCTTCTTTGTTTGATTTTTTTGTTTTTATTCTTTTTAAGAGAGTAAAACAAGAAGAAACTTGAGAAGGTAAAACAAGAAGAAAAAGATGAATAAAAATAATAAGAAGAAGAAGATGGTGATGATAAAAAAAAAAGAAGCAGCAGCAGAAGATGAGCAGGAGGAGGAGGAAGAGGAAGAGTTTTGAATTATGCAGAACTTATCAGTACAAAAACACCGAAAATTCTTAAACAATACACATAAATATCTTAGTTTTACACTGAAATTTGTTACAAATACAAAAAAATATTTCCTTTAATGCTACAACTTTTTTCTTCTTATTTTTTTCTTCTTTCTTTCTTTTAGTTGAATGAATGTAAGTTTATCCTCCTCCAAGTAATTTTGTAGCATTATGTATTTTTTCTTCTTTTTTGTTTGATTTTTTTTTGTTTTTATTCTTGTTAAGAGAGTAAAACAAGAAGAAACTTGAGAAGGTAAAATAAGAAGGAAAAGATGAATAAGAAAAGAAGAAGAAGAAGAAGAAGAAGAAGAAGAAGAAGAAGAAGAAGAAGAAGAAGAAGAAGAAGAAGAAGAAGAAGAAGATGGTGATGATGATGAAAAAAAGAAGAAGCAACAGAAGATGAGGAGGAGGAAGAGGAAGAGTTTTGAATTATGCAGAACTTATCAGTACAAAAACACCAAAAATTTCTTAAACAATATGTTGATAAAAAAATTATTTTCGATAACAGTGAGTTGAATCGAAATGAGTTGAGTATGGTTTCTCGAGAAGGTACGCTTGTAAGTCTGAAGTTGGAGGTAATTGGTGCTGATGTGGATTTCGATTGTTTTGTTGATCGAGTAAGCCAAATCGAGTAGGAGATTCGATTCGAAGAATTGAGTAAGGCCTTCAAAAGAGCTGGTCGATTAGTTGTGAAAGTGGGAAGTTAATGGCTTTTATTGCACGAGGAGATCATGAAGAATATCTACAATCATGAGGCGGGAACGGTTACCAAGAGAGACTGCGCTTCAAAATTTGAAATGCCATATTTAATTATAGGGTAAAGTATTAACTTGGTCCTCTATGTTTGGGCGTATTTCTATTTTGGTCCTTAAGGTTTAAAGTGTTCTATTTGAATCCAAAAAAGTTTCATTTACCATCAATTTAGTCCCACAGTGAGGTCAAAATTAAATAATTAACGAAATGTCCTATATAACAATAGTATAAGAACAAAATCGATAATCTGGAGAACAAGTACAAGCTCTAGAAGCACAAAATCAACCGTTGATACATCAATACATTTATTTATTATTTTCTTTAGTTCTATAGAAAATATTTTATTTATATTATAAAAAAATAATAAATAAATGTATTAATACATCCACGGTTGATTTTGTGCCTCTAGAACTTGTACCTGTTCTCTAGATTATCGATTTTGTTCTTGTGCTGTTATTATGTAGGACATTCCGTTAATTATTTAACTTTGACATCATTGTGGACTAAATTGATGCTAAATGAAACTTTTTTGGATTCAAATAGAACACTTTAAACCTTAAGGACCAAAACAGAAATACGCCCAAACATAGGGGACTAATTTAATACTTTACCCTTAATTATAATTAATTGTAAATTAATGAGTAGTTATGTAAGATTAGCCTATAAATACTAGGAAATCTTAGTGAATAAGGGTTGGAACTTTTACTCAGAAAAGAGACTCTGGCACTCTCACGTCCCAGCGAATCCCTGAGTTTGCAATCGAGTTACATTTTCTGTAGGGTTCCTTCCATCTTCTTCTTTCTTTCATTTCATTTTTCCTGTAAGCTTAGCATTTCAATTAATTTTACTTATCAAGTGTTCTTTACTTTCTTTAATCAATTTATCCTTCCGCCTTTAAGTCTTTTATGTTGAAGTCTTTGGATCGAATCGAAGGCATTTTGTTGTTTTCCTTTAATTTCACTGCAAACCTTTCTATTTGTTATCTATTTGTTTTTCGAAACTTCAATTTTTAAGTCTTAATTATTAATTTACAAATTTAGTATATTTTTATTTTCAAATTTGGTCTAATCAAAGACGCTTTTGATGCACTTCTAGAAAATTGGTACTTGCACAGAGGAGTAGGTTTCGCTCCCAGATCATTAGATATCGAACCACCATCGATTTGCTAAAAATCAACAAAACAAATTGGCACGCCCAATGGGACAGTTTTAAATCGAAGTGTGTCAAATAAATCCTTTTTCAGTAATTGTTGGTGTATGCGATTACGAAGTGGGAAGATTATTCACATGGCTAATGAATTATCAAATGTGAATGGTGGGTCATCCACCAATGATAGCATACCGATTTCCATGCAACAAGCCAATGTGTCTTCACGTTCGGAACGTGCAATTGGAACTGAAAGTATAGTCGTTACGACTATTCAAACTGGAAATGTTGGACGTAATACTCGTCCACGTGGTCTTGTGCCACCATATCAACCTCCATTAACTGCTGGTTGGCCCCCTTATGGTCTTGTTCTTGGTTACACTCCACCGGTGGGTGGTTTTATGCTGCCTGTCCGTTTTGGGAATGTAAATAGAGCAAATAATGTTGAAAATCCACAACATTCTGAGTATTCTCGTGATTATCATGTGGGCTCCACTTCCAATGCTGCGAATTCGATGGCAGTATATCGGCAACAAGTGGAGGAGTGTCACCATGACTTGGTTAATTTATTGACTCAGTAAATGACTACAATTTTGAATCCCATGATGGCTGATCATGAATCAAGATTTGAGCGTCTTGCTAGACAAGTTGAAAGAATTGCTCGAATTGTTGATTATGATGAAGGTGAGAGGCATAATGCCAGGGGAAATAACGAAGGAATGGAAAATATTTTTCAAAATAAAAACCATATTCCGAATCGAGAAAATCCTCACGTGGTTCCTTGAGGTTAAAATGCTGATGATTATCTAGCCGGATTGCATGGTGATCGCTATCAAGTTACTAGAATTATAGAAGAAGTGTTAAATCGGGTTGGGCTAAATGTTGGTTTTATGAATCAACCATATTTCGTATCCGCTTTTTCCCAAGTGGTTCAAATGGCTGAAGTGCCAAGAGGGGTGAAAATCCCAAAAATAACCACAAAATTTGCTGGTGAAGTTGGAGAATCGACTACTGAACATGTTACTCGTTATTTGGTCGAAATCGGGAATCTAGCTAATGATGAAAATTTAAAAATAAAATTTTTTCCTTCATCATTGACAAAGAATACATTTACTTGGTTTTCGAATCTTAGATCAAATTTGATTACAACATGGAGTTAGACCATTGATGATTATTTGATACGTTTCAAAAACACTAGAAGTAGATGCTATGTGTCATTACCTGAGAATGAGATAGTAAAAATAGCAATTATGGGATTGGGATTTTATATGCGTAGAAAATTGCTTAATGTGCATATTCCCGATTTGGCCCATCTGGCTGAAAAGGTTCGACAGACCGAACTTATGAAAAGAGAAAAAGAGAAATACAGGAGTGAACAAAGATCAAAGAGTAAACCTTTTACTCGAAAGAAAAAAGTTGCCTATGTAACAATGGAGTCTTCAGAAGAAGAATTCGATTTCGAAACAGAAATCGATTTGGCCGAACTTAAGAAAGGCCCTCCTTATGTTTGTTCTTTGTTGAAGAAATTGCCAAATAATGAAAAGTCGAATGATTCAAAACTAAAAAGTGGGAAAAAATATAGTTTTGATATTTCAAAATTTGATCAGATTTTTGATGTGTTGCTTAAAGATAAACAGTTAATTTTACATGAGGGTAGAACTTTGCTTTCTGTGAAAGATTTAAAAGGAAAGCCTTATTGTAAGTTTCATCAAGCAATAAGTCATTCGACTAATAGTTGTGTCCATTTCAGGGACTTAATTCAAGAGGCAATAATGGAGGGACGGTTGAAATTCGATGATGGCAAGAAAGAAATGAAGGTTGATGTAGATCCTTTCGAAGTTGATGCCAGTTATGTTGAACCTTGCTTTGGAGTGAACACGGTAGGCATGTCCTACGATTTTGATGTGGCTCTCGATGATTTTGAGTCACAGGTCAGATCGGTATACCCTAGAACAGGGGACGGTTTGCTGGACTTCTTAGTTCAACAGAAGATCAAAGATCGGGACGTATCTCTGTGTCCGCGGTGCAATGCTGTTTTTGATGCTGAAGCAGCGACAATCTTTGAAAAAGAAAGGATGAAGAATGAGTTGGCTCATAGGGAAGAACAGGCCCGTCAGAGACAGCCACTCAGGCGTATAGAGGGCTCTAGTTCGAAAACTCCTCAAGAGAATGTAAGTACACCTTTAAGCCGTTCTCAGGCTATAGATGGTTCTATTATAGTCTCTCAACAACGGTATGCTAGAGGCCTACTCCAAAAGGCGAAGATGGAAGCTGCAAATTCGATCCCGACCCCAATGGTTTCTATCCTTAAGCTCACATCCAGTGGTGCTGATCATTTTCAAAATCCAACCCAGTATAGAGAAATTGTAGGATCCCTGCAATACTTGACTATTTTTAGAACAGGCCTTGCTTCTCAGTCAACAAAGTATCTCACTACATGCATTCACCTACAATTGAGCATTGGAAGGCTGTGAAACGAATCCTAAGATATGTGACAGGTACAGTATCGATAGGCATTCGATTTCAGAAATGTACCAATTTTAGATTATTTGCTTTTACAGATTCAGATTGGGCAGGGGATTTGGAAGATAGGAAACCGATCACTGGCTATTGTGTATACTTAGGAAGCAATCTTGTATCATGGAGAAGCAATAAACAAGCCAAGGTTAGCCGCAGTAGTACTGAAGCAGAATACAGGAGTATTGCAGCAGCTTAGTTCGAATTGATATCCATTCAGCAACTCTTAAAGGAACTTAGAGTTCAGCAACTAGTTGCACCAATAATATACTGTGATAATCAAAGCGCGTGTTTATTGGATGCCAATCCAATACTCCGTACGAGGTGCAACTATATGGAGATTGACCTGAACTGCCTCAGAAAAATAGTGAATAAAAAAAAGTCTTATGTTCTTCATATACCCTTCGTAGATCAAATAATTGGGGGCGTTTTCACTAAACCACTTTCAGCACCTCTATTCCACAAGTTCAGAGACAAATTTAAAGTGGTTCTTCAACCCACTGTTAAGTTTAAAAGAGGCTATGAATGAGTATAAAATAAAAAGTTAGTTATAAAATTAAACTAATCCTCAATTATGTTCTTTTTTTTTGTCTTTATTTCCCTGAATTGGTACCTACTGTACTAGTACTACTTATATTCTCTGTGTATAAATAATGTTGTATTTCAGTTCAAGAGAGTGAACAATATTCTAACTCAATGAATGAAATTCTATTCTATTTTTTTTTGGGTATAATTTCTGTATCAATGCATGAATTAATCTTCGTGCAATCTGTTTTTGCTTCAAGTTCAATTGTTAACATTAAATTTTTTTATTGTAAATTATTGACTATTTTATTAGCTAAAAATGATTGGTTCCTAAGATTTTTCTTTTCTTAATTATACAATGAGACAGACAATGATATTATAAAGATGATTATTTCTAATTTCTCTATATTTTATTGAATTTTGATATTTTTATATTCAGAATAAATATAATTAAATCATGTTGAACTCTTAACATTAATTTTTTATTTTTGTCCTCAATCAATATTAAAAATATGAATATGATAGTGCATGGAGGTGCTGGAAAACTGTGAAAGTCAAATCCAACGGCAAGCAAAACTAGCCGCATCCAGCATCACTATTAATATTATTATAATGTTGAATATGATGCATATAATTATAGTGAAATGGATACATGGGCTAACCAGCGCCACACATGATATCAAGTTGTGTTCATTTTACTATTTTAGACTAAATCGATTACCTTGACCAAAAAAAAAAAAGAAAAAAAAAAAAAGACTAAATCGATTAGTGATCTAAATAGATTTTATTTGAGGATTTGAGCAATCTTCTCAAAGAAAATTTAAGAAAGGACAAAAGACGAATAAATTAAACAGTACTGCTACATGTACAAAATTTGTTGATAACCAAACTCAATTAGTTGATCCAGCAACAACTAAAAACACTAAAAAAAAAACTCGTGCCCATGCATTACACATTAACGCTAATTTAAAGTACGCGCATTTTGTTCTTCTTCCACTCTCATTTCAAAACCCTTTTTTCTACTCTCATTTCAAAACCGTTTCATCTTTATCTTCAAATTTTAAAATCTTTTAAAATCAAAGCACAAAAACTCGAACGAACCTTAAGAAGAAAAGAAACTGATGACTATTTAAAGTATAATAAATTTGATTCTTTCTTGTAACACTCTACCACACAGAACTTTACACTTAAGTCATAAAACAGATGTGGTGTGGTATTACGACCTCTAAAATAAAATATATATACGAATAATAATTGGAAGAATATAATATACGAGGAGTCTTGAAGAATAGGTAAAGCAAAATCACAAAATTAAAAGTGCAACGTTAAGGAATAACATAACTTGCGTACGAAGAAAGCTAAGGCACACATACATATATATATATATATATATATATATATATATATATATATATATAGAAGTAAGAGTAGAAGATCGATCAAGGTACAAAATAAACAAGCTCCAACTCAACCTGCGAAGCTAAGGCTGGCCAGAGAAATATTCATATATATACATATAGAAAATCCATAACCCAAAATGCATAAAAGACACCCTAGTTCTCCATAAATCTCTAGGAGGTGCAAAAGTAAAACATATATACATAAGGAGAGTCTATACATATAGATACAACAAAATAGAACAAAAGTGAAATCCCAAAAGCCCACTTCGCTGCAGAGAACTCCAGACGCCTAACGAGATACCTCTCAACCTGCATCTGAAAAACACAAATATCCGTATGGAATGAGAATCGGGGGTTCTCAGCATGGTAAATGTGCCACGTACATAAGATATAAGGTCTTGGAAAAGCCAGAGAAAATCCTAAAACGCCGACACTTAGATATTATAAAACTTAGAGAACTAAAATAGAAACCATAAACAAGTGGTCCTCTAAGGTTCTAACTTAACCAAAATCGAACTAAAATCCTTAATCTCTCCGCCTTTCCTCCGTTTCTCCAACTCCGGTAAAATCACATTGACAAACAAATAGACAATGACAAACACAGGTAGAATACAAGTAATAGATAGCAAGTATAACAAATAGCATATTAAAATCACTTAGGCATTCCCAATTAATGCACAAGCAAGCAATTCAAATAATATACATATGATGTATGCCTGTCCTATGGCTGATGAGTCTTATCTGTTGGTTATCAAGCAAACCCGACAAGTCCGACTGCTAAACCCTGGACTGTCCTCCGACGCGCATCCAAGAGTCTATGCATAGCTTTTTCTCATATATATAAAATTGCTCAATGGGGGTATCCTTTCTGGGAATTTATAAGTGCCCAGTCACCCTTACGTCGTAGGGTCAACAGAGTATCGAGTCTCAACCTGGAAAACGTGGTGGCAAACCATGGTACTTTACCCAGAAAAACTCGTATCTCAGATAAAATAAGTGCATAAGCCACTTAAACTTTCATATTCATTCATAATCATTCCTTATGGCCATAACATCACATATACATCATGTATCTGCACTTTTATACATAATAATCATAACCTGGAGCAAATGGGGTGAACCACACCCTTGCATCTATCCGAGGAGTGTAACAGCTCAGACCACCCGCTATCAAGATATTGTCCGCTTTGGCACATAAGGCCTCACGGTTTTGCCTTTGACGATAGGGATGATAGCCGAAGCCCCTCACACTCACTCGTCAAAACGCATCATGCTAGGTAGAGGTATCGACACCCTTATAAGGCATGCTTCGTTCTCCTCCCCAACCGATATGGGACCTTATAGGGAGCCTCTATACTAACCAACCTGGAGTAAGTGGGGGCGAAACCACAACCTTGCGTCTACCCAGGAGGTACGTTCTCATATGCCTAGGAAGAACAAAGGAGGGGATCCTAACCTCCCACCATCTCACTGGGGGCGATTTTACAATACCAGGAGGAACAAGGAAGGGGATCCTCACCTTCCACCATCTCTTGGGGTCGCACTTTCAAGAAAGAGTGCTCAGATGAAATATTTATTCATTTCTTTAATCAGTTTATATATATATATATATATATATATATATATATATATATATATATATATACTTCTCAAGCTTTCTTCATCTCCAAGTTACCACATCTTCCTAGTTTCATCTCATTACTAGGCATACTACTGAGATCTAGGGTTAAAAGAGTGAAAATAGAGGTTCAAAATTGGGTTTTAAAATGCAAAAGTTTATTTACTAAAAAATAGGGCTCCGCGTACGTGAACCATGTCACGCGTACGCGGGAATGCAATTTTTTCCATCATGCGTACGCATTCCCTCGTCCGCGTACGCAGGTACACTGGACAGAATTGAACGTCCGCATATGAAGCCACATCTCCGCGTACGTGAGGGTTCTTTTTTGCCCATGCCGCGTACGCAGCACATGCATGCCAAACAGAAACGCACAGCCGCGTATGGAGGGGTTTGCGTACGCATGCATTCTAGGTTGGTCAAAAATAGTTAAGTCTGCAGAATTTTAGTTTTATATACCAAACTTCCGACGCGCATAATTTTCTCATTTTAAAACATTTTTCATCCGTTCTTCGAATGACATAAACTTCTCAGACCCCATCTTTATATGAAATAAGTTTGAAAGAATTTGGGGATCCAGAAGCCGAGTTATAACTCGCCGAAGTTTGGCCAAAAATCTAATTTTCACAAAAGTTCATAAACCTCTATTTTCACCAAAAATCAAACTCTATACCAACATTCCACTCATATAAATAGCACCACAACATACCATCTACAACACCATAATCTCCACATCCTACTATAATTAATGATACCTCAATTTTGCATACACTTCCTTCCAACATTTTCAATCATAACATCAAAATCATTAACCTTCACATATCCACAACCAACATTCTCATTTACCACCATCAAAGTCATCATTCATTAATCCTCTTACCACATCAACTATATTCATATCATAAAATCATTGAATCTATCATGCATTTTCAATTCAACATACCATGTCAACTAATCTACCAATCAATCTCCAAAATTTATAATCCAACTTATCCTAGGTCACCTAGCCTAAGTTTTCACAAGACATTATTTAAATACGAGAAACTAAAACCATACCTTGACTGATTTTCTCGTATAACCCAAGACAACCCCACAAGGTAAGCTCACAAGTTCCACTACTAAAATTCAAGTTTCAAGATTCCCAATCAACTCCAATAATTTCAGCCACCAAGGATTTGTTCCAAGAGCTCCAATTTACTGATTCAAACTCCAATTTAACATAAATTCAATCTAATTCATACAATTAACTAAATTAGCACTAGGACACACAAAATTGAATAATCCACAAGTGTTTAGAATTTTCTTACCTTATCATTTGATGATTGGGCTAAAATCCAATAATTATCCAATCTTAGATTGCACCTAAACCACCAAAATCGTCAAAATCACTCAATACACATACAAAAACGCAAAACAGAAAGGGGAAAGAGAACTGGGTGCAAATCACAAAGTTTCTTACCACTTTGTTTAGATAGAAAGAAAAAGGACTCCGAGATGAACGTGTGGTCGTAAACGGCTCGTCAATCGGAGTTTCAGATTGAAAGTTACAAGGATTTGAAGATGGAAGTAAAATGGAAGCTAGGGTTTGGTGCTCTCCCATTCAAGTTCAGGGTGATTCACATAATGAAAGGGATTGAGTGAATGATTTGCTTAATTTGAGTTTATATATGTTGGGTCTTGGACTCGGTCTAACCGGTTTAGTCTGTGGCCTAATTTTAGGCCAAAACTTTTAAAATTAGTGTTAAAATTTATATTTTAATTATTTCTACCTCCTAAAATTATAAAATTCATATTTCTAATTTTTTTATAAATTATAAATTCATATTTTAATTTATTGATTAATTATTCGCTAATTTTATGGGGTTTACATTCCTCATTTTGTTTTTCAGGACTACTTTCTTTTTCTTTTTCCTTATGTGCTTTGATTCTGTATTTCAGTGCTGAGTTTCATAGTGTGTGTGCTATGTTTAAATATTTATGTGCTGAGGTCCACTATTTGTGTGTTGTGTTTTATTTTTTGTATGCTTTGCTTTATTATATAGTTTTAGTCATGAAATGCAACACATCTCTGTTCTTGGCGATCACAAATGAGCGTACATTTTGTTGCTACATCTCTCAATACTAGACAGATGCTGCTGAGAGATTTTTTTTATTTGTGTGCTAGAATAGCTAATTGTTGTACTGTACTTTGTATTTTATGTGTTGAGAACCAAATATTGTGTGCTTGCGTGTTCTCTTACGTACACACTTTTATATAGATTGATTAAAACTAATATAATCAATGTTTTAGTAAAAGAAAACAAGTTATAGATATTCCTCAACATCCACCCTTTTCACATGTAACATTTCGCATTGAGGAGCGAGGAAGAGGAAAAAACTGTTGAGCTAGCAATTAAAGATCAAACAGATGCTACTGAGAGGTGAGTTTTCTAATTTTATGTGCTAGAATAGCTAATTGTTGTGCTATACTTTGTATTTTATGTGTTGAGCAACAAAATTTCTTCTGTATAACCAAATTCTTTTATTTTTGTATAGTTTGGCTAAAGCTAATCAAGCAGATATTACTGCTGAGTTGTGGATGATTGAAAATATTGCAATGGAGAAAGATTGAGATTTCTCATATTTGTCCTTCGATTTTGGGATTGTTACACATTCGTCAACTGAAAAAGCAACTTTGACACAAGTGGATCAACAACGAATAGAGCCTGCTGAAAATATTGATTCATGGTTTCAATGTGAACAACACAAATATTTATTTTTTGCTTATTCTAAAGTTTTTGAAAATTTTGTTAAAAACTCATGGCTTAGGATTCGATGGTCCCAAAACGTTTGAACCATTAAATAGTCCCATAACAAAACATGTTTTTTAAGTTCTTTTAATAACTGCTAAATAGTCCTTTTTCTAATTTTAATTATAAATTAATCCCATATATTTTATTTAATTATAAAAACTATTTTTTCTTTTATAAATTATTATTTTATGAATCAACTATTATGTTTATTAACAATAAAAAACGAAAACAATAACGAATTAGATCTTCCATTGATCGTAATAAAGCTTTTGGCCATTCCAATGGATTAAAAGTTTATATTTGATCCGTGACGTTCGTGCAGGGCCGTGAAATCGTGTTTTCTTAAAAACTAATCGATTGGATTACAGTTTATCACAAAACAATCGATTAAAAATTGCAAGACAGCATGGTTTTTGCATAAATCAATCGATTGGTCATAGTATTTCAATCGATTGGACGATGAATAACACGTGAATTTTTTATAATTCAATCGATTGTTTATACCTTCCAATCGATTGAATGCTTCAAAACAACCTGAGGTTTCACAATTCAATGATTGTTTTTTTTTTTTACCCAATCCATGCAGCTTCACAATGTTCCTATGCCTGATTTTTCCAAGGGTTGAAATCTCAGCAAGGAAGCTTCGGTCAACGTTTGCTCCATCTCCTCGAGAATTCAGCTTTTTCACTGCAATCATTTCGCTGTCATTCATAATAGCCTTGTAGACAGTGCCACAAGCTCCTCTTCCTATAACCGCTGATTCTGCAAAATTTCTGGTGGCTTCCAAGAGATCCTGGTATGTAAAGCCTTCTTTCGGAAAATAATAGTTATCAGTGACATGAGGTCTAGTTTGCCCTTCAAGCGAGACAAAAGCAGGGCTACGCACCTCATGGCATAACATATAACTACTATGAAAATAAGAGAAACAAATCCGACCACACCATAAACAATGCTAACTATCTTTTCCCTAGTTGAACCATCTCTGATCCAGCTCGTTTTCGCTGAATGAGTTGAAGATACAGGTGGATGACAATGATAAGTTCCTAATCGGCATAACCCATTGTTCCCGGCAAAATTTGAGAAATCCATCTTTCTAAATGCAGGTGTATCTGGAACAGTTCCTACCAGCTTGTTGTTGGAGACATTGCATACTATAAGGCTAGAAAGGCTACCGATTGATTCAGGAATCTCACCAATGAGTTGATTGTCGTTTAAGTAAAGTGATTCCAACATTAGCAAGTTCCCCAAGCTTATAGGAATCGTATAAACAATCGATTGAATTATAAAAAATTCACGTGTTATTCATCGTCCAATCGATTGAAATACAATGACTAATCGATTAATTTATGCAAAAACCATGCTGCCTTGCAATTTTTAATCGATTGTTTTGTGATAAACTGTAATCCAATCTATTGAGTTATAATTCAATCAATTGTTTTGGTAATCCAATCGATTAGTTTTCAAGGAAACGCGATTTCACCGTCCTAGACAAACGTCACGGATCAAATATAAACTTTTAATCCATTGGAATGGCCAAAAGCTTTATTACGATCAATGGAAGATCTAATTTGTTATTGTTTTTGTTTTTTATTGTTAATAAACATAATAGTTGTTTCATAAAATAATAATTTATAAAAGAAAAAATAGTTTTTATAATTAAATAAAATATATGGGGTTAATTTGTAATTAAAATTAAAAAAATAATTATTTAGCAGTTATTAAAAAAACTTAAAAAACATGTTTTATTATGGGACCATTTAATGGTCCAAACGTTCTGAAACCATCGAATCCTAAGCCAAAAACTCATTGTATAAATTTACTTTCTTTATTTAATGTCAAGATCACAAAAACTGTTATACTAGCACAAAATTGTCATGCCTAGCACACAAATTGTGTAGCGTGGCACATAAAATATTTATGTCAGCACAAATGACTCATTTTTTGTTTTATTCTAACATGTATCAAAATCCATCATAATTTCTAACTAAAATAATGAAAAAGCAAAATTACAAATATCTTTATTTTTCTTTGTTTACAAATTTATATTCGATTTGATTGAATAATCATGTTTTGTCTATAATAAAGAATTGAATATTGCTCCACTATTGATCCATGATCTATCAAATTCAAATCCTAAAAAAAGATAAAAATTTAGAGAATTAAAAATAAGATAAACAAAAAATATAAAATGACTTATGAAAATGACCTTAGTGAGAGTTTTCTTTTCTTTTGATGTATTTGCAATTTTAGGCATATAAAAACTGATCCTAAAATAGTCACAGTGATCATCACATAAAAAAAAAGTTTTGGTTCGGCACAGCATACAAATACTTATGTATAGCACATATTTTAAGTAATATAGAACACAAATTCATATATATAGAACAAAAACTAAAATTATAGAACACCAATTTCTCAAACAACAACTCAACAAACAAAAACTAAGATCATCATAAATAACCAAAATCAAGAACAAAAATATATACAAATAACATAAATATCGAACATAGAAGCTAATATCCTTGTAACTCACACTAATTTGCCAAAATCATTAAATATAAAATCATTCAATACAAAAAAAAATTATTCGTACCTCCTCAATTATGTTTGATATAGAAAAAATATCCGATTCACACTGATTTAGTTCATCTAAACTACAATTTTTCATAATTACCGAAGATTCACGTTTTTAACAAGAACTCACTCAGACAAGCACTACGTAATTTTGAACAAAATGCAGAGAAAGAGAAATAGGTGTCGAGCACAATGTGAAAAAAAATTGAAAGAAAAGGAAGAAGAAAGAGTTGAGCACGATGCAGAGAAAAAGAAGAAAGAAGAAGAATTCGAGGTGAACCTTCTTCATAAACACTACGTAATTTCGTTGTTCGTTAAAGAAGAAAAAGAGAACGAGTATGACACGTAAGAAGGTTTTTAATTTTAACATGTTAACTTGATTAATCAAAAAACTTGTACACCTAGTATTTTTATAAATTAAATAATTCATGAAATTATGGACAGAATGATAATAATACAAAATACAAGATATATCAATAGAGGTACGGCTGCAAGATCTGTTTAATTAATTATTAATTAAGAGTCAAACAATAATACATGTTATAATTAATAAGACTCCACATCTTTTAGATTTTGATTGGGAATGTGAACATATATATTATACTTGGGGATTGCATAATATTGTAATCAAAATTTGCAACAAAACAAAAGATCAAAAGGTACAACAACTGGAACCTTCCATCTCTCATATTATATTAGTCTCCTTGATAATTTACATTCTTCCATTATATATTATAGATGGCTCTATATGAAATTTGTACAACCAAATAAAAATGCCATCCAAGAACAAACTCAAGAAGCACCTCAATTCTAGAATATAATTCTCTCACCACCTCAACCTCTTTTCTAATCAAAATTAATTTTTACAAATGAGGGAAGAAAATTAAATTCATGAACTACTGCTACCGAAATAATTGGATATGTTGGTGGAGATGGCAATCACACTTGTTACTGCAGCTACTATAACCATAATTAGTGCTATCATTTTGTCCCTCTTTGTTGCTATACCAGGAGCATCTCTGTAATTGTTAAAAAAAGGGAAAAAGAAATTAGACAATCCTAGTTTGTAAAAGTTAGACAACCCTAATCTGTCACGGTTATTTTTTGGCAGATATTTTCGATCAACATATTAAGAATACAAACATGTTTGAAAAATAAGACCGATACAAAAATAATACATTTTGTTTTAAACCAAGTTATCTAATTTTTAAATAAAAAAGAAAAATATAAACATTTTCTTGTATGTTTTATTGCTTATTCAATATATTTATATTAAAAAATACTATATATACATAAAAATTCAGATATCAAATTAATTATTATATATTTATATATAAATATATATTGTTTACAATACTAATATTAATGTATATTTTTTATTTTAACATATATTTTATAAAATTAACATTCATAATATATATTGTTTTACAATAAGTAAAATTTATTTGTTGAACAGTCCCATTAAATGATGGCTAAAATTAAAAGAAAAAACTAATGCCCCAAGAGTTTCTCTTTGTATAAATGATTATAAACATAATATGATTGATTTATATTTCTGACTTAAAACACTTAGAGCAGGTAATAAAGTACCTTAAAACAATTGAAGCAGGGAAGATGAAGGCAAGGCAGACAGCAGAAGTTGATCCAAGAAATTGAAAGAAGTACCAAATATCTGGAAGTGCTATAGCAAAAACATAGCTAGACACCAACAAAGCGAGAGTAATGGTAAGAAATCTCTTGTTGTCTGTGGAAAGAAGAGGCTTCTTGGGGAAGAGGAACTCATCAATGTTGGCTCTCAATGAGAAGTTGAGCAAAGGGAACACCAACATCACATGGAAAGCATAGCTCAAACGGACCAAAGTGTTAAGCAATGAACTAACAGCAGAACCAGTAGCATTCTGATCAAAGTTTATGAGAATGTCTGATTCTATTGAATCACCAAACAACAGGTACCCAAATAGCCCTATTGCAAAGTATATTCCGGCACACAGCAACAATGCTATTCTAACCGCTTTTGTCATGTCTGATGGCTTCTCAAGCTCAAAACCAATTGGATGTACTGCAAAACATGGATCAATCTTAGCAAAATAGTAATGTTATGGCCAAGAGTATCTTTCAATGAAAAGATGAGTACCATTGAAATGGAAAGTGTAGGCTGTGACAATGACAGGAACAGCTGTGAAGAGATCAAAGAAAGAAGTATTTTGATCCAATTGAGGAAGCAATCTAGGCGTTTGTGTGTGTCCTTGCACAATAGCAATAATAGCCATAACCGAACATATTCCAACAAATGCCACAGCAAGAAACGTTGATATTGCAGAGCTGAATTTCAACGACTCTGCCAAAAGAAACCAAAATATAAGCATGCATGTTACACATATGGCGCACATGCACCATACTAAGTCTCATAAATTTAAACGTATTAAGACGTGAATATCTATTGTGTTAAATAATTTATTTAAATATATTAAATTATCTAACCATTATCAACTGTGATATTTACCTACCCGACGGAACATGACCAAGGGAAGCATAACAAAAATCAAGACAATAAGGAGTGCAAATTCACGAGAATTCCACCATTGAATTCCAAACCATTGCTGCAAGATTCCCAAGTGTACTTCTCCTTCTCCTTGCTTCCCAGAAACAACATCACCTGTTCACTCAAAAATAACGTTATTAAACCCGGACAATAATTTCAAATAAAACAAACCAAAAACCCAATATTTTTAATTTAAACAAAAAATAAGTTATTAGATGTATATTAAAATTACTCACCAAAAATTAGTTATTAGTACAAAATATATCAAAAATGAATTAAACAACATATATTTATACATAAAATAATTAGTGTACAAATAGTATTTTTTAAAAAAATAACTAAAGCTAAAAAATTTTGCTGAAGCTAAATTCTCACACTAATTATAGATTTTTTTTTTCTTAAATTAGCTAAAATATTCTCCGCCTCGAATTCATAACAACTAATAAGGAAATTAATTTAAGTAAGCTTATTTGATTACTTGAGAAAAGAAAATCAAAACAAATAAAGAAACATGCTTACCGATAATAATTAAGTACATAATTAAGCATCCAAGGTTAGTGATTATAACACCGACTTGTGCAGCAACTGCTCCTAACGAACCAAACGCCTCTCTCATCACGCCGGCATACGTCGTCGTTTCCCCGGAATGCGTGAACCTCATCAGAAACTCCACCGATATCTCCGCCAGAATCGCCGTTACAAATATCATCAAGAACGCCGGAACTACTCCTAGCACCTTCATCGTCGCCGGAACTGACATAATTCCCGCGCCAATTACGCTCGTGGCCACGTTGAACACGGCACCGGATACCGTCGCCGGGGGCACCTCTTGCGCCACCAGCTTAGTAGCTGGCAAGAGTGGGACGCGTGCTCCGGCCACCGGGGACATTTTCACGGAAAATATGTCACCGGAAGAGAAATAAGAGAGAAGAAGAAAGGAAGCAGCAGAAGCAGCTTTATTTTGCAGAAATTATTATTATTAACGTACAAAACCAGTGTTGGTTTTTATAGGCACGTGAGATGAATGATTGGGGTGTTTGGATTACCAATAATGCCCTCAGAATGTGCACGTGCTAAACGTGAAGGCGTTATGGGGGAGAGGGGTAGGATTGTAATTCCGATGAGGAGGTTCTGCGTGGTGCTTTTTGTTTGGTTAGTATAATATGCGATTGTGTGAGAGACAGGTTGGAATGGTGAATGGGGACGCGCAATGAATGTGGACGGAAAAGTGGTTGATGTGAATGTTATACCCTTTTCCAGTTTTCCTCTTACTATTCGGCTATTGGCTTATAAGATGGCGTTCAACGTTTCTGTTTGTCATGCCTATTTTCGTTTTCGTAAATTATTTGGTGTCGAATTGGCCGAATTTGTATTTTATGATAAGTTTTAAATATTTAAAAATTATTTATTTTTATATTTTTTAAATTAAATATTAATTTTTTTTTAAATAAACTAGACAACTATATGTAGATATCATTGCTTGCACTATTCTGTTTTTCCATGCGTAAGTGTAAATCTGTATAATGTGCTCTTTAATTAATTTCGATGGCAACCTACCCCTTCTATTTTATAGTTTGAGAAGTAATTTTTAGTATTTTTTATAATTATTTAATCAATATAAATATTAATATAAATTATTTTTAATAAATAAATTTTATTAATTTATAGGTGTAAATTTCAAAAATAATAAAATATTAAATTGGTTTTTTATGTTTGGGTGTAATCATGTCTTATTTGAATAAAAAAAAAATTATTTAACTTTAATGTAATTCTACGTGAAGTCAAAGTTAAATAATTAACGAAATGTCCTATATGACAGCAATACAAGAATAAGATCGATGATATAGAAAATAAGTACAAGCTCTAGAGACACAAAGTCAACTCTGGATGCAATAATATATTTATTTATTATTTTTTTTACAATTTAAATGAAATATTTTCTATAGAACTAAGGAGAATAATAAATAAATGTATTGATGCATTTATGGTTGATTTTGTGCATCTAGAGCTTGTACTTGTTCTCTAAATTATCGATTTTGTTCTTGTACTGCTGTCATGTAGGACATTCCGTTAATTATTTAACTTTGACCTTATGGTGGGACTATGTTAAAGTTAAATGAAATTTTTTTTGATTCAATTAGGACACTTTAAACCTTAAAGGACTAAATCAGGATTACCCAAACGTAAGGAACTAATTTAATACTTTATCCTTTTGAAAAATATGAATACAAATTGCAAATTATTACTAACCAAATATCAACAAAAAATGATAATATTTGCTGATTAATGTAGTATTGCTTTTATATATTAGCACTCTTTTTATTTTATTTTTGTTCTAAATTAAATCTTATTTTTAATTTTAAAAATCATTAATTATATTTTTGTTTATTTTTTATTATTAAAAAGTTAGAAGATTAAAAAATTAATTTAAAAACAGTATTTGAATTTTTTTTTATCTTTTTTCTCTTATTAATTATATTTTAATAAAATTAATAATCATCATAATATTTGTATAAAATAAAAAAAACATTTAATATAAAATGGAGAGAATGTATTATTCACATCCGATAAATTCGATTCAAAATTTGAATTTTGGAGGTGAACTTAGTTAGTTTGTATTATTATTAATTACATTAAGTTTGTAATTTTTTTATTATATTTTCTATTCTGTCAGACTAAAGATTAATTTATTGTCGAAATTTTATTAAAATTATTTTTTTAAATAATAAATTATTATATACATAAAATAAAATTTGAACCATGTGATATTTATTTATGTGGACAAGTGAACTAACTTTTTGATTAAACTAAATTGATTTTAAACACAATTTTATATAGTGGCTAGTTTTTAATATCTATATAACATAATTAATTTCTACATCCCTTTCCACCTAGTCCCCATCAACAATCATCCCACCACCTCTAGCTAGTTCATTCCCCTTCTAGGATTCCAGCACTGTACTCTGATCTTTATTTATGTTAACTGTTGCATTAGTAATAATGCTAACATATATATGGTATCTATTCTAAACCTTTAGAAAAAAAAAAGTAACAACAATTTTACCTATGAAAATAAAACCACAATTCTCATTCTTTACATCAACCTCAATCCAAAACACATTGGTGCCTTCTGTCTATCATTTTATAAACACCTCCCTTCCCCACTTATTTATGTCAAGTTACATCACACAGATCGATCTAGCATACCAGTAATTCATTTAATCGAAAACGCCTTTGCTTGCATTATTAGAATAGTGAAATAATGGCCCCATTAAAGTGTATTGAACATGCACGTTATAGTGACATGGGAAGCAGGTAGCTACCACCACCACTAAAATTAAAAAGCAAAAAGAAATTCAAAAGTTCAAAACTCAATAATGCGTGGTTTTTATCTAGAGCAATAATGCAATATCTTGCTCTCTACCATCGGCGGTAGTTTTGTTATACGTAATATTGTTTGTTTAATTAGTTAATATTTTTGCTTTTCTAACTCAAATATCTTAAATTATTTAAGTTTAAATTCATACTTAATTATAATAATATATAATATATTGGATTAATAGATAAAATAGACTTAAATAATTGACCTTCTTAAATGTTGACTAATTAAAACACTCAATTAAATAAACACAAAATCACAAGACCTTTTAAAATTTAAATTCTTAATTTTGCAAACTTTTTTTTTCCAGATATTCTAGGGCAGACAGATTTTAGTAATTTTGGCTATTATTTGGCCAACACAGATACTAAATTATTTTTAATAAATAAATTTTATTAATTTATGTGTGTAATAAAAATGTGGGTGTAAATTATATTGACTCATATGTGCAAATTCTGATAATAAATATATGTACAAATTATATATTTCTTAAGTGGAAACACGAGAAAATATGAGTATAAACTATTGTTTGGCCAAGTTTAATGCTTAAAATGATAATATTTACTGATCACGTAATATTACTATTTACTGCTTTTTCTTATCTACTTAACTTAGTATTATTTTATTCTTTATGAGTTTTTTATTGATTTTTTTTACTAAACAAAGAATATTCAATAATTATTATAATTTTTAGTATTTATCATTCGAACTATAAAATTTTAAATATTTTATATTTTATATATTTCAATTTTTTTACAACTATAATAATAAAAAATTAAAGAATTAGTGCTTTTTTAAAAAGAAGGCTAATACACGGTACTAAAAAGAGAAAATATAAATTCAACAATGTTAATTAACTCCCGTTAATAATTCTACAACTCCAATAATTTAGAAAAAAAAATGAGATACAACCTTCAAAAATTCAAAGAATCAAATTTAATAATAAGTTTGATTTTAATTATTTGCAATGAGATTTCAAAAAATGATTTGATATTTTATATAGAGAAATTTATTATTTTAAGTAAAATCTATACTAAAATTATTTAAACAATTATTCTTTATCTAGTATAAATGTTTTGCCCACCCAAAAATTATGTTCAAGCTCTGTCAGTGCTCTCTACCATTTATAAAACCCATAATAGAAATATTATATTCTTAACCTCATAAATATAGATTTCACACACTAAATATATTTTCCGGTTTTTCCTAAAAAAATCTGGTAATTAAAGAGCAAAAGCAAGAGATTTATAAAAAATTAAAATAAAATTGTATATTTATGATAACATATGTGTTAGAGATGTAATAATTTATTTCTTATTAATTTAATTTTTAATAAATAATTTTATAATATGATATTAAAACTTTTATAATTGAAAAACCTAAAATTTTATCTTTATTACATTCAAAATAAAAAATTTATTCAGTATAAGATAAACTAAAAAAAAAACAGCAAAAAATAAAGACAACATATGAGACCTAAAATAATTATTAAAACTTTTAGTCATACAATGAACTTACAAATGCAAATAATTTTATAAAAAAATTGGAAAAATATTGATCACCGTATATAAGAAAAACACTCAAATGACCAAAGGGAGAAAATAAGGGAAATAGATCTTCTCAATTGTTAAAAAAAATTGAGGGAGTAAAGTGTAATCTCAAATCTTTTATTGCTCACTTTCTCATATTTTTTCTTAGTCTCACTTATAAAATTAATAATAAAAAATCACACTTTATTCCCTCAATTATTAAAAAAAAATTAAAAAGATCCATTCCCAAAAATAAGAAGTTATATACATGTTGATTGCCTCTTAGATCCATAATATGAGAGAGAGAAAAAAGGAACTAAAAGAAAAAAGACACAGTTCATTAATGTCAAGATGGTCAACCATACAAGTTGGTCCATATAGCAATTCCACTGGTCCCTACAGCCAAAACTATCACTACTATTGCCATCACTTGATCTTTTGTCTTTGATATGCCATGCGTATCCCTGTTTCATCAAAATTAGGAGAGAAAAATTCATATATATCATATAATTAGCATAAACATTAGTATATATTAGAAGAAAAACTCTTAGGAGCTAGTAATTTTTAGTATTTTTGACCAGCACAAACACTAAATTATTAATTTTTGACCAGCACAAATACATTTTATTAATTTATGTATGCAGATTTTGAAAAATGTGAGTGCAAACTATATTGATTTATGTGTAAAAAATTCTAGTAAATATAAGTGTAAAGTGTAAACTATATGCTTCTTGTGTGCAAAACCCATGTAAATATGAGTGCAAATTATTATTGGCAATATTTACTGGCCATGTAACATTGTTCATATTAGAAAATGACATACCTTAGAATGATTGAGGCAGGGAAAATGAAAGAGAGGCAAACAATGGTAGTAGAGCCCAAGAACTGAAAGAAATACCAAATGTTTGGAATTGCCACTGCCACCAAATATGTGAATGCTAGCAATCCAAGAGTTAATGACACAAATCTTGGTGTGTCTAATGCAAGAGGAGGCCTATTATTATTATTATTATTATTATTATTATTATTATTATTATTATTATTATTATTATTATTATTATCATGATTTGAGAATGCAATAAGTTCATCAATGTTGGCCCTCAAGGAATAATTCATGATGGGGAATACAAGGGCAAGGTGGAGTGCATAGCTTAACCTAACTATGTCATTGAGCAATCTACCACCACTTGTGTTGGAGTTTTGGTCAAAGTTGACCAACATATCTGCCATGATTGAGTCTCCAAACAATAGGTAACCAAAGAAGCCAATTGCAAAGTATATGCCTACACATATCATCAATGATATCCTCACTGCCAAATTCATGTCCCCTGGTTTTCCTAGCTCTGCTCTAATTGGATGAACTGCACCACCAAATATCATACAATTGTATATATTCAATATTCTTAAACTTGATGATTTAATTTCTTGGAGAAAAAAAGTAAAAAAAAAAATGGATGATTTAATGATGAAATTAAAGTAGTTACTAACCATTGACATGAAATCCAAAACCAGTGACAAAGATAGGGACAGTGGTGAAAAGATCAAGGACAGTGACTTGAGAGAAATCAGGAAGTAACCTCAGTGGCTGAGTTTTGCCGCACCACAATGCATAAAAAGCCATGGAAGAGCATATTGCAACAAACACCAATGCTAGTAGGATTGATATTGCTGAACTATACCTCAATGAATCTTTTTCCACATCAACACAAAACATCATCATATGCTTAATTAGTTAATCAACCAAACTTGTTTCATTTTTCAATTTGAATAAGAATTAAAAATGACTTACCAACACGGCGTAACATAACAAGTGGGAGCATTATGAAAAGAGCAACTAGAAGAAGAGCAAAAGCGCGCGAGGTCCACCAGTGGATCCCAAACCATTCTTGAAGGATGCCCAAATGTGTGCTGCCTTTCGATTCATTTCCACATAGCACGTCTCCTACAAAACCATGCCCACTCAACTCAATCTTTTATTTATTGAGGCTTATGATTTTGTTTAGTATAGAAAAGAAATTACTCAATCTATCTATCAAAACACATTCAGAAGGAAGAAGGATTTACATCGTATGTTTCAATAGTAATGTTAGAGAGACAAAAAAATAGTCAAAATTTATCTTAGTTAGCATTCCTTAATTTTAACAACAATTAATGAATGTTAAATAAGGCAAGTTTTAGCTGTTTTTGACTAATTTTTTTTGTTATCAAACATTTTCCGAATGTTTCAATGCCTTATCCAATTGTAGGATTCTACATTTCACCCCTAATGGACTCAAGGCAAAACTTTGTTAGGACATCGATTTTCTAATACTATCTATAAAGTCCTATATCAACTAGAGAAGAAAATGCAGCATGTCTTATAAAAATGTAGATACTCTTTTTTGAGTGTGTTTTAATAAGTTAAGTGGTTTCTGTTCATCTTTGGCTAATTATTTTTTGTTACCAAACATTTCCGTAAAGCGTCAAAATGGATAATATCTTTAAACCGGTGAACTAGACTATTACACATGCATACACAGTTCTACCAATTTTTTCTATTGTATATTTACTTCAGTAACTGTTTTAATACTTTTGTCCTATGATTATTACTAAATATAGTGTAAGAGTGAACTAAATATAAATGCATATTTGTACAGCAGCTGAAATTTTGATTACATAGTACTCTTGAGTCTGAACTATAACAAGATTGGCCCATAACAAGTTTGGCCCCACATACAATCTACCAAAAACTTAGTAATGCAACATTCATAGTTTCATACCATACCGCAATTAATACCATCTATCAATCTCTGATATGTATTAATTGCAGCTTAATCTCACCAAACCATTAGGCCAACCAAGTAATTAATTTTTATAGACTTATCATAAAAATCTATTCCAGCTTTTCCTTATCCGTTATCCCAAATTTGCTTAAAATAGGAAATAAAAAATAAAAAAGAGACAAAATTGGAAAAATCCACATTTAGCCTATAGAAAAAAGGAACAAGAGGAGAAAATTGAATAGAAATTGTTGATGAATGATGATTAATTAAGAAAGAAAGTAAAGAAGAACTGACCGAGAATAATGAAGTAAATGATAAGAACACCAAGGTTTGTTGTGATGACACAAATCTTGACGGCAAGGGAGCCCAATGAGCCAAATGATTCACCAACCATGGAAGCATATGTAAGAGATTTTCCATGTGCGGTGTACCTTAACATAAACTCCACGGTGACATCGGTTACCAACGCCACAAAAACAATAAGAATGAAGCCAGGGAGTATGCCCAGAACCTTGATGGTTGCCGGAATCGACATGATTCCAGCACCGATCATGGTGGTTGAGATGTTGAAGACTGCCCCGGAAATGGACCCATGTTGTTGAGAATCTTCCTGGGAGTCGTCGAGGAGAGGGACATTAACTTGGGTGGCGGTTGTGGTTATTGTGTTGGGTTCCAATTTCATTGTGGATTCAATGTTGACATAGACAAGGGCAGCTATGTGGAATTCTGAATTCTCATCTTTATCTTTTTTTTTTTTTTTTTTTTGTTCTTCTTCTCCCTTCCACGTTGTCTGTCCTATCTTAGTTTCTGAGTTGTCAATTATTGGGCACGCTAATCTCATGCTCACCCTTCATAGAATAAAAACCCATATGTTATTTTTTTTTAAATATTATAAAGCCATTAAAAATTATTATTTTAAATTATTAATTAACTATCAATATTTAAAAATATGAATTTTATTCAAATAAAAAAGTGTGTTAAAATATATTATTGAATTATTAAAATAAAAAATTAGATTAATAATTAAAAATAATAAATTTTAATGGTTATTTAATATTTTTTTTAAAATAATAGATTTGAGAAATGAATGATACATCCTTTTTTGTTTGGTCAAAGGTCAATATACAAAGACAACGCTTTACTATTTATTTTAGGGGGGAGAATATAGTAAATGTCCCTATAATTTATCCAAAAAATTAATTTTAATTTAAAAATTTAAAATATTTCAGTTTTGAGTTTTGACTCGAATAATTTTAAAAAAATTTAGTTGTGCCGGTGTGCTTTTTCAACTACACTAAAAAACACTAAAAATTAGTAATTTGTATAAAATATATATTAAAAATTTATAAAACAACATATATAATTTATATACGAACATACAGTGGATAAGGGTAACTTAATTAATATATACATAGCATTTTTATATTTTTTTTGACAATTAATTGTTATTATTGAATTTTAGTTTTTTTTTTTTCAATTATACTTTAAGACATTTAGTTTAAAAGGTTAATAATTAAAATAATCTCAAAAAATATATCAATTTAATATTTATAAGATTAGACGTATTCATAAGATTAAACATGTCAAATTTATTCTTAACTCATCATTGTATAGTTGACGTTAAATCATGATTTTGACATTAAACATGATTTTAATCGAGTTGGTTAGATGATCACTATATCGATTTAGTTCACACAAAAATTAGTTAGTAATGAGCTGCTCAAAAAATTAAAAAAAAAAATCGATTAAAAAATAAATTAATCAATCAAATTCATGTAGTTTTAACGGTTAATCAATTTAAAATAATAAAATATATATATAAAAATGAAAAATATTATTTGTACATCAAAATCAGCTATTAAAATCAGTCACTAATATATTTATGTATAAATACATATGTGGTTTAATTTATTTTCAATATGTATTTATATTCCAGCATATATTTTATACTGGTGGCTGACTTTAGTGACTGATTTTAATGTACATGTAACATAATCCTATAAAAATATTTTTATGAAAAAATATATATTTTAGAAAGAGTTTTAAGTATATCGAAAATATCGGTGTTCCAGTTATTTTAACCGTTGATCTGAATTATAAAAAATATATATAATATATATTAATTAAAATCAATTGTTAAAATAATTGGAACATCGATATTCCTGGTACACTTAAAATTTTTCCTATATTTTATATATAACTATTAATTTTTCATGTTCAATTCAATTTCGATTAAACTTCAATTGAATTTTTAAATTTTTAAACCTCTACTTTTTCGATTTACTAACCGATTCGATTTTCAGAATTTTGTATTAAACTCATTTTGACCAGAGTATTGCTCTTGCTTGTTGTGTAACTAACAAGTAGATCCTCCATAGTACAAAGTACAAACACAAATATAAGTTGAAGTCCTTGATACATAAATTTGTGGATCAGCAAACAAAAGTTGTGAGAAATGGGAAGAAAGAGGAAGTAGAAACTAGCTAGCTGAAAGAAAGATAGTAGTAGTGCAACACCAACAGACATGACACACCGTCCATTGTTAGGCCAGCTTTGAATTCTTTGGCAGTATTTTAAGATCGAATCTGGTCATTCCTCATATCTTTGTCCATTCAAACTTAAATCTCCCATCAACCAAATCAGATCACGTTTTCCCATCTACTTGCTTAAAACGAGAAAAAAAATTGTACCTTTAAAATATTATTAAAAATTAAAATAATATTTTTTATTATTTAAAAAAATACTTCTTAATTATTTGAAGGATTTTGCTAACTTACGCTTTAAGAGCATAGGTTAAACATATTATAAAATAAAATATTTTATAATTTTTTTTATATTTTCAATACATTAAATACATTAAAAACATTAAAAAAATTTATTATTATATTTTTAAAGAATAATACTACACATTCAAGTATTTATTTAATTAAATCTAACTAAATTAGTTTAATATCAACAAAAATTAATTATGAATAATATTATTTCAAGTCTTATTATTTAACTTAATTAAACTTAATTTATAAAAAAATTTAGATGTATAAATGTATAATAGTATTTATTTCTAAAATGTGTCCTAAGTTAGTTAAATCCTAATTATAATTGTTGTAGTTGATTTGGACTACATATATGTGACTAGTGTATGTAAGTACATAATAATAAAAAATATAATAAAAGTATAAAAAAATATAATTTTAATTTTAGTAATAATTTTTAAGTGTTACTAAAATAATATAATCATTGTAACTACTATAATGAGCATCACAGTACACCTTACCTTTTTTTTTGGTATGAACAATACACTTTATGTTATTTATCAAAAACTATAATGATACTCTTTTTAGTTATTCTCTTAATTCTATATAAAAAAATTCAAATGGAATACTTTCTTTTACAATTTTTTTATTTTAGTTATTTAAATATAATTTTAATATATTCATAATACACACAAAAAAAATTATACATCTAATTAGATTCATCTATTTAACTCACTATTCGGGTAATAAATAATTAAATAAAAAAGCTAACTTTGTTGATATAAAAATATATTATTAGATATTTTTATAAGATAAATTTTACACTTCAGACGAATCGATTAGACAATTCTCAATTTTACTTATTGCCAAAATTTGAACCCAAATACGTATTAAAAGGGAACGCATATAGCCACTCAACCAAAGTCTCAATGCTTTTTTTCAATAAACTGCAAGCGTGATTGGGAGAATAGAGAAACAAAAACGTAGGACCTATAGTTAACTGGATCAGACAATTAAAATGGACATAAAAAAGCCCAATAAGATCCCAAAACCCAAAAATGGAAGCCCTCCTTAAAAAAGAAGAAGAAAACGTTTGACACTTGTTCGCTTAAGAGAGAAAGGGACAAATAAAAAAAAAGCATATTACCAAAAAAATAAAAAAGAAGCAAACTTGGTTTTCTGTTGCATCGTTTTTTATTTTTGAATTTTTTGATCTGGTGCTGAATAGTATCAACCTGTAATAACACGCCTCCTTTCATTTTCTTCATGTATGAATTAACATAAAAATCAATCAAAATCGATTTCAGAAAATCTAATCGATAGAAATGGGGGATAATTTGGAAAAAGGGCAGGATTACGAGCAGAAAGCAGAGAAGAAGCTCGGTGGTTGGGGATTGTTTGGTTCCAAATTCGACGATGCTGCAGACCTATTTGAAAGAGCCGCTAATTGCTACAAGCTCGCAAAATCTTGTATGTTATGTCGATTTAATCTCAATTCATTTCTTTCTTTCTCTATTTCTTAGTTGCATTCAATTTTAGAAACCATGATATATTTGCATGTTCTTGTTCTTATTGCATGAGGTTAATTATAGGTTTGTGTTTGCATGGAATTATTAAGATTTAAGATTGTCAATATCCCTGGTTGGTTTGGATTTTTTTTTCTTCATTGCATTCAATTTTAGGAACCATGGAATTTGCATATTCTTGTTCTTAGTTGTACAAGGTTAATTATTGGTTTGTGCTTGCATGGAAGTGTTAGAATATTTGGGATTGGTACTATTATTAAGATTGTCAATATTCTTGATAATAATAATAATAATAATAATAATAATAATAATAATAATAATAATTTACATTACGTACTCAAAATAAATTCAATACTAAGTTTAAAATATCAATTTAGTAGTTGTCAACAATATTGTATATATGCGTACTCAAAATAAGTTCATCATATGAGTACAATTTGGTGGCCAAATTAAAAGTAATAGTACCTGTATTTGTATGCATGTAGGTGGTTTAACCATGTGATGGAATTTAATTTCCATCTTTTTGTTTTATGTTCTTAGGATTTCAACTTATTTTTTTTAATTTTGGATTGAAAGTGATAATTTCTTTTTCTTCATATTCTTTTCTTTTTTTGGTTAGTGATAATTTATTTGATAATATTGCATAGCATGAATGTATGATCAATGATGGCTCCTTTTGTTGATTTTGGTGGATGTAATTGTAAATCAAAATGGTTGAGTATGTTTTGATGCTAATGTTGTTTGGTTATGGTGACATTTTCAGGGGACAAAGCAGGAGCCACTTACGTCAAGTTGGCAAATTGCCATATCAAGGTAAATAATTCTATCTTTTTTTCATCATTCTAATTTTAGTTTTGGAGCTTGATTTGTTGAGATGTACATGTGTTGAGTTTTTAATGACAATGTTGTCTGGTGCCTGTAGTTGGATAGCAAACATGAAGCTGCCGGTGCCTATGTTGATGCAGCCCATAGTTACAAAAAAGTTAATATAAGTGGTACGTACGCCGTATATACATGTGATTACATATTAGTTTATGGCTATCTGCACTTAATACTATGTGATTACATATTAATTTATTGAATTTTGTATGTCTGTGGGCTTATATTACTCAAAAGAAAAGTAAATATTTCTATTGAAATGAATGGTAGATGATAGATTCTTTCATTTTACCTTCTTTCTTTTTCTTTTATTTTGTGCGCACACCACCAAAATACTCTTGCGGATTCAAATAGTGTTATTTTCTTTATGCAGGAAGGCTAATTACTTTCAGCATGATTACTTATAATACCAAATTTAATCCAAATCTATGGTTTTATTCATGGTTAAAAATATATAGATTTTTTTTGCTGTTATCTCTTTATTCAAGCTTTCTATGTATAAATATCAAATACTTGGCTGCACATATGCAATGCAGTTTATCCAAGTATGATTTCATGCTTCCACCTCCTTAAATCGGATATTAAAATTTTTGTGTACATGTATGTTGGCAACAATTGACATTCATTTGTCTGCTTTCATGATTGTAAGTATAATATCCATACTTAATTGGCCCCAAGATCACTCACTCTCATAAATAACACTACCATATTTTCAATCTTTTAAATTCACCAACACTCATAATAACAAAGAGAGAATTTCTAATATTTCAAAACATATCCATTTCATTTTTTTGAACACACATAATACATAAAATATGTATGGCTTTATATAGACTAAACTTCTTAATAAAATAATAATTTATTTTTTTAACAACTAAGACTACATTGGTGATGATCATGAAGCTTGTAGAGCTTGCATGCTTTGTCATCATTCTTTTAATAATCAAATACCTCTCTTGAACATTTTTGGTAATTCTTCAAATTTTCAACATCTTCTGGTAAATAGATGATTATTGTTTTCAATTCAAAGTTTATTTCTTTCAATTCTTTAACCATGTTTCATGAAGATTCTAATCTATGCAAGTTGATTTAAAATTTTTAATCAATATTGTCTCCCTTAAATCAAACTTGCAGAATTAATCAAGCATCTTCTTTAACTTGTAAAATGACTCGATCTTCAACGGCTTTGTAAATATATCTGCAACTCTTTTTCATTCACCAACTCTTTTATTGTGTGAAATCGAATATCAATATGCATCGATCTTCCTGAAATACTAAATTTTTGCAAAGTGCAACAGCTGACTTGTTATCGCAAAATATTGTTGTTGGAGTACTTTGTTTCTCGTTCAATTCCTCAAAAATTCTTCTTAGCCAAACTACTTGCGTTGCACAACTTGTTGCTGCTATATATTCTGCTTCTGCTGTAGAGAGTGCTACTACTGGTTGTTTCTTTGACGACCATGAAATTGCACCAGAACCAAGATGAAATACAAATCCTGAAGTACTTTTTCTTGTTTCTATATCTCCGGTCCAATCACTATCAGTGTAGCCAACAAGGTTTATTTCATGATTATTCCATCATTTAAAATACCTTTGATATATCAAAGAATTCTTTTTGCCACTTGCAAATGGTTGGTACAAGACTCCTCTATAAATCTACTACGCAAACCAACTCCAAACACAATATCTGGTCTGGTTGCAGTTAAGTACAAAGCTTTCTTCAACTTGTAAACTTTATCTTCTTCTTTAAGAACTTCATATCCCGCAGGTTGCTCAACGTACACTTCTTCTTCTAAAGTGCCATTTAGAAATGCAGACTTAACGTCCATTTGATGTATCTTCCACTTATTTTGGGCCGATAGTGAAATAATCATACGAATAGTATCTAATCTAGCAACATGAGCAAATACTTCAAAGTAGTCGATACTGATTTTTGTTTGTATCCCTTTGCAACTAATCTTGCTTTGAAACGATAAACTTCACCACTGAGTTTGTACTTAGTTTTGTAAACCCACTTTACTCCAATCGGCTTCTTATATACTGGTAAATCTGTCAGCTCCCATGTGTCATTCTTTTTAATGGCATGAATCTCCTCGTCCATTGCTTTCTTCCAATTGTTATCTTTAGAGGCTTCTTCAAAGTTCAACGGCTCACAATTTGAAAATAGAACAAAATTTATGATTTCTTCATCGGATAGATCATTGTCATTACCAACTTCATAATCTGCTAATCTAGCAGGTAGTCTCTGCTCTCTTTGAGGTCTTCTAAATAATTCTGGTTGTTCAGTTGTGTCAGGTTGTCTTTCTTCTACTTCATCACACGTATTTGAAATTGTCTTTGTGTTCCAGTCCCACATGGCTTTCTCGTCAAACGTTATGTCTCTGCTGATTATTACTTTTTTTTAGTTTGGATTATACAGCTTGTATGCTTTTGAGTCTGTGCTATAGCCGATAAAGGTACAATTCTCGCCTTTGTCATCTAACTTCTTCCTTAATTGATCTAGTACATGGGCATAAGCAATACACCCAAAGACTCTGAAATGGTGGATAGAAGGCCGCTTTCCACTCCAAGCTTTCTCTGGAGTTTTATCACGAACACTCTTCATTAGACATATGTTTAAAATATGAACTGCCGTTGCGACTGCTTCTGCCCAAGACTCTTTAGGCATTTGTTTTGACTTTAGCATGCATCTGACCATATCCATGATGGTTCTATTTTTTCTTTCAGCAACTCCATTTTGTTGAGGAGTATATCTAGTTGTTAGGTTGTGTTGAATTCCGTGTTGCTTAAAGTAATCTGAACACGCAAGATATTCTGTTCCTCTATCTGTTCTGAGAATTTTGATTTTACAGCCACTTTGTTTTTCAACAAACGCCTTGAATGTCTTGAAGGTATCACATGCTTTGTATTTCTGCTTCAGAAAGTATACCCATGTATATCTACTAAAATCATCAATAAAAGTGATAAAGAACCTGCTACCATCGTTGCTTGAAATTTCTACAGAACAGATATCTGCATGCACAATTTCAAGTAATCTTCTAGCTCTCCATGACTTTTTTTGTAGGAAATGGATCTCTGTGTTTCTTTCTTAGTTGACAAATCTCACAAACACAATTGGAAATATGAACCCGTGGTAGTCCAGAAACAAGTCCTTTTCTTGTCAGGTAGTTTAGGCCAGAAAAATGAAAATACCCAAATCGCATGTACCACAACCAGTTATCATCAAGTATCACAGAACTCATGTAAGAGGGATTAACATGTTGAATTTTTAACGCAAATATTCTGTTTGAAGTCATCTTTGCTTTATCTATGAACCGTCCATTATTGTCAAATACAGTGTAATATCCACGATAAGTTAGGAGCATGAAAAACATTAGAAATATAACTCAGAGAACCATCATTCAATCTAATTGGTATGTGCCATTTTTCTTCAATAGGGATCTTTGTACTATTACCAAATTTCAATAATAGTTTAACTGAATCATCTAGTGAAGAAAATAACTCCTTTCTACCAGACATATGATTACTACAGGCATTATCCAAATACCATATATTTTCATCTTCAGCAGATGAATTACTTGTAAAAAATAAAGTTTGAGTACTCGGATTATCATCAATATTTTGATGCTGATTTTTTGTAACGTTTGCTTGATTATTATTCATTATTTTGAATATGCAACCTGCTACTTTGTGTCCATACTTTCCACAATGAAGGCAGTTGAAATTGGTTTTTTTTTTTATAAAAATTGCCTCGACCTCTTCTTCGGTTGATAGGCCTAAAATTCGTTCCACCTCTTCCTTGATTAGGTGGTGTAAAATTATTATAACTTCCTTGGTTGTAATTGCCATGACCTCTACATCTGAAACTTCCTCTGCCTCTACTTTGAAAATTAAAACCACGACCTCGTCTTTCTTGTGTACGACTTGATTCTGCAACATTGTTTAAATTCATTCGGCTTTTCAGGGTTTCCTCGATTGATTTTTCTGACTTCTCCAGTATTATACTGATGTGGCTTTCCATGGTTCCTTGGAACTCTACTTTCGTCATGGTATCCATATCGTGGGATTCTAGTATTGTAGTCACCACATGATCATACTTCATCGGCATGGTGCGAAGAATTTTATCCACCACTTTACTATCGGGCATATCTTCTCCACAGACTCTCATCTTATTGATAAGATCTGTAACACGAGTAAAATATTGCTCAACAGTTTCTGAGCTAGACATCTCATATCTTTCATATTCTCTTCTGAAAGGCTGTAGCTTTGCTTTCTGAGCTTTATCTACACCTTTATATGACAGCTTCAACGTGTTCCATGCCTCTTTTGTACTTTTGGCATTTGCTATTTTGTCAAACACCATATAATCTACACCTTGATGAATTTGAGATAGTACCAATTGATCTCTCCTTTGTTAGGCAACATCTGCTCCTTCTTGCAAACCCAGTTCAATGAAATTCCATAAGTTTTGGGCCTTCAAATGGGTAGACATCAAAGTCTCCCAATAACTATAATCAAATTTCCCATCTAACATGGGACTGGACCACACAATATTGAAAGTATTTGCTATACCAACTCTATGAATAAACAACTATGTGAGAACTCTCCCACACCTTACAAACTCTCAAACACCAGGCGCTGGATTAACCAGGCTCTGATACCAAATGTAAGTATAATACCCACACTTAATTGGTTCCAAGATCACTCACTCTCATAAGTAACACTACCATATTTTCAATCTCTCAAACTTACCAACACTCATAATAATGAGAGAATTTCTAACATTTCAAAACATATTCATTTCATTTTTGAAACACACATAATACACAAAGCATGTATGGCTTACATAGACTAAACTTTTTAATAAAATAATTTTTTTTCTTAACAACTAAGACTACACTGGTGATGATCATGAAGCTTGTAGAAATTGCATTCTTTGTCATTATTCTTTTAATAATAACATACCTCTCTTGAACATTCTTGGTAATTCTTCAAATTTCTAACATTTTCTATTAAATAGATGATTATTGTTTTTAATTCAAACTTTGCTTCTTTCAATTCTTTAACCATGTTTCATGAAGATTCTAGTCCATGCAAGTTGATTTAAAATTTTTAATCAGCAACGGTGATTATTTGCATCCTATTTTGCTAAGCTTGATTTTCCCAAGTTAAAATTCTATATGTTGCTAACCATGAACCTTGTGCTAACATGCCATGGCTTGCACTAATATGAAGAAAACGGTGCCATTCAAAAATTCACTTTATTTTTATCTCTCTCAATGCAGAGGCTGTATCTTGCTTAGACCAAGCTGTAAATCTTTTCTGTGAAATTGGAAGAATCACTATGGCAGCTAAATATTTGAAGGTATACATTATGTTTTTTCTTTCGGTTACATATGATATTTTATTTATTTATTTTGTGTATGAATATTTTTTTATATATGGTACCCCTCTTGTTGGGGGGTATTCTTTTTGGAACCACTATGAACATCTCACACTAGTGTTTACTGATTTACACACAGGAAATTGCGGAGTTGTATGAATCTGAACAGAACATTGAGCAGGCTATTACTTACTATGAAAAGTCTGCTGACTTTTATGAAAATGAAGAAGGGACAACTTCTGCAAACCAGTGCAAGGCAAAAGTTGCTCAATTTGCTTCTCAACTAGAACAGTGAGTTTTTTTTTTCTTTTCGGTTATTTAGTCCATAGTTGCATTTGGTTTCGTTCATAGGTTGTTGCAATTACTTTTTAGAAAGTTACTTTATTTTAGCCTTCCATTTCAGTTAAAATTTATACTTGTTCTTATGATTATGATAATTCTATAGATACCAGAAAGCAATTGAGATTTACGAAGACATAGCACGCCAATCTCTCAACAATAATTTGCTGAAATATGGAGCTAGAGGGCATCTTCTTAATGCCGGCATTTGCCAACTTTGCAAGGGAGACGTTGTTGCTATCACCAATGCGTTGGAGCGATATCAGGTCTAATATTTTTTAGACAACTTTACTTGAGTATGTAAAGATGAAAAAGTCTAGGAAACCAGTATTTTTATTAAAATTTGGCCAACACTTAACCAGCAAAAGGAAAATGAGTAATTCTCCACCATTAGATATAATTTCATACCATTAAAAACACTATTGATGACTAATTGATAGCTAAAAATCACAAAATCTGCTGACCTCTAACACTCCTCCTGGAAGAATAGCCTGTTGCGCAATTCCTTTTACACGACCTTTTTTTTTCCTTTTGGCAGGAGATGGATCCAACATTTGGAGGCACACGTGAATATAGACTATTGGCGGTATGTCACTCGTTGTGGAATTTCCTTATTAATTTTTAATTACAAAGTACAATGTATAAGAATGCCAGGACCTTTTAGAATCTTGCTAATCTGTGATCCAGTTGAAGAACTGAAATTTTTGAAAAATTGAGCAGAATATTGCTTCCGCGATGGATGAAGAAGATGTCACAAAATTTACCGAAGTTATCAAGGAATTTGATAGCATGAGCCCTCTGGTAAGCTGTTATCGACTTATATAACCTGCACCTGTTCGGATCATTCCATAAGAGGCTCTCATTTATGCATGAATTTTGTGTAGGATCCGTTGAAGACAACGCTTCTTTTGAGGGTGAAGGAAAAGCTGAAAGCCAAAGAACTTGAGGAGGATGATCTCACTTAAATTGCACACCTTAGTCTTTTGTGGGTTGGACTTCATGTTTGATGATTTGCCTTGTATTTATGCTTGTCGTTCAAGTTTGTTCATCTTACAAATCTAACTTATATATAAAGTGTACTTGTTTCCTGGTTTCAAAGTGGACTTGAATTCAAGAACTAAGTTTATTTTTGAGATTGCGTGAACCTATTATTATCCATAGGGAGATGTTTTAATATTTACATACCGTTTAATTTTGAGGCATTTACAATGTAAATTACATTGTTATTTAATCTGACTCATTATTAGTCATTCTTATTCTTTTATTTTGCCATTGTAATTCATGCAAAAAGATGGTAAATGCATCATTTTCAGCTGTTTTAGTTGAGAAGGTTGGTCGAGTGGTCAGCTCATTTGTCTGTTTAACCAAATATTGGGAGGTTCAAATTCCACTTTGTGGATGCAGTAATTCATTAACTAGTGACAGACTCTTAAATGGAGCTTAGATTTGCGACAGATTAGTTCTTAATTTGCCAGACCGTGGGACAACAAAAAAAAAAGTTGGGAGGGTAATATATCGAAATTGGCCTAACCTAAAAATTAGTCACAATTGATAAATGAAGAAAGTTGATATGTGGTTATGTTGGATGAAAAGAAGTGTCTTAAGTTTATAGTTCCTTGGTCCTTTTTTTCCTTCCATTTTTTTGGTTGCTGATAATTATAGTTTATTAGTAATCATTAATGTGGCGAATTTAAGACACCAAAAGTGTATCGTCTTAAAAAAAAATTGCTTGCTCACTCTTTATTTAAAATTGCTAAACTACAGAGAAAGACATGTCATTGCATGATCTGTTAAGTGCATCGCATTCAAGCTCCTGTCAGCTAACATAAAATATGAAAAAGTTGACCCAATAATAAAATTAATGCCCTACAAGAGACGTTATACTTTTCAAAAGGATATATTAATATTGGTAAAGTTTATGGGTAAGTGGTCAAGTATTTTTTTGAAATTAGAGAGTAAATTATTATTTTTTATATATTATGATGATATAAAAAATATTATTTGTACATTAAAATTAATTATTATATATTTGTATATAAATATATATATAATTTAACTTATTTTTAGTGTGTATTTTATATTTTAATGTATATTTTATATTGTAGCTGATTTTAGTAGTCAATTTTAATATATGCCTAATATGATTGTATTGTATAATAATGTAACAAAAAAAATATATAATTATTTTGCACATTTGTAATACAAAAATTAATTACTCATTTAACTAATTTAACATATAGTTAAAGTTTGAATAAATTAAACTTTTGGAGTACATATTAAATGTGCTTTAGAATTAAATAAAAATTTTTCAAGTTTTATATTCGCATGAAAATAGAAATGATGGAATATATTAATTATCTAGAATTGAAATTATATATGATATGAATCTTCGGATCTTGAATTTTTGTCATCTGGATAGTGACACTTTTATAATATTTATTCTCCTCTAAATCAATTTTTGCAAGGCAATATTTTTTTTTATAATACGGATGTATAAGTAGGCTCAGTAATAGGATGATTTTGGTCTAATATAACGTCAAAGGTTTATGATTTTCGTAGTGGTTACTTGTGACTTAGTAAGAAGAAGTTTGATTGAGAGGACTAAGAGAATTAGTTTTGGTTTTGGCATCAGTTTATTCTAGAAAAACATAAATTCTTAGCCTGACTTTGTCTTAGAGAGGCTCTGTCCATTGTTACTTTTTGTTTCAAGAGAGACATCTCATCAAGGTATAGTTGTCCATAATATTTTTCTGGTCAATAATCGGTTGTTCATTGTATTTAGGATTGTCCGAAAGCTCAGATAGTTTGGTAGGCTTTGGAGATTTCTGATTAACCTCTGGATTTGATGAACTGATTCTTGCTTCATAGCAAAGAGTGCCCTTTTAAATTCTTTTCTGGTCTATAGTAGATTTAGCGTTCTAGGAATAATGAGATCTTTCATCCACACGAGTTTTGACCCCTGAATAAGGTGACTAATATGGCTTTGTCCTTGGAAAAGGAGTTTCAGAATATTTTTGAGTTGCAACAAGTTTTTATCCCTTCAACCATTAGTGGTTTATGGATTCCTCCCTCGGTGGGTATTTTTAAGATTAATTGTGATGCAAGTTATCCTGATATTAGTGATCATGTTGGTTTTGTCTTTGGTAGCAGAGATTGGAATGGAAGTTGGCAACGAGACTGTTTGAGAACGATTGAAAGTCGTAATATTCTGTAAGGAGAGTTGTATGTTATTTGGAGAGGATATCTTATAGCCTAGAATTTAGGACAAAGAGATGGTATATGTAAAACAGATAGATTATGTGGATGTCTTTACTCTTGTCAATAATTTCTAGATAACTCTAATTTTGTTGATCCTTTAGTGTTGAAACAGATAAATTGTGTGGATGTTTTGGTAATGGTGTGTTGATCTCCGGTTCATCTTAAGAGATGCAAATAAAGTAGCAGACATCATGATAAGGACGACGATGAAAAATCATACTCACTAAGTGGAAATCTTATTACCTTGGAAAGAATTTGAGAATAACATTTAACAGGACTGCCTTATTTCTTAAACAATTTTTAAATTTTTATTTTCTCTTTTTTATCTGTGCTGTTTTTATTTTTCAATCAACCAAAAAAAAATTATATATGATATTTTATAGGTTTTTTACTTAAATAAATTAAATGCATTTCAAGATTACCCAATTCCCCTGAATCAGATTCCGCAACGTGATTATCCTTTTTGTATTATTATATAAATCGTCCCAGGATGCAAAGGATTATATAAAACGTAAATCATCTCACCCTAGGACGATTAATGAATGAATTTGTGATGCAAAATAAGAGTAAATCGTGGCAGGGCGTCTTGGGTTAGTAGTTGAGCATAAATCGTCCCAGGGTAGTAGGTTTTACGAGTTAATGGGCTAAACCAAACTGGGCTGCCACGATTTATGTGTTTTTTCGGAACCTCAGGAGCCTGGGACGATTTATGTGTTACTCTGTAACACTCAAAGGGCTGGGACGATTTATGGCCAAGTTATAACCCTAAGGACTCAAGCACGATTTATGCAGGCAGAAACTCTATAAATAAACGAGTTTCAAACAGACGAGCCACACAAAACATATGTTGAGGTTGTGAGAGATGGCAGAGAGTATTTTCTTGTTAGTGCATCACCGGGGAAAAATAGATGAAAACACAAGTGAGGGTGTAACTTTTTCTAGCAAAAAGCAGATAGGTGTGTTTATTACTCCGTCGACGACGTTGATGGATTTGCACAGTAGTATATTAGAGAAGGCTGGAAATTGTGGCAAGAAGCGCGTGAAGCAATTATTTTTTCGTATTCCGATATCGTTGAAGCCAGGTTATGTTAAGTTTGGGAAGTACGCGATGTTGGGTGATGACGACATGCGAGTTATATTTCATAGTCAATCAAGATTTCCCGACTTAGGCGCGCTGGAGTTGTTTGTCAGAATGGTTGACGTGGAGAGCAGTAGCGGGGGGACTGCTCCGAATCTGCCCACTGGCGTCATAGAAGGAACTTCCACCGCCGTTCCAACAGGGCAACCGGTGACTCCACTTGTTTTGTCCCCATCTTTTGCTGCTGATTTGCCTGTCTCGGGTGATGACTTGGGTGATGGGCGTAGCTTCGACCAGCTTGCAGCTGCGATGGGAGTTGATCCTGTAGTGGACGGTGCACCCGCATTCATGGAGGTAAGAGAGAGAGATCCGTTTGTGGAGGCTATAGGTGATGATGGGTCAGATTCGGAGCCACCAATTATTGGTGACGAGAGCGACGGTGACGAGGACACCGCAGTTGCCGTGGGAGCTCAAACCCATGGTAGCAGTGGAACGCAGCAGTACCCTCGACACTTTACCACATTGAACCTTGAAGCAATGAACCCGGCCGCAAACTTAGATCAGCATCACCAGGTGATTCACGGAGAAAGGCCTAGCGTGATTGGCACGGACGAGTTTGAGGTTGGGCAAAGGTTTGAAACAAAAGAGGAAGCTGTACTGACAATAAAGAGTTATAATATTCAGCGGGGAGTAGAGTATAAAGTGTTTGAGTCCGACCAGTTGAAGTATCATGGGAAGTGTGTCCAGTTCGAGAATGGTTGTAATTGGCTGATCCGTGTCACTATGAGACAGAGAAAAGGCTACTGGGAAGTTAGAAAGTACAATGGACCACACACGTGTCTAGCAACGGAGATATCAATGGATCACAGGCAGCTCGATTACCATGTCATATGTGCCTCGATTTTATCGTTGGTGATGGCTGATGCATCGGTGTCGGTTAAGGTGTTACAGAATGCGGTGTCATCGAAGTTTGGGTTCAAGCCAAGCTACAGGAAGGTTTGGATGGGCAAGCAGAATGCAATTGCGCAGATATATGGAGATTGGGAGGAGTCTTATAACCACATACCACGGTGGATCATGGGGGTTCAGTTGTATATGCCAGGTACGATTGCGCTTTTGCGTACTTCGCCAGTGAGGATAGGTAATACCGTTGATGCGTCAACGGTTTTCTTTCATCGACTATTTTGGACGTTTCCTCCATGCATTGAGGCATTTAAGTATTGCAAGCCACTTATATCCATTGATGGGACCCATTTGTATGGGAAGTATGGCGGCACTCTGCTAATGGCTATTGCCCAAGATGGAAACTCGAACATTCTTCCAGTGGCTTTCGGGTTAGTTGAAGGCGAAAACACGGATTCATGGAAGTTTTTCCTCACTAATCTCCGCCAGCATGTCACACCTCAACCCGACATTTTAGTCATCTCTGATCGGCACAATGCCATCAAGGCTGCCTTGCTTGCAGAGGACGGTGGATGGCTCCCACAGTCGGCATACCGGGCATTTTGTGTGCGACACATCGCGTCTAACTTCGCACTGTCATACAAGTCTAAGGAAGCCCGGAGGATTCTAGTGAATGCCGCATACGCAAAGACTGAGGAGGATCACCGGTATTACATGGATATTTTGAGGAAGGAAGATCCTGGGATGGTTGAATGGTGCGACAGGATTGGGTTGGAGTTGTGGACCCAATATCGGGATGGTGGTCGTCGATATGGTCATATGACGACTAACATCTCTGAGTGTATCAATGCCGTGTTTAAAGGCACACGCAACCTCCCGGTGGGTTCATTAGTTAAGTCAACATATGGGCGGTTGGCCGAACTCTTTGTGAGGAAAGGAAAGGAGGCCGAGTCTCAAGTCGGAGCAAATCAAGAATTCTGTCAGACCCTTGTGAAGGCGATCGAGAGGAATCTACAAGCCTCAAGGAATATGCGGGTGGATCTATATGACAGGGGAAACTCTGAGTTTGTCGTTGAGGAACTTGCGCCGACCGCGGGTAGGATTGCAATGAGTGTGTGTCGGGTGTCTCTATCCGCCCGCACATGCGACTGTGGGAACTTTCAAGCACTCCACTATCCGTGTCGTCATGTGCTTGCCGCATGTTCATTTTGCAGACTGGATTGGAGGACATACGTTGATGATGTGTACCGCATGAAGACCGTGTTCAATGTTTACAAGATGGGTTTCTCTCCGCCTATCCACGATGATCTCTTACCCGTGTATGAGGGACCTCGTGTCATCCCCGATCCTGGCATGATGCGGGCTGCAGTTGGAAGACCTCGGAGCACTAGGATAAGGAATAGTATGGATGAGGCGGATCCGGATAGACCCAAGAGATGCGGACTGTGCAGGACCCCTGGTCATACCAGAAGAAACTGTCCACAGCGCCCGGGAGCTTCTGGATTGCACGAAGGTAGCAATGCGTAGGCACCGTTGGCTTAGGAATGTTTACTATACGTCATGCCTCTTTATAGTATGTCGTCTACTTTTTAAGTTTACATTCGTTATAAACCTTTGTTAACGTGATCTATATGTATTTCAATTCGGTTGTTTTTAATTTGCGTTGACTTTGCTTTTTGTTTGGACTTATACTTATTTTCTATTACCTCATGCTAGTGATACGCGAACTTTATATATACGAATTGAAGGAACATAAACATATACCGAATGGAAAGATACAAAACCATAAAGTAGCATAAACATGTACCAAGCACAAACATGTCCCCAAACGTAAAGATAAAAAACCATGAACAAGCATCAACATAGACGAAATGAAAATAACAACTCTAAAAACAACACAACTCCAATAACTAACACATGTGTGAACCAGTGTCACACTTTGCCGGCTTGATCAAGCGCTTCCTCCGATAGAGAATAACCACATCATTATTTCGGGTACTTATACACACACACATAGAAAATAACTTATGCCATGACAGATATTCAACTCACAGATGCCATCAAAATGGATATGTTCATAATAACATTTCATGTTCAAATCGACATTACCAATACAATGTAAGAACCATAAAAGTCACAACCGAACCGATCATTTCAACGGGTTAACGGTTCAACTGGAAATTCACCGATTGAACCGATTGACCTCGTCCTATATATTTAAAAAATAAAACATATTAATAATTTTCAAAACTAAAATTTAAATACATATTTTAACTATTAATATCTCTACAACATTTTTAAAAAAAAATTTGAAACTCAAGCGGTTCGGTCGACCCGGTCTTACTAACTGATATCAGTTTAAACCATTTCATTCCGGGTTTGACCACACCGAACCGGTTCGTTCCCTCATCCAGTCATATCATCAGACTGGCCCGGTTCAGGATCCCATTGGCCGGTTTAACCCTCAAACCGCTTCGTTCCGGTTCGGTTCGAACCTGTCCGGTTCGGGCCGGTCCGAACTCTATAGTAAAATCAGCAAATTCCATGGGATTCTACCGTCAGAACCATCACCCTATGATGAGTGAATTCCATGATCTTTTAAGACCACTGATTTCTAACGTCTTATACTAAACAAAAAACTAACTAAATCACTATACATGATATCCGGCAACGTCTTAATAAAAAAATATTCTAAGATGCATATTCACCCTATACAATATCATCCAACATACTATATCATCCAAAATTTAAAACCATTACAAAATTTATAAGATTACCTCTTGATCGATAAATCCGGCAACATGCGCAACGCCGTTCAGGCGGTACATATCTCCTTGGTTCGCGGCCATTACCACCGCCGGAGAGATCCCCCAACTCCTCCTGCCGACCACCTGCGGCCCGCTGCCACCACCCCCGGTGCCACTCAGACGCCTCTGCCCACCACCAGTTGCACCTCCGCCACCGGCTGGTCCCACACCCAAAAACACTTCTCCACCCAAACTCTCTCCGGTCAACAATGGTGGCTCCAAGACCTCCCTCAACCCTTTACGCCGCAGCAACAACAAAGATGACTCGTGCTTGAGTCCTTAGGGTTATAACTTGGCCATAAATCGTCCCAACCCTTTGAGTGTTACAGAGTAACACATAAATCGTCCCAGGCTCCTGAGGGTTCGAAAAAACACATAAATCGTGGCAGCCCAGTTTGGTTTAGCCCATTAACTCGTAAAACCTACTACCCTGGGACGATTTATGCTCAACTACTAACCCAAGACGTCCTGCCACGATTTACTCTTATTTTGCATCACAAATTCATTCATTAATCGTCCTAGGGTGAGATAATTTACGTTTTATATAATCCTTTGCACCCTGGAACGATTTATATAATAATACAAAAAGGATAATCACGTTGCAGAATCTGATTCAGGGGAATTGGATAATTTTGAAATGCATTTAATTTATTTAAGTAAAAAACCCTATTTTATATTTAAATATTGTATGTGTATAATTAAGTTTATTACATTATAATATGTATAAAAAGATAATTTACTCTTTAATTTTGAGAGAGAATAAAAAAATTAGGTATTATCTATTATATCACTGATAAAAATAATTTTAAAAATTATGAATTACAGATAAATTTTTAAAAGATTTTAAAAAATAACTAAAAAATAATAATAAACAAGCATTGATTCATTTTTCACTTACACAATGGTGGGACCCATATTTCTCTTCCACTTTGGTGACAAAACTCAAATGACTAGATTAGATTAAAAAAAGAAAAAGAAAAAAAAAATATTTTCAGTTTCCTTGTTGTTCTCCTTTGTTTCTTTCTTCCTTTCTTTTACTGGGTCAGTTTTTTCCGTTTAATGTTGTCATGGTTTGGTTTCTTACATATAGATAACAAGAAACCTGCACCCACCATATGGAATTTAGAATTTTCAATATCATGAGCTGTGTCCTTTCATTTTCTTATTTTCCATTTTTGGTTGCAAGTGGCAGTTACCTATCTCTTTGACTCTCATGATTGAAAGGTTTTACTTCCGAACCCTGCTTTATAGTTATTACTTTGTTCCAAGCAAGAATAAACGAACTAACCATTCTTGTTTTTCAAATCCTGCAGCTGCAGCTTCAGCTTCAGCTTCATTAGTATTTGGTTTCATCTTTTCTGAGTTTCATCGAATCTAATTCTTACTTGCTTTCAACGCCTTCTTAGGTATGTATGTGTGTATTTTTGTTTCTGCTTTGCACCAATTCCTGAATATGCCTTTTGAATTTTGATGTTACTTTTCTGAGATTGGTTACCATGATTTTTTTATTATGGATCTGTTGAATTTTGTTTAGAATTAGATTTTGGGGTTTGACCTTGATTATTTAATGATCAGTTTAGAATGATCTGTTTATATAAAGTTTGTGTGTTGATATTCCATGTTCTTTGGATCCACTTGTAATTTGCCAGGGAATTTTTAGGGAATTTTTAGTACTTATCTCAGCTGGTTCTGTTTATGCCCTTGCAGTGTTTGTGAAATTGTTCTGTAACATTATAATTGGTTATGAGGTTCTGATCTTGACTTGAGAAAAGCTCAGAGTACAAATATCAGAATGGTTGTTGACAATTGTAAAGATGAAATTGAGGAATCTAATGGAAGTAATAAGGAAATGGAGTTCGTTTCGATAGATTTTTCAACTTCAAGAAGAACGTTGCTGAGCAGCGAAAATCCCCAGAAGAAATTCCAGGGCACCTTGAGTTCCATTCCCAATAGGCTCAATCTCTTCAAATTTGGTTCTGCATCTGCGAAATTCAAGCGGCTTGCAACCTCGAAAGACCAGATTTCACAGGCTGTGCCTTCCCCTCATGGCTTGAGAGGAAGGTTCAGCGGGATGCTCTCTAAGAAACTAGATTGGGGTTCACTCAAGAAGATGTGCATAGAATGGTTTAGGGACCCAATGAACATTGCCCTTTTTGTGTGGATCTTCTGCGTCGCTGTTTCGGGTGCAATTCTATTCCTTGTGATGACTGGAATGTTAAATGCTGTGCTGCCGAAGAAGTCCCAGAGGAATGCATGGTTTGAAGTGAACAATCAAATACTCAATGCACTGTTTACACTTATGTGTTTGTATCAGCACCCACAAAGAGTCTACCACCTTGTTCTTCTGTGCCGATGGAGTCCGAAAGATATCTCAAAACTTAGAAAATTGTATTGCAAGAATGGAACATATAAGCCTCATGAGTGGGCACACATGATGGTGGTGGTGATTCTCCTTCAGTTAAACTGTTTTTCTCAATATGCACTTTGCGGTCTAAATTTGGGGTACAAAAGATCTGAGCGCCCAGCAATAGGAGTCGGAATATGTATGTCTTTTTCGATTGGTGCAGCTGCGACTGCTGGTCTATATACCATTCTTAGCCCTCTTGGTAGAGATTATGATTCTCCAACAGACGAAGAAGCGCAGGTTCGAATTTCTCCTGCTCAAAAGCCACAGGTGAAAACATTTGAGAAGAAATATTCATTTGCAACCCATGATCGTCAAAGGGTAATTGAAACTAGACCTCAGTGGAGTGGAGGAATACTTGACCTTTGGGATGATATCTCTCAGGCTTATCTATCACTTTTCTGCACTTTTTGTGTCTTCGGGTGGAATATGGAGAGACTAGGCTTTGGAAATATGTTTGTTCATATTGCCACTTTTATGCTGTTTTGTATGGCTCCTTTCTGGATTTTTATATTGGCTGCTGTTAATATTGGGGATGATACTGTTAGGCAGGCTCTAGTAGCTACTGGGATTCTTTTGTGCTTTCTTGGTTTACTTTATGGTGGATTTTGGAGGATCCAAATGAGGAAAAGGTTCAATTTGCCTGCTTATGACTTCTGCTTTGGTAAGGCTTCGGCTTCTGATTGCGTACTTTGGCTATGCTGTTGCTGGTGCTCTCTTGCTCAAGAAGTTAGGACTGGGAATACCTATGATGTTGTGGAGGAAAAATTCTCCTTGAAAGAAACTGATATTGGTGAACAACCACCGATTTCTCCTTTGCCGCGCGAAGATGTTGCATCTCCCAACTCCGGCACAAGTTCTCCTCTGGGTACCAACTCTTCCCCTTCTATGATCAAACCACCTAGCCCTCTAAGTTCAAGCAGTGTCTTCAAGGAATATCATAGTCCAAACAGGCCACTATCTACTGTAAAAGAAGAGAATCACGAAAGACGGGAAGAGGGAATGATGAGCCCGCCAATACCACCACTATTACACAGAGAATCTCCCTAATCCCTGGTGTTTAAAGGCAGGGTCTTCAAAGTGCAAACCACTGCTTGCATTTTGTATATGACACTATGTGGGATACTCCACTAAGTTTTTAGAACATTCATGTAAATAATTGAGTAGATGTATGTGTAAAGTGTGAACTTGAGGGTCTTTTTTTTCTTTCCTGAGATTTTCTGTGTTTTTGTTCCCACATATGAAACACATCTGTAATAATAGGCATTAAATAATTGTGGAGAGGATTAGTTATGTTCCTTCTTATGAGAGTGTGAAGTTATTGCCTTAATGATTGTGGATGATGAATTATTCTTTGATACTGTTGATTGATCATAAGTCATACATTTATGAAATCATTGTAGAGCTTTAGAGACAATTTACACTTATTGTGTTGAGAGAATGAGAATTCAAGGGCAAGCTTTTGTGTTGTGAATGGTGATGTTCTTTCAAGCCCCTACTTGGTTCTTTTAACACAGTAAAATGTGGCTCACAGTCTTCATCATGAAATAGGGAGAGGCCACATTAATGCAACAGCTTAGTGTTTGTCAATTTTTCTTCCTCACTTATTGTATGGTGGTTCATTCCTCATATGATATAAAACATGACAGAAACTGTTATTGGATCATAGGAGATGCAGTTGCCAATGCTTATTTGAGACCTTGTTTATTACATTTTCTTATATAGATTTTTTATATTTTTTTCTTTTTAGATTCCAAAACTTAAATTTTCAAGGCCATTGAGAAAAAAAGAATAGAAATTATATTGACAAAATCATCACAAAATTCTTCTTCATATATAATTTTTCAGAAAGGTCTATTATATTTGTTTAAATTAGATATTTGTTCATGACAAAAAAAGACAAAGACAGATATTTTTTTTATGTTTTAATCCAAGGGCACCCTTCACCCTTGATTCAAGGATCATTGGCAATTGAACTTGAACCCCATGTCTCAATCTATGATCCATTCTTTTATTCTTCCAATTCCATTATCATTTCCTTAAAATCTCACACCTTTCTAATTCCACCACCAATAACAAAACCCATAAAAGAGGGGAAAAAAAAAAACCCAAGACATTTTCCATCGCTAACTTCTCAAAGATCTAAACTTTAACATTAAAATAACAAAACCCAAAAAAATCCAATCCATTATCAACCATTTGCTTTTCAAAAATCTAAACTTTTATCCATTTCATATATGGGAAAATCAATTCTCTCTGCGGTTAGGTTCCAAGAGTTGTGTCGCATCGTTTCATCATCTGCGAATGGGAATGCGAGGAGGACGGCGACAGCACAGAAGCAACAACCACAAAGGATGCAAACAAACACGGTTGCTGTCCCTTCTCTAAAACATGGTAAGATGGGAACATCGGAGGAACAATGTCGGATGCCACTGTCCCGTGTGGTCGCAGATTGTACCAATCGGTGGTTCCATGATACCCTTAAGGAGGCAAAGGCTGGTGACACCTCTATGCAGCTCCTTGTTGCTCAGATGTATTTCAGTGGATATGGGGTCCCCAAGGATCCTCAAAAGGTTACATTTTTTTGTTCATTTCTTTGTGTTTTATGTTAGCATAGTTGTGAAGGATCAGACTAGGTGCAGTTGTCTTTGTAAATTTTCATATCTGAGAATTGTTAGTTAATTTGACTAAATTGTCATCTATCTTTGTGTATAGTTAAAAATGGTTAGATAGCAATTTAGTCATTTGCAGTTGATAATTGAAAATGGTTATATAACAATTTAGTCTTAGTCACTGGTATACACATAACATAACTTGTGAGTTTCCACCTTGTGAGAAATGTTATTGTTACATGAGATATGTAAACATAACTTGATATAGACAGAAGTACAAAGTCCTAGCTTGTGAATGTTGGAGAGAGAAAAACTAATATATTAGTTATCTTTTTTATAATGTCTTTGTACGTTAGCATTTTTAGTGTGTGGGATTGGAAATGAAACTAATGCATATTGTTCAGAATTAGAAGGTCCGAGTCACCATTTGTGATTGGTATTCGGTGTTTGGTGTTGACATTATATGATTTCTGAGTCTAGCTCAATTGGCAATCTAGATCCATAGCCATGGGTGATTTGATTGTTGTGTGCCATTTGTTTTGTACTACCCTGCTTTGGAACTTCTGGTTACTTAATATGCTGTGATGAACTTGGTTTAAAGGGAAATGTTTGGATCGATAAAGCAGCTAGAAGTCGGAATTCAGTTTGGAAAGCATGTGATAAGCATATAGGTAACACTCGATTTTTATGGGTTAATAGATTGCAGCATTCTGTGTCGTAATTTTCCTCGTCTTCATGGAATTTTAGGTTACAGAACTAGTGATTCAGATTCATATGGACTGGAGAACGATGCTAAGTAATCCCCATAGTTCACTACCACAGGGGTAAGGGGTAATGATAAGACTTTAATGCTCCGTTACCAGATTCAATTTCAATTTTGTAATTTCATTTTTGTAATCTGTAACATGTACTATATGATAGTTTATACATATTTATTATAGCATCAAAATAACAAGGTTCTACTTCAATGATCTCTCTTGTGTCTATATGTAGTAAGCACATGTACTGCTCATTTTCAAGGAGTTAGAGAAACTTAAACATCAAATATAATGTCATTTTTTTCATACCTGATGGTATGTGAATCTTCCATATGTTTCAACCTCTTCTGTAAAAATTGTGTAGAATGTTCATGTTTTTGTTAACTTTATCATCCAAGCCTTCAATAAAAATACAAAAAAGAATGGTTCTGGTTAAGTTAATAGCTGCTACATATACATGTAATTTGTTACAAGTTACAACAATGACACATTATATTGAATGGAAGAGGCAGAATTTTATTTTGCATTTGGCATTTTGATGATGTTATCTAGCTTCTCTCTTGTCCTTTCTCCATTCCCATGGCTTCTCTGGATTCTTTGAGGCCCATAATCCAACTCGCTTTGCTCTTGCTTGTTTTTCCCACTAGAATAAGAGCAATATAAAGTTTAGATATATAGCTTTGGGACAAAGAAATGAAGGAAACCAGAAAAAGTAGTATATCACATACTGTTTCTAGTTCTGGTCTTTTGTCATAGGCTGAGTAGTGCCATGCCAAACCCTTCTTCAGCATCATTTCCTTATCATAAAAGAAAAGCAAAATGAGAAACTCAAAAGCAATCCTATGTTATATAGAGCTAAATTGAACTAACATGTATTTCGTTATTTATTTAATTGCATTGATTCAAGAATCTTCCAAAGGCGACCGTGACAAATGAACAAAAAATCGAGAGAAAGCACAAACCGAATTACCTGTACAAAAACGCCATTACAGTAGAGATCGCCGACATAACGACCATAGCGATCTTCTCCATATACAAGGACCCTCAAAGACTTTCCTTGAACAATCTTTGTTAGTTCATTTTTAGCTTCCTTTCCATATGGCATTGCACTTTCAGGAGCATCAATTCCCCTGTACGAATTTTCAAGTCCAATGAATTCTTACTAATCTGAAACAAAACTCTTGTCTTGTTAGTTTGATCATTAATTACCTTAGTCGAATCCGGTACTTCTTAGCAAGGACTTCCTCATTTTGATGAACAATCACCCTGAATAAGACAACAATTACTAACCATTTGAACAAAAACTAAGTAGCTTTTGGAGCATTTGATATTTAGAACTGGGAAACTCCTAAAAACCAACCGATATCCTGAGTCGATAATCTGTTGGTGAAGTGCATCCGCTTGTTCATAGTTCCTCCGAGCACGCGCTGCTGATCTTTGCACTGCTGCTGCGTGCACGTTGCCGGGGACATATGCTGATTCCCTGGGGTCTGTTGTGCTAACATACACTGTTACAGTATCACCATCTGCCACTGCTTTTGCATCAACCTAGTCCCATTGAGATATTAAATTATGTCAACTACCAAATTTTAAGCTTGATTGCACATATCACTCTAAATGTTATGATAATACTATAGATTTGGATATCTGCATAAAATACACTAAAAATGTACCCAAATTAGATTCAAACATAAACACTACTCTTACTGGCAAGGTGTGAAATTCAAATTTCACTCCATCTGGCAAGGATGTAGGGGGTTGAGCAGCTACTTCAACAAGGGTATGAGGTAGTGGAAGACCATAGAAAGCCAGTAATCCCTATAAACAAACCAAGATAAGTTTTTCCCAATTTTTTTCTAAGATTTGCTTTTGTATGTCAAAAGACACATTCATTGCTGGAACACAAGTTTGTAATTAGTACATGCAAACCTCAACATCTGCTTTTTGGTGTCTCTTCAAGGTCTGAATGACAAGCCTAGCTGCTTCTTCAGGTGTCTTTGGAGGGGGTTTTGATTCTCTCCAAGCATCTACTAACTTTCTATACCTTCAAATTTAGGTCCAAAAAATTTGTAAAAAGAAGAAGAAAAACCAGAAACTGCACTAATATATATACAATCATAATAATAAGTCAACAATTCAGTAATCAACTCAGCGTAAAGAATGTGATTAATACCAGTTAGCCTGAGCCTTCTTAGAAGATACAACATGATTGCTCAGCCCTTCCGGGACCTAAACAAAACACAATAGGAAAATATTAAAAAAAAAAATACAGATCTCACAAAACCGGCGTAGATTAGCTGAAAATAACACAATTAGGCCTCGAGTGCGCCGCGCCATTGTAGATTTGGAAAAACTCGAGTCAACTCATATCGGTTTACAAGCTTTATTGTTCAAGTTTACCTAAGCTAGCTCATTGCTCCACATGAGCTTAGATGAATTCCCAATTCTGATTATCTTGTTGGTAAGTACTTAAGACCTGTTTCTTTTTATGTTCTTCTCAATAGAGAAAGAACTTGACTTTCTGAGATACTTTGAGCAGAAGTAACTAAATAATCAAAACCAAACAAGCATATAATCCTAACATGCTTTCTCTGGCTTCAACAACTAACTATCTCAAGAAATATTTCTTAGTTTCTCACTATAACCAACCAGCTCTAAACATAAAACAAGCTTATTCAAACATGAACCTAGTTCCAAATTAGGGTGTTGTACGGGGTGGCATTATTTACCTGAGAGGTGATGTCAAATTGAAAGAGATCATGGGCAAGTGCCGAAACGCCGACGGTGGCGGAGGAGACACCGTGTGGCCCAAGTGATCCAGAATCAGCTGCTGAGGGCTCGAAGCACTTCCCACACAGGAACCTCAATGCATTTCCCATGGTTGAATTTGAAGCTCAACCCAATCTTTGTTTTTTAATAAAGTATGAAAATTGATGAACCAAATTATGGGAATTGATCAAAGTTCGAAACTTTAGATGCAGAAAATGCAGAGAGGGAAGGAAAAGGGATCAGAAGAGGAGAAAATCTAAGAGGGGTTGCGGCGAATCTGGTTACTGGAATCAGGGGAGAGGAAACACATGCCAATTGGAAAAGATAATAAAAATGTAATAGAATGACACGTGGAGCATTTTGATTTGCTGATGCTAACTATATATTAGAGAGTTGGGATTTCTATGTCAACGGTTTAACGTAAATTTCTGGGTAACACCCAACACTTTTGCTGTGTTTTGGAGCGTGAAAGCGCGTGAGATGTTGCGTTATGACGTCAGAAAGTGAAAACCTTGGTGAATTTTCAAAAAATATCTCCTATATTAAAAAAAAAAACTGCAATAAAAATGTAAAAAAATAAAATAAAATAAAATAATCCCTTTGACCTAGATATAGATTTTGACAAAAATATCTTTTCAAATATGGTAATGAGAACAACAACTAAAAAAATGTTTTATTTAACAAAAATAACACATATATTTGATCGAATCTTAATTTATTTAGCCAACGATTAATATTTTATGAAATTATAATTTAATTCTATTACAATTTTTACTATTTTCATCTCCATATTCATTTGGTTAGAATTAAATTAATAATTTCTTAAAAAATTAATGGTTGATTAAATAAGTTAACGATTAATTAAATAGTATATACATTTTGTCAAATAGACTGTATTCTTTTAGGATCATTTTATTGTTTTAATTTTTTCATAAAGATTTTGTCAAAATATGTCTTTTTAGATATTAAAATTGTTATTTACTAAAAAAAATATTTTTTTAACATCTTTTTTGAAGTTTTTATGTTTTTACTGTAATTGTTAGTTATAGAATTATTTTTATAAGTTATTTAAATAAGGTGGAAATTAAAGTACCGTAAACTTCACGTGAAGTTGATAACTAAGAGCCATTAAATGAAAATTTAGTCAAATTATTTAACGATTTTGCAAAAACTCAAAACAGAAATACTATCTAAAGCTAAACTAAAAATCACACAAATAATTAAAAAAAAAAAAAAAAAGACTCTCCTAAGAGACCTTTATTTTTTCAGAAGACTAATGGCACCCTACTTTGGTCAGGATAGAAAAATAATAAAACATACGTGTATACTGCATAAGCCAAAGTAGGGTCATTTCAAGGTACAATCTTATATGCATAAAAAACCTTTTGGTGTTCAAATATCTTGAATAATATAAATTATTTCGAACTGTATCCTACCAATTACTTAATAAGTATTAGAGTGGAGATGATATTTAATTTAGAAATAAGTTGGTGAATGGTGAAGGATATCAAATCTCGTAAAAACTGTTTCCTTCTATACAAATTTAGTTATGCCAGCACCACCAATGTTTCATAGTTAAAATAGAGAGTAAAGTATTATTTTAGTTTCTAATATTTGAATTAAATTTGAAGTTTATTTTTAATATTTTAAATATTTTATTTTAATTTTAAATTTTTTTAATAAATTTAATATTATTCTATTATTAAATTTGATATGAACAAATATTAATATATTAAAAATATAATAACGTTCGATTTCAGTATGTAAATAAAATTTATTTTTTAACGAATCATTAATATAAATAATTTTTCTTAAATTTTAGAATTTTGACGATTGATTACTAGAGTTTTATATTTTATACGGAAAAAAATTGAAAAAAGAAAGTGTTATAAAAAAAAGTTTTGGTTATGTATATTTTTTTAACATATGAAAATAAAAAAATATGACTTGATTAAAAATATTGCTAATGTTCATGTCACTTCGCTAATTATTTATACTAAATTTAAAGGTGGGACAACATTAAATATATTTAAAAAAATTTTAAATTAAAATAAGACGTTTAAAATGTTAGAAACTAAATTAAAAATTAGTCCAAACATTTAACACAACTAGTACTTTATCCTAAAATAAAATATATGACAATAATAAAGGTCACAAGAATTACAAAACTTCCACAACCCTACCTGGAACGACAAGTTCCTCGCCAGCGACACCTCCGGAATCTCCGTCGCCATCTACGCCGTCGGCACCTTCCGCCTCATCGGGTAGGTTTTACAAATTCATATAGATAGATGATCATGAATAGTTTATATATTATGTTTCTATGGGGAAAGAAAACTTGTAATAATAATAATAGTAAGAGAATTGATTGTGAATTCAGCAATTGGGTTGAGGTTGAAGATCTTGTTCCCAAGGTGTTGCATTCTTGCCATTCTTTTGAAGAACTCTAATCACTTCTTCTGTAGTCACATTACCGGTAACAATGACCTTGTTTAGCTGCTTGTCCACATTATAAGTTTCAATATCTGCAAACCCAAGATTCCAACATTACTTAAGAAACAAAATTAAGCTGTCAAAGGGTAATTGTGAAGTTGAAACCAGAGACAACTTAACTAACTAGAAATTAAAGTAAAATGGTAGATTCAGAGCCAAGGTTTATTTATTAATATGATAATTATTCTATAATGAAGTCATACTATGTAGTTCTATAAGCTTAGGGAATGAATGGATTAATGAAATTACCTTCAATCTTCTTGATGGCCTTGAGAATTTTCTTGATACATTCATCACAGTGCAAACCAACCTTTACTTCTACCAACTGAACCAAAAAAGAAAAAAAGAAAGAAAAATAAGTAATACTGATCAAAGTCCTCTGTTGAAAACTAAACTAAATGATCCAATAATTGCTTATGGATGTGACATTGGTTCTTAGACTCTTACATTGGTCATTCTGACTTCTGAGGAGAAAATTAGTAACAAATGTTTCTTTTCTTCTGCAAAGGCCTTCAATAAAGGAGCAAGTTTGTTTTTAATGTATTGAACAGATTGTGAGATTGAACAAAAAGATTTATATAGAAATAAGGAACATTGCATGTAGGCGAAGATGGAATTAGATTCTGTAATTGGATTATGGCATCCTTTACTTTTGTGTGAACAAATTGAAAAGCTGATGAAAACTTTATTCCTAGTTGTTATTGATTTGGGAGTAATTGGAATCCACTCATTCAGCAAGTTGGCAACCACCATGAACCTGCCGAGTTTTGTCATCAACACCCAACTGAGCTTTCATTAGATACCTGACACCTGTTTTTTTTTTTTTTTTTAATCTTTCACATAAAATATTAATTTTTTCTGGGATATACTATGATATCTCATGATCACCGTTCATTTTCTTTTCAGCTTTGTTTTATTATTATTATTATTAGTATTAACAATCTTTTAAAAGTCAACCCAATGATATATTTATTAACAATTTAATTAGGAACGTCTGCTATTAGATAAGGTGTACTGTGCATATGTTTAATTTAGATAAAGTACTATTTTCGTCTTCACACGTTTGAGGAGAATTTTATTTTGATCTTTAATATTTAATCGTCTTATTTTTATCTTAAAATGTTTAAAATGATATTAATATTATTTTATTGTCAAATTTTTTACTAATATTTAATAAAATTAATGTATTATTAATAATATTTTTATTAAAATTACGTTTGCTCAATTTTTTTTCTTAATTTCATCCTTTCAATAAACTTAAATTTTATTTTTTTACTTCCTTCTTTTTTCCCTTCAAACTCCTCTCCCAAAATTTGAGGAGAAAGAAAAAGAGAATAAAAAAATAAAATTTAAATTTGATAAGAGGGTGAAAGTAGAAAAAAAATTTAAATAAACGTAGTTTTAATAAAAATATTATTAACAGTATATCAATTTTAATTTTACCATTTTTAATTTTATATCATTCTATTATGAAATGAATTGATATAAGATTTATCTTCCATCTATTACATAAAGTGAATTAGAAAAAATTTAATGCATCTTTTTATATATATATATATATATATATATATATATATATATATATATATAAATAGCAAAACATACAGTTCAACAAGCCCAAATAAACTATAAGATTGACAAGTGATTACACACATTACCTGTAAGTGTATTTGTGCAACTCTCTAACTAAATAATAATTATTAGGGATAAGTACTGTTTTGATTTTTAAAGTTTAGGGTCAAAATCAAAATCATCCATAATTTTATTTTTTATTTAAAATTGTCCTCAACGTTTTATTTGGTATTAAAATCGTTTTTTCAAATAAAATATTTTCTAAAACGACAAACATACCCATTTTACTTTTTATGATTTCGCACGAAATACTTCATATGTTCATTTGTCTCTAAACCCTCAAAACATTAACCACAATGTTTCAGAAACTAATATAAATGCTTCATGCCCTAACCCAAAATCGGAAACGATGAAGGCTATTCTTGGAGAAAAGAGAGCAGGTGAATGCGATTTGTTCGAAGGAAGGGTCTTGAACAGTTAGTTCGCCAGTAATCGCAAAGTTGACGTAGGTATGATTTTTCTCCTTTTATTGACTATGGTATCTCTCCTCCTAGTAGTTAGTTTCAGATTTGAGGGTTTAGGTTGCAGTTTTTGTTGATGATTGAATGGAGACCAAATGTGTTTGTAGTGCACTAGGGATTAATATCTCTATGAAATAGGGATGTATGTGTATGTTTTTTTTCTCTTCTAATTTAGTAATGTGTTCTGATAGTTGTTTACTAATAGGGTATTGGAGAAGAGGATGGGATATCTTAAACTAAAGTTCTATCATGAAGTATGGTTTAGTTATGATAAAGGGCCATTACAGTATGTGAGAGGAGAAATAACAGTTATAAAACATATTGACTGTGATCGGTGGTCTTTGTTTGAAGCTTATGCAGAGTTAAAGCAGTTTGGTTACCTTGAAGGGAGTATTTCAGCATTGTGGTTCAAGGATCCTATAGATGAAAATGTGGAGGATAATCTAAAGTTGTTTCAAGATGATGCAGATTCGATTGCCATGTATAAAATATCTTAATTAAGAGAACATGTAGAGTTGTATGTTGTGCACAAGGTTGAGGAGGAGGATGTGTTTCCTGAAGCTGGCTACATTGATGTTAGGAGAATCAAGGGGTTGGTGATAAAAGTGAGGAACATGAGGTGGTAGTGTATGATGGAGAACAGGCTGAGGATGGTCAGCAGCTGCATCAGGAAAGTGCAATGTGGTTGTTATAGTCGATAAATCTAATGAGGTAGGGAAAAAGCAAACTGAACCAGCTGATGATACTGGGGCAGAGTTTAGTGATAGTGATGAGGATGAGCATCACGAACCTGAGTTTGTTAATATTGGTGGATGTGATAGTGATAGTCTCAATTCAGATTATCAACCATCTGAAGAGAAAGATGACAGTATAAATGATTTGCACTTCACCGACAGTGAAGATGAACTTGATCCTGATATTAGTGGGTTTGAGGATGTGAATGTCATGGTTGATAAATATAGGGCAGCAAAGAAGAAAGGTGTGGCAAATGAGAATTTTGAAGATGATGAAGGAGCAGATAGTGATGAATTAGAATTCGACCACGAGGTTGGAGCTGGGCTGATAAGGATGGTGAAAATGAGAGGTCAGAGTCAGACCATAAGGGAGTGATGTATCCAGTTCACAGGGTACAAAAACACATGAAGCAATATAAGTGAAAAGTTGGGACACTGTATGCATCTTGGGAGAATAACAAGGACATTGTCACTGCATATGCTGTACAGACTGCTAGAGCCATTACATTCAAAAAGTGTGATCTTAAGAGGGTAGGGGCAGTTTGTTCTGATGACTGTCCTTTTTGGCTATATGTTGCCAAAATAAAAAAAAAGGATACTTAACAGCTTAGAAGTACGAATTTGAAGCACACATGTACACAGGCACATAGAGTGAGAATTTTACACTCCAAATGACTTGGCAAGGCATTTAAAAAGAAGGTTGAATCAAATTCTAAATTGAAGATAAATGAGTTAGTTTCCAAACCTCTGAAAAAGTGGAACTTGACTGTGACTAAATCAATGGCTTCTAGGACAAAACAGATTGCATTGGATGAAATTTAGGGAATATTCAGAGAGCAATATAAGAGAATATATTACTATAGTCATGAGCTGTTGAGGGAAAATCCAGGCTCCTCTGTCCATATACAAGTGCAAAGGTCCTCTAATTTTGCTAATGAAGTGCAAACCTCATCCATGACCCATTATTGCATCTTCCAGAGGATCTATGTATGCTTGAAAGCATACAAGCAGAGCTTTCAGCATTACAGGCCATTCATTGGTCTGGATGAATGCTTTTTGAGAGTTAAGCCCCACTTTAGTTCCTGAGATTGGCGAGTTGTACTGATTTAGTCCCTGACTTTTCAATTGCTACAATTTGGTCTCTCAGATTCAAAAAAGTGTATTAATATAGTCTCTCATGTATTTTCCGTCACCGGAACTCAACACCGTTAGTGACGTGACTCAAGCCTTGTCATGCTGGACATATTAAAACGATATCGTATGCATTTTGACGCTAAAAAAGGCATTAAACTACGTCGTTTGAGGGTTTGAACAATCTTGTCATAACCAAGTTCCTTGTCATAACCCTTAAATGGCGTCGTTTAATGCCTTCTTTAGCGTCAAAATAGGTACGACGTTGTTTTAATATGTCTAGCGTGGTAAGACTTGAGTTACGTCACTAACGGTATTGAGTTCCGATGACGAAAAATACATGAAGGACTACATTGGTGCACTTTTTTAAATCTGGGGGGGACCAAATTGTAGCAATTGAAAAGTCAAAGACTAAATCAATGCAACTCACCAATCTCAAAGACCAAAGTGGGGCTTAACTCACTTTCTGAAGACACTTCAGGGTGGACAACTGCTTATTGCAATAGGGTGGGACCCTAATGACCAAATGCTACCAATTGCATATGCGGTTGTAGAGGCCGAGACCAAGAACTTATGGATTTGGTTCTTGAATCATTTTGCATCTGACATCGGGATTGAGAAGATAGGAAGATCAACATTCATGTCTGACCAATGGAAAGTAAGTCCAGTTCACTAATAGCATCTGTACATTTAAATTGTTAAGTACAATACATTATGATTTAATTTTTAATTTATGACTAACTATATCATGTAAAATATCACCTATGCCAGCATCCCAAGATGTGATACCAGGTGTAGACAACTTATTGTATGTGAGACATTTATACAACAACTTCAGAAAAAAAAATTTTCAGGATTGGGTTTGAAGCAAATGATGTGGAAGTGTGCTAAGGCGACTCACCGGAAAGAATAGGAAGTACATGGCAAAATTTAAATCTGTGAATCAAGAAGCTTTTCGCCACTTAATTGCTATTGCACCTAGATATTAGTCTAGATCTAGGTTCACCTTTTATTCTAAAGTAGATACACTAGTTAACAACATGTCTAAGAGTTTTAATTCTGCTATAGTAGATGCTAGAGAGAAGCCTATAATTATAATGTTGGAGGAGATTAGGGTTAAGTTAGTGACTAGGTGGGAACAAAACAGAGAGCTGGTTCAGAACTATTTAGGGACTATCTTACCTAGGATTAGACTAAGATTAGAGATAAGGTCTAGGTCAGCTGGGGAGTGGTGGCAGTGTTAGTCTGCAGCTAAAAAATATGAGGTAGTTAATGGTATTGAAAAGTTTGTTATGGATATAAGTACTCATGAGTGTTCATGTAGAAGGTAGCAGATGAGGACATACCTTGTGCACATGCTGTTAGTTGCATCAACTTCAAGAGACTTAACATGGAAGCATTTGTGGCTGACTGCTATAAGAAAGAAGCATACTTGAAGTGCTACGAGTCAGTCATACACCAATTGAATGGACCTGATCTCTGGGAGACGACATAATATGGTAATGTTATGCCACCACCTTTTAGAAGGCCTAGTCACCAACCGGTAAAAAGAGAAGAACAGCTGCTGGAAAAGAAGAACAGAACAACCATACTCACTTGTCAATGAGGGGGCAGATCCAAAGATGCTCAAGATGTGGTACAACTGGACACAAGAAGGGGAAATGCCCTGAACCTATTGAAGAGATATGCTGATTTTTTAATTTTTCACAACTTGTCTTTACGCTAATTTTTTTAATTTTTCACAACTTGTCTTATATTTGCTATAAACTTAATTTGTATATATCTGTTAGGCCCAATCATCAAAGAAGCTTAAACAGGGAAAGAAGTAGACTACAAGCACCAACTTACATCCTCAAGCTGCCAAGGGAGAAAGGAAGACTGCATCTTCACAATCCACTACTAAGATAGGTGTGAAGAAAAAAACTTCTTCAACAGCCTAACTCTTCACCCCCAGTCCAACTCTGCATCACAGTCCAAAAGGTCCAGAGATAGGCCTAAAAGAATAACTAAACCCAACTCTTCAGCCCAAGCAGCACCACAACTCAAGAAGTCAACACCTTTTTCATCTTCACAGCCCAAGAAGTCAGAACACTTCATCCTCACAGTCCAAGAAGTCAGCTCCTTCGTAATCACAATCAAACACCACATCCCTTCTAGCATCTCAGCCAACTCCTACCACATCCTTAACACAACCACCACACCAATATAAACATGCAATGAGACAGACTTCAAGCCAACCAATTGAAAAACATGCATAATTCTCTATGAGAAACTTTAGAGCACCTCATGTTTCTCCACAGAAACTGAGGTCGATGGCAAAGTTGCCTCCAAGAAAATGGAGCCGACTTTAAGAAATTTGGACGATTAAAGAATATTTTGATATTTAGATAAAATGCATGTGGTCTTATTTTGGGTTAAGTTAGTATTGAATTTTAGTAATGTCAAGCAAGTGTTGTCAGTTCTATTTTATTCTGGATTATTTGCATGCTGGTGATATTTTGGTTTTGGGTTACTCAATGTTGTTCTGCATTATTGGCTTGGACCATTTGTCCTATTGGGATTTAGTTTCTTGTGAAAAACTATGTTCATTTGGTATATTATTATGATATTTACTATGTTGATGTTATTTAGTTTGTTGTTTATAATTTTGTTATGGAATTGTTCATTTATTAGCAGACTTATAATAGGAAAATTATGCAAAACAAAATAACAAAACTCATCTAATTGCCAAACTGAAATTCTGATCTTATTTCAAAAGCCAACCATTGTACATAATTGTCATTCATACATACCTGAAATAGAATTTAGCTTAAGTGAAATAGGAGACCAATCTAAACAATAAATCCTAATCCAATTTACCCATCTAATTCTAAGTACACACTTAAAATAACAAAATCCACAATAAATTCTAAACCAAAACAGCATACTTCATCCAGACTCCAACATACTGTTCAGCCAAAATTCAATGAAATTACACACGGTAGCCTTATTTTCAAAATTTTCTGCAACAACAAATAAACAAAGCCAACCCACCCAATAAACCCCAACACAGTAATGACTTTCAACTTCCACTCTGCAACTTTCATTCTTAATTTCAGAGGCGAAACTTTTCTCCTCATTCTTGCAATTTATGAATGTTCCACTTTTGCCTTTGGGTCTACCCAATGAAAGAAATTGCACCCTTGTTGAACCTGAACAAACCCACCATTATCACCCTTCAATCCACCACACAAATAGCTCAATTGAAAAAAAAAATAACATACCTCAAAATAGACGCAGCCCCAAAATCTACGACCAGAGTTCTCCAACACAGAACAGCAACATAATAGAGAAGCCAGAGCTAATTAATAATCAAGTAATCATTCAATAAAAATATAAAACATTCAATAATCAATATAATTTATGAGCAGAGCATAAAAAACCAAAGAACAAGCAGTGAGCACTGACTTTTGATCTGAGTAGTCTGCGCAGAGTATGACGGAGAGTGGTTGAGCGCGACGGACGATGGCAACCAAATGAAGGCGAGCACGATGACAACTAGATGACAGCGAGCAGACGAAGACCAGACGACGATCACACCATTGGTGAATGAGAAAACGGGTTAGAGACTTGGAGCAACACGACAGACGAGGACCGAAGCTCTTGAGTGCGACAAACAGCAGCAAAAGCGTGGCTGAGCAGATGAAGATGACGGAGCCGAGCACGAGGGAAGCTAGATGAATGAATGGCGGCAATGTGTCACTGCTTGCGGCAGTAGTAGGTTAGGGTTTTTTTGTCTCTAGGTTTGTGATTTCAAAGAAAGAAAGGGACTTGAAAATTAGAAATTAGAAAGTTCAATATACTATCTAAACAACTTCATTTCTCGTTACATTTGACTCAACCAAATAAGAATGACTTACAAATGAAGATTTACAGGTGGTCCAAAGTAAAAAAAAAAGTTAATACTCAAAGTGGTCCTGAACTTGCAGTCGAGCTTCAATGTCGTCGCTGAACTTAAAAATGTTCCAAATTTGTCCCTTAACTTAATAATGGTCGTCCCTGAGATATTTTTTGGTAACGGAATAATGATGTGGTTGGACGGAAGCCACGCTGGACTGGTAAAACATCGTCGTTTCATTTTTTGCGTTCAAATAGAACATAAATGACATCGTTTGAGGTATTTTTAGAGGATTTTAACATGTTGGAGTTAAAACCCCTCAAAATACCCTAAAAGATGTTGTTTATGTTCTATTTGGGCGCCAAAAATAAAATGGCGACATTTTACCAGTGCAGCGTAGCTTTCAGCGTGGCTTCCATCCAACCACCTAATCATTTCGTCATCAAAAAGTATTTAGGAACGACGGTTATTTAAATTCAGGGACAAATTTAGAATAATTTTAAGTTCATAAACGACATTGAAGCTCGACTGCAAGTTCAGGAATCACTTTGTGTATTAACCTGTTAAAAAAGTTAGCATATTAACATTTTAATAGGTTATAAAGTGTCGAAGGTGAGTGGAAAATAAACAATATCCATGTCTTGAATTATTTCACAAAACTTGATCACGATGATGATGATATAGAACGTTTCCGTATAATAGATGCAAATATATTTTTAAAGCTAGTGATAAATAATATGTGACTTCATCATTTAAGTGTTATTTAGAAAGGTGGATCAAAATTGATTTAAGGATATTGATCAATCATTAATAGATATAAAATTAAAATGAAGTTTCTCAAGATAGATAATAACCTAATTTTTTTAAATATCATTTATCATATAATTTATTTAAAAAATATTTTTTTATTATTTCTATAACTTAACCCTAAAATTTCATAATTAAAGTACAAAATATTTTTACCATTTAAGTTAACCTTACATTTGGTGTTATTCTATATGTTTAATAAATAAAAAATTGGATTAATACACTAATATAATTCTATTTTTTAATGAAATACTGAGTTTATTGAAAATCATTTCATATGTTGGTCTTCAATCTATACACTGGAGAGTAGTGACGAGTCTATTAACCTACTAAGTTCATATTGAAAGGGACAATATAAATAGAAAAATACTAAGATCAGAAACAGGTCTCTTTCACGATTAAACTAATTGGCAGGATACAGTCCCAAATAATTTATATTATTCAAGATATTTGAACACCAAAAGGTTTTTTAATTTTTATGCATATAAGATTGTACCTTGAAATGACCCTTCTTTGGCTTATACAGTATACACTAGGAGTGTATATTGGCTAGGTAAAATTGGGTTATTTTCATCCGAATTTGACTGTAAATTAAATAATAACTGTTTTTATTTTTGAGATTTTATTTGATTCTAAATTTGAGGAAATCTTACTATTTTTGTATCACACTAAAATCAAGTATAACCAGTGAAGTCTGGATTTTGATAAACTTTATATCAAAAAATTATGATGCACTTATTTATAAAAAAAAAAAAAAAAAGTATATTTGTTATCGAGAAGTTAATATCCATATTTGAATTTTAATTTGTCAATAAATTCTAATTTTATGCTTTTTTTTTATTTATTTTCTAATTCAACAAGTGTGATTAAAAACAAATTAATAAGTTTATAATTAATATAACATAATATTAAAATTAATTTAAAACATATATATATTTTTTATAAAATTAATTTATAACACATGGATCGAGTGAAGCCGAATTCTTCTGGGCCTGGACTCGATCCGGACCCGACTCTAAATAATAACTAGATCTATTTTTAAAATCCTTATCTAATAAAATCACACCAAATTAGTACCAAAAGTATTAGAGTTTGAGCTGAGGCAGACTATATACACCCCTAGAATACAAATATATTTTTCTATCCTGACCAAAGTAGGGTGCCATTAATCTTCTGAACAAATAAAGGTCTCTTAGGAGAAGGTTTTTTTATTTAAAGATTATTTATGTGGTTTTTAGTTTAGCTTTAGAGAGTATTTCTGTGTTGAGAGTTTTTATTTAAATAACTTATAAAAATAATTCTGTAACTAACCATTACAGTAAAAATTTCAAGCAAAAAATTATTAGAAAAAATATTTTTTCAATAAATAATTATTTTAATCTCTAAAAATATATGTTTTGACAAAATTTTCATTAAAAAATTAAAACAATAAAATGATCCTAAAAGAATATAGTCTTTTTGATAAAATGTATATGCTATTTTTAATCCTTAACTTATTCAATCAACCATTAACGTTTTAAGAAATTATTAATTTAACTCTAACTAGATGAATATGGAGACGAATATAGCAGAAATTGTAATAGAATTAAATTATAATTTCATAAAATATTAATCGCTGGCTAAATAAATTAAGATTTGGCCAAGTATATCTGTTAGTTTTGTTAAATAAAACATTTTTTTAGAAGTTTTTCTCATTACCATATTTAAAAAGATATTTTTGTCAAAATCTATATTTAGGTCAAAAGGATTATTTTATTTTATTTTTACATTTACTCTCCATTTTAACTATGAAACATTGATGCTGCTGGCATAACTAAATTTGTATAGAAGGAAACAGTTTTTATGGAATTTGATATCCTTCACCAGCTTATTTCTAAATTAAACATCTCCACTTTTTAATACTTATTTTCATCATGGGAATATTTATCTATTATAAATAAATTATATTACGTGTACACTATAATTAATTATTAAAATAAATTATTAGTATAAAATATAATTACATATATATTTATACATAAATTGATATAAATAAGTGTATAATTGGTGGCAAACTTTTGTTTGATACAGGACAGTTTTTCTTAACTTGCCATCATTATTCTTGCGACCGGCAACATAGTGATAAATACGCAAGATAATTATATTTGCACGGCTTAAAATTAATAATTAGGAGAGTGCCAAAGCCACTTTATTACACGTCACACTGAATGAGACTTTTGTGAATAAAAGTCAAATTTTTTTCAGCTCATCGTGACAGATGGAGTGACCTGTTTCACCACAATTGTTGCCCACAATTGACATTGAAAACGACTTTGATATTTTGGGTTTGCATTAGGTTCAAGTACTAGTTATTGTAAAGAGTGTATAATCCTCAGGCCTTGAAGCATAGTTAGCAGTTCTCTCGTTTACCTACACAAATTAACTTCTGCATATTCCAGATTCTGCATAATTATTAGATATAGAAGCAATTCAATTGTAACAAATTCAGTACTAAAATGAACGAATTACTTGCCTACTTTCTAATAAATACTATTGATTTTAGATTTTAGAGGCAATTAAGTTCCATTGCCATCTTATTTTGCTAGTTTGTTATCTCTTTGTCAAAACCAGTTATTGGTTCACAATTGCAGCTTCTTTTGCATCCTTATGAACTGTTTAAGGCTTTTAGTATTTAGAGACAATTTTGAAGGATGAGTTGTGCTGAGAGAACAAAGAGGAATCCGATTAGATGTCAAATTCAGTTATTATTACTTTTTTCCTTTTTTCTTTTTCTTTACATGAAAAGAAGGCCAAGAACAACAGCATGTTCAGAAATGATAAATAAAAAACAAACCTAGGAAATGGGGAAATCTCAACACAAAGGCTCTAGAAGCCACAACATCATCATCTACAACCCTACTCTTATATATGTACAAAGATGGTAGTAGATCACAAACTGAGTGAAACACTCTCTCTCTTAAATCTTATCTCTCTACCTAGGTTGGTGAATTGCCCTTGGACTCACCCTATTGTTCTTCACAATCTTGGGTGCCTTCTCTGCATACCTTGGAACTTCAACAAATTTTGCATCTTTCTGCCATTTCAGTGATCCCAATTTCACCAACTCTTTCCCTTCTCTTCCTTCTTCAACTCCTTCTTGCGCTGCATCAATCAAATCAATTGCATCAACAAAGAAAGTAACCTAAACCCTTTACTTTATACATCAAAATTAATCACCCCCATAACATTTCCCCCATAAAAATTAAATCTTTTTACACCCCAATACAGATATACACATGAAAACTTTACATTTACATGCCAGAACTCGAGAGATCTAAGAAAACGGTAACGAGAAGATAATGAAATCATAGCTTACTGTCAACAAGTTGATGAAGCTCACGAAAGATAGCATCTTCATCAAAATCGAAGTCGAAAGCATCGTTCTGAGGATCCTGGAAGCGCTCACGGAGCCAATAGTCGCGGAACCAGGGTGAAGAGTGAACAAGGTCCCACCATTGGTCAGAGAAATCCTCGACCGTACGGTAAGCAAGAGGAACGAACATGGGAGCGTTGGGATTCAAAGTGGAAGACGAGGATCTTGAAGCAGACATCACTTCCATTGTTGAGTGAAGAGGATAAGGATGAAAGTTTTGATCTTTGTTCTCTGATGCTTATCCATAAGGACTTAAGGGGATGCTATATATAGGGACTAAATGGTCCAAAAGGGATATGGGTCACGTGACATTAGGCACGTGACATGTATTATCCCTTACAAAAATGAAAAATTGTTTTACCAATTTACCCTTTCAAGTTTCAATCAATAAAAATAAAAGGCGTGTTGGGACATGGGTGAATGAGGGAAGATAAAAGTAGTAATTTAGTAAATTATAATTTTTAATTATAAAAATTAAAAGTTAATATTTATATCAAAAAATGATATATTTCACTAATTTAATATACAGTTAAAATTTAAATAAAAATAAATTTTTGGGACATATATTAATATATTTTTTTTCTAAAGTTAGAGAATAATTTAAAGTGTACTTTTTTTTTATCCATTACATATATAAAACGACAACTCTCAACACTTATTTAAGCGAACAAGTAAACTAAATTGGTCATTCAATCAATCAAGTTGGTTATTTAAAGTGTAACTTTGATAGCAGAATAATTGAGCGTGTGATATGACTGAGGGTTACGTGTAGCCAAAGGGGAAAAGGTATTGGGATTGGAGAAAGTAACGACTAATGAGTAATGAGGCAGCCACTGTTTTTGGACTCACACACTATGGGCCCTTTTGGCAGCCGTTGTGGTCTGCCAAACCATGCGCGCTTATCTTCGCTCCATCATCCATAATGCACACTATGTTACACGTCATTTCTTGTCTCATTCTTTTTTATTCTCACCTTCGTCGGTGATTAAACTATAAATAAATAAATAAATTATATATTTGTCCCAGTTTTTACTTATATTAATATTACTCCAAATTAAATATCTCTAACTTTTGGAAGCCTTCCACCTAAAAATAAGCTGACAGTGTGTCCCCATGCAGATTCTTTGCATTTCGGTTTCAATTTTTACTATGCTTTACAAATAAATCTTGTTAAATGTAAAACAAAATTAATTATTAAAATAAAATATATATTAAAAATAAATTAAATTATTTATATATTTTTTAAATATATAGTAATTAATTTTAATAGTTGGTTTTAGTAGATAATTAGTATTTTAGTAATTTGTATAAGATAAGATAATTGAGAAAGCCTAAAACCATAATCATTAAAAAAACATATTATCATGCTCTTCCAAAATGTTACTGTGCAAAGTCATCCATGTTAGATCTCTTCGTTTCTTATTTCCACATCTAAATAGTATTAGATGCAATGCAAACGGAGTTACTATACAACAAATGCACCAAAAAATTCATCTTTTCTTTTGATTAAGTATTAAGAATTATATGTACTTTTCATATAACTCAAATATATATTTTATATTTTATTATATATTATATAGGAATAGTTAATTAGTGATTAATTTTTTTTTGTATATATAGGATAATCGTAAATACTTTTTTTGTATATATAGTTAATTTATAATTTGGTAAAAAATAATTTAAAATAATGCGAACAACAATAAGTTTATAAAAATTTGAAAATGTGATAAAAATAATAAAAAATTATATTTTTGATAAATGATAAACGACTTTTATAATTAAAAAATAACTTGCATATTTAATTCTAATTTTATAAGAATATAAAGATAACTATTTAAAAGATACAACCCAAAAAAAAAATTCAATTTCTAATCTTTTAATTTTTTTTTTAAAAATCGACAAAAAGAATAGGAAAAAAAATACCAAACATAACACCACCAAATTTTTACAATATACATCTAAGATCAAGTTACTTTTGTTATTTTTTTTTAATTTTTCGAAATTATAATAAGGACATATCACTCTGTCATGAAGAGAATGTTAATCTATGTTTAAGGGTGGGACTTATGTTTATGTTTAGACAAAATTAAATGAAGGCAAAACTGAAGTGCTAAAAAGCAAGTGTTGAGTGTTAGAGAAAGGAAATAGAAAAAACAAAAGTACAGTGTATCCTTGACGTATAAAAAATTGACACGTGTTGAGTTGCCTGGTCCCCTAACACCTTCAGCATAATCTTAACCTTAGCCATCACAAACTGGATTTGGTTGTGCAGAGTGCACTTCTATCTTCCAATCAAACATGTCATCATCATCATCATCATCAGCTCTCAAAATTGGCATAGTTGGATTCGGCACCTTTGGCCAGTTTCTGGCAAAGACTATGATCAAACAAGGCCACACTCTTACAGCTACTTCAAGAACTGATTACTCCCAACACTCCCTCCAACCTGGCATCCAATTCTTCAGGTAAGGAACAACGACTTCCACTCTTCTCAATGAAGTTTCATTGATTGATTCATGTTAAGGAAACTTTCAGGGATGTGAATGAATTCCTTGAGGCTGATAATGATGTCATACTCATATGCACATCCATTATTTCTTTATCTGGGGTTCTTGATTCTATGCCAATTTCTTCTCTGAAGCGATCATCAACACTCTTTGTTGATGTTCTTTCAGTCAAAGAGCACCCAAGAGAACTTCTTCTGCGGGTAAATACATGCTTTGGTTCTTAGTTAAGTTGGATAATTTGGACCATTGGTTTTTTTTATTCCTCTAGTATTGTTTGATAGAAATTGCCAGAGGAATCAGACATTCTCTGCACTCATCCCATGTTTGGCCCAGAAAGTGGTAAAAATGGGTGGAAGGATCTCACTTTCATGTACGATAAAGTTCGAATTCGAGATGAAGTTATCTGCTCTAATTTCCTCAATATTTTTGCAACCGAGGTAGTCAATGCTCTTAATTAACTTTGACAATTTTGATCTGTAAGTGCTGTGAGACTTTACTAAGAATAATTTTTTCTGGAGTCAAAAGAAATGAAGAACAAAACAACTATCTATGTCGAGTTAGTTTCGAACAAAATAATCTTCAGATCCTGCACAAGAACATGACACAAGTATAGGGTGATGTAATAATCCATGTGAAATTGTTATTTATTGAACAGGGTTGCAGGATGCTACAAATGACATGTGAAGAACATGATAAACTTGCTGCTAAGAGCCAATTTATCACACACACTATAGGAAGGTATGCAGATTTCTATACATTTAATTTAATCATTAAAGATATGCTCACTAGATACAACTTTAGGATTTTTTTTTTTTAAACAGGACATTGGCAGAAATGGATGCTAAATTCACACCTATTGATACAAAGGGCTTTCAGACACTTGTTCAATTGGTACACTTCTAATTATACACTTTCCAAACCTAGTCATGAAACAATCTTAGATAATAATTTGACACTTGACAATGACAACTTAATTGCAGAAGGACAGCACCATGAGAGATAGTTTTGATCTGTATAGTGGATTATTCTTGCATAACAGATTTGCTAGACAAGAGGTATGGATCTCAAAACTTTTAAAGTAAGCTGTATTAGAGAGGAAAGAAATAATCATTCATTCTATCGAGCAATAAACCACATAAATAAACTCATCCATCATGCCAATTATGCAGCTGGAAAACCTAGAACATGCCCTACACAAAGTGAAAGAGATGCTGGTTCAAAGGATGAGTGATGTGCTGGGTACAGAGAAGACTGCATAATTCTTTAGTAAAGTTTGTGTAGGTACAATAATCTCTTTATACCAAGGGAGTAAAATAGTGATTTTTCTCATTGATTAATGGGGATCATTAAGATTTCATAATCCCTTAACTTTTATGGATATTCATTTCTTGGACACTAAAATGCCTTCTTAGTGGTGGAGGTCAATCAATTTCATTTATAATATAATAATTTGTTCACAATCATCCCGTTGTATTAAGGTTCAGTTTGGATAAATAATTTAAATAAGTTCTTTTGGAAAAAGAGCTTAAAACATAAGGACTTTTATTAAGAGCAGCTTATAAATAAGTTATTTTGTGTTTTGATTTTTAGTTATAAAAGTACTTAATTTGAAGTTGTAGCATTTGGATAAATAACTCAAAAAATAATTTTTTTATAGAAGAGAATGAATATTAAAATAATGATAACAAATACTTTCTAATATTAAATGTTGATTTTATATAACCTAATCACTAATATTATGTATGATATGGTAGGTGAAAATAAAAAATAAATATAAAATGTGTGTCATGTATATTTTGTTGCTATTTTTTATTTTACTCCTATTAGAACTCTCTTTTCCTTGATTGAGGTCAAGAATTTGCTATAATTAACTATGAAAATAATAGCAAGCTATAAAATCACATGTGAAAAAAATAAAATTAAAACTGAAATTTCATACCATAGTTAAATACAAATTTAATAATAAAAAATAGAGTGATAAAATGATAACAAAAATACTTAGAAGGAATATATGCAGTAGATTGTTCAGATGCAATATTGTTTGAAAATGAAAATGGTGGTGGAGGATCAATACTTCCTTCAGATGAATCATTACATGAAAATGATGAAGTTTGTAACATTGTGTGAGAATGATGGTGGAATGATGATGGAATGCCAGTACTTCTAGCAGACCTTGCGTGAAAATGGTGGTGAAGGGTCAGTATTTTTCACAGAGTCAAGAAGGAAAGTAGATTTTTTTTTGTTTTGAAATTAATTTTTTTAAGTAGATTTTTCACAGAGAAGTCATATATTTCTACTTCTTCAAAAAGTTGTAAATTAAAAGTTAAAAGCTTTTTTAAAATGGTGCCAAACACGCAGATTGTGACTTTTCATAATCCAAAAGTTAAAAAAAAAAGTAGTTTCTGCTACTTCCCAAACGGGCTCTAAGAACTATATATGGACACAGTAGATGTGATCAGTAGGTTATTTTATGTGCTCTGAGATCATTCAGCCCAAAAAAGAAAATGTTTGCACATTGTTACAATGCTGGTTCAAATATCTCTAAGCAAGCTAAGCACTATAGAACTAGAAGTTGCCTTGTAATATCTCATGCAAATTCTTATAAAGGACTCCTTGCCAATATAGCGGTACCATTCATTATTTCTTGACTTATTTGCGGCCGAAAAGAAAGAATAACCAGACTACAAATGAATTTGTCATATCAGCTGCTCAAGAAATGATGTCACATGACTCATCATTTGATATTCTGGAATGCAGGTAAGACAGCCATAAGAGGATCTCCATAACCAACAGCCTCTGTAAATCATAAACAGAAAAACAATAAGAATTCACAGTTATGAATATCAAACTGCACCTTAGTCTTGGTGGTTGCAAGCTGCAAGTTGCAACTAGGCACTAGGCAGGATGCAGGAAATCATGAATAACAATCAAAGGGACATTGGAGAGGTAGATCATAAGCATTAAGTTAGTGAATAACCCATGAAACTCGTACCCCAGCTGTAGATTTTTATGGTAATTTACTAATTTATAATGAACCATGTTAATCTTGATTATCCCATAGCTTATAGGAAAGTTTTCAAGTATACCGGTATTCAGTGATTTTTAACAGTTGATTTTAATTATTATATAAAATCACTGAAACACCGATGTACCGGTACACTTGAAAATTTTCCTAACTTATATCATTTAAAAAGTACAAGCGAAAGAACAGGCACACAGTTTGTAAAGTGTGTTTAGTTTCACTCATGTCTTCTATGTAGAAGAATTCAAGATCTTCATGGATATGATGTGACTTTGTCAGTTAACACGTGAAAAGATTTTAGGCTAGTACCAACCATAAATTCTTCAATATCTTAAATAGTCATTTTTATAGTTAGGCTAGTACCAACCATATCATCCAAGTTACTAGAATATCTTACAAAGGTGGGAAAAGGCTAAGTACTAAGTCTCCCTAAGATGGTAGAATTCAGTTTAGAAAAACAAGTTTAGGACTTCTACTACTACTATCTCAAAAGTCATATATTATAACTTAATTTCGGTGGACACTACCTCCATCCTGAAAGAGTAGCTTGAACACCTCTCCAGACACATCTGACTGCAACATTTAAATTTAACCCAAAAAAAAAAATAAGAAAAAGGTCAGTAGGAAGTAGACATTTCAGAATTACTCAGGATTAAAGAGGCTAAGAAAAATCACCTTAACAGGAAGTGAAGTGCCAAACTGATCCAGATACCCTATTACTTGGCCTTCTTTGATGTAATCACCCTGTATATGTCAAAATTAAAAGGCAAAACAGAAGGAAAAGAGAAGATATTGCAGAAATGATAGTGCTGAATCAGGAACATGGTGATAAAGTGATTTGTAATCGGTCAAATGAACTTTAGACCCACAAAAATCATGACTATGCAACTATATGATAGCATATATATAATTAACTTAGTAGAAAATATAACTAAATTATATTTGTATTCCCAGGATAAAATATATCATTTATATCTTTCATTCATAAGTTTGCATGGAAAGAAAGGCCAATTTGTTAGAACATACTACAAATTTTCCAAATTATGGATCAACTTAGAGAGCCTAAGATACATTTCATTTATGTAGTTTCCACAAACAAAAACATCAGTCATAAACTCATAATTGGTTGATTACTTAGAAACAGAATGGTGGAGAGTGGAGAAAGCAGCATGCTAAATGTACCTCTTTACAGATAGGAGGCTGCTTCTTCCCTTTCACTGTCCTACCTCTTCGGAATGAACCAACCTGACAAAAGAGACAGAAAATGAAAATAAAAATCCACTCTAAAACTCTACAAGGCTTTAAGTAGACAAAATAAACCAGTAAAAGCAGAGTTCAGCGGAAAACAGTTAAAGATACCGTCGGGGATGACACAAGGACATAAGTATTGGGACCAGAAGCATCCAGTGCTGCTAACTTTGATGACTTCACGGTGGCATCATTCAGAAATGGATTGGTCTTCGCTGGAGATGGTTTTGGTGGTTGTGGTGATGGTGCTGGGGTAGCAGGTGCTGATTCCACCATAGGTTTACTTGGAACATGTGGTGCTGTAGTTGGTGAAATGTTGGATAAAGGAGCTTTGACTACTCCAATGTTGCGTTTCATATGCATCTCAAACTCTCCAACCTATCAAAATAAAAGTCAACTAAGGTCATAAACAAACCGATACAGAACTCTCTTCCATGTAAAGGAAAAATGTGTTATATATTCAGATAGGATTTTAGTCTCAATAAACATCACTACCTCACGTCTGAAAAAAAAATTGTGCTGAAATGGACAAAAGCTCCATTATCCAATAATTTGCCAAATGATATGTTGGTAATTTAAAATTAATATTTTTAAAGCATAGGAAACATGTTTTTCATTTATATCATAAAATAAGGAAGGAAAAGTGAAATCATGCAATTTACATGAATAAGTAGGTGAAGGATTGAGTAAATCACTTAAATTGAGCACAAATTATATCATAAAATATGGGTTTATCAACCTTCCCACACTTAAACAATAGCATGTCCTCATGTTAAATCCAAGAGAAAAGGTGAAGTTAGAATGGTAGAATCTCATGCAATGCAATCTATTCTAAATGCAAACTACCTACATGAATCATGCAATTTTAATTATCATCCACCTATATATATTCATAATTTCATACCAAACAATTAGACAGTAAAAGGGAAAGCAGAAAACCATACCCTCCTATAGCCTATAGGATACAGTCTAACATTCATTTCATTTATATCTGAAAGTGATTTCAAATTTTACAAGAGCAGAAAACAAGAGAAGAGAAAGGTCACCTTTACTTTCAATTCAGCAATCTGAGTCTCATCACATACCTCTGTGACCAAAGCCTGATCATAACCAGATGAGACAGGAAGAGTTACAAAGATAATGATAGATTGTGATACAATCGTTGTCAAACCTAAGCTCTGTCGTATGTCCAAAAGACATCTCATGCAACATATAACTTTGTATCATAGGATAATGAAGAAAAAAATGTTGATGCCCAGTCATGTTTGTGGTTCGGATTTCAGAGTACTTCTAGGGGATTTTTAGAGGTTTAGAACCATCCTGTGACATGGCTATTTCATAAAGCTTTTTTATTTGTGGCCACATTATTGCTGATTACCATCAAGCATATAATTATCAAGAATCAGAGAAATGAAATGTCAAGAAAATTAAAGGATGGATGGCTGTAGACCTCAAATCCATAAGGAAAACTTGCAGCTTGTGAAGGATTTTTCTCCGTAGGAAAGCTTTGCAAAGAAGCTGCATCGTCATAGCATGATTATCAGGCCTTTAAAAGAAAGAATGTCAAGAAGCAAACTACTTTAACTGCCAACTTTTTTAGAGTATAAAAGAGTTATAACATGTAACTACCAAGAACTAATTCTCGGTTAGAACATTAACCTTCAGCAGTAACATACCATACTTTGCATTGATATATTTGTGAACTTTCAATTTCAATAACGATAGTAATGGAACAATTCCTTCATCTATTTTTTTCAATACAAATATAAAACTGTAGAACTTGTACAATTGATAAAATAACTGCTATAAAAGTTTGAAATCTTCAACCAACAGCCATGAAGAACAAAGACAAGTACACGATTCATTTAAATACGAAAAAATAACCCACCATCAGACTTGGAGAGGCTGATGGGTTCAGCTGTTTTCTGACATGATACTTGTGTTCGCTTCCACTTGGTGGATCGAGAATCCATGTGCTTCTCACCCATGGTTAAGCTCTGAATCAAAAGCCTACTTTCAGAGCTCCTTCCAGCATTGTGGATGGTAAAACCAGAATTTTGAAGTGAGGGCTGAATATGGGACATGGTGCCTATGGGAGCCAAAGTTGAAATATAATGATTAAAGTATCTAATTGCAATTCTTTCCATTCCGATCATTACGTATGCATTGATAGTAAGAAATAGATGTATGCATACATAATATGGAAACAACAACACCTAAAGTGATGGTAACTTAACAAACAAACATAAAAGGTTAAATTCGCAAAATTATACATTGTAATAAGCCAAATCTAAAGCAATGGACCATTAAAGAAAGCTAAACCAATTACAAAACTAATTAACTCTGAAATGAAAAAAACATTACTACTATATTAATCCAACAGAACCACTTAATCCAAAATCAATAATACATTAAGTTCATACACGATTCGATTCCGATCAAGTATATATTAACAATTTTCACTTTGTTTTTTCCTATAAAAAAATCAAAGATGAAATGCTATAACAGCGAGATTAAAGATCACAAAGAAAACAGAAGCGCAGCTGGCAAAAAAAAGTATCAAAATATGAAACACATTCAGAGAGAGAGAGAGAGAGAAGAGAGTGAAAATTAATACCGAATGCGAGAGAGAATGGAGCGAAGGAATTGAGATTTTGCAGAAAAATGCAGCGAGCGATGAAATGGTTAAGAGTGTTAATAACGATTTAAACGTCTTTCTTTCTTATTGCCGTGGGCTTCGATATCTTCGCCTTCTCTCATCCCATTCTCCGTTACACTTCGCACTCCCTCCATTTTTCTTCTTGTTGTTGCTAACATGCGCCCTCTTACGTGGACTTGCCCCCATGGTGCATGCATGCTCCTCTTAATTTATTTCTTTTCTTAGTGAAACTCATATATGTTTATAAGTTAAATTAATGATTAATCATGGACATAAAATAATATGCAGACTCATATTCAATTATTTTCGTATAAGTTGGATAGTTGAAATTTATTAAATAATAATTTAATTAAATATGTTAAATTATTTAACGATTTCTTATAAATACATGTAAATTTTTACAAAAAAATTATTGGTGACTTAAATGTAATTTTATGTGAAAAGTTAATACTATTGGATAATTTTATACATTTAACTAGGGTTGGAAGTGAGCCGAGCTGAGCCGAACTAGACTAAGCTCAAGCTCGGCTCACGAAAATTAAGCTTGGCTCACGGCTCGGCTCATTAACAATCGAGCTTATTTCTTAAGCTCAAGTTCGGCTCACCAAAAGCTCACGAGCTGGCTCAAATAAGAGAAACATAGATACATAATCTATAATTTTATATCAATAAATTATAACTTATATATTTTTAAAAATATTTGAAAAGATCAATTTTATATATTATTTATCTATCAATAAATTATAAAATTTTTATTTATGTTCTATATTAAAATTATATGTAAAAAATAAATATAAATATTAAATAATTAAGTATATATATATAATCGAGCCAGCTCACGAGCTAATGAGCTGAGCTTATCCAAGTTCAAGCTCGGCTCATTTAATTTATGAACTCAATTTTAGGCTCAAGCTTGGCTCACCAGCTCACGAGCTTAGCTTATCGAGCTGCTAACGAGTCGAGCTCGAGTTGGTTTATGAGCTGGCTTGACTCACTTCCAGCCCTACATTTAACTAAACAAAATAATATAACATATATTTATGATTTAATTATCATTTTCATACAAAGACATTTTTGAATTATTTTGTATATCGCAAAACTTTAACATGTTCTCAATTACTTTGGTAGAATAAAAATATTAGTTTGTACTTTAATATCAATAGAATATAAAGATGTTATTATAATTTATTTAAAAAACATATTATATTATATATATATATTTCTATGTTTTATAAAAAAATAATTAGGAGTCTTAATTTATCCTTATAACTCTTAGATAAAGAAAGTTTTAAATTTTTGTTTTATCTTTTTAATGTTTTTAAAAAATAACATATTTTAAATTTTTATTCTTTTAAATATTAGAAAAATAATTAAAAAAATAAATTAAGATTTAATTATTATTTTATAAAAAATTGAAATAAATATGTCCGTATTTTTCATGTCATATTATCCATGTCAATACTAATAATTAATGTTCATATATTAAAAATAAAAAAAAATTGTTTATTTCAAATTTTGATTTTATCTTTTATCCGCATGCATGCTGTTGCAAGGATACACAAAACTCTCTCTAGTTTAAAAATATTCATTAGTAAAACAAGAATAACAAGATTCACACATGTGAATCATACACAAGTGAGGAAAATTAACCAAATGTACAAATCATATCACACCATTATTTAATTTAGATTTAATTTTTCTCTTAGCACTACATCACATCTGGCAGTTAACGGCGGTTATAGAAACGGATAGCAGCGGTTGCTAACTCGTTAAAAGATAAGGTGTGGCAAAATCTTTAACAGCGATTAATAATAACCGTTGAAATAATCGCTGTCAGGTATCATTTAGCAGCAGTTTTTGTAAACCGTCCCTAAATGTCTGCCTCTGCCATTTTTCTTGTAGTGTATAGTAATATAATAAGCTAAAGCTAAGGAATGTTAACATGAAGTATCTCCCTAAACTCCAACCTCCTAGTTTCATCATAGAATGTCTTATACTTGTTAGGCCAATATGTCACCCAAATCCAACCCCTAATCTCCCACTCCATTGTTTTGCCCTTAGCACCTTTATCAACTTTCCAACACACACTCTCTCCATACTCATCCCCAGCAAAAATAACCCCTCCTTGCCTAGTAAAAGGTCTATAAGCACTAGAGTATCTATCTTTAAACCATGACTTTGGATTCACCAATGCAATCTTTGAAGGCTTTGATGAGAACACTTCCCTACCATCAATGCTATCATGGAGGATCCAATTCAAATTCGCGCTATAGCCGTAAACGGATTGCTCGAATTTCCAAGGCTTTAGGCTCACGGTCGACGACTCGCCGGCCGAAAAAGTGAGCCCTACTTGGGGATTTGGTGGCTGGAATGAGGCTTCTATGCCTCTTTCCATGCCAATCTCTATTGATGGATTTTCTGAGGACTTGCCAACCGATAAGCTCAACACTTGGTGTTGGACCATGGGAGTAAGTTGCAACAATATTCTTGATGGGAAATATTTCTCAGATGCTCCTGCTCCTCTTTCTCTCAAAAGGCTATCATCTACTAGTTTCAATACATCACACCTATTGCAAAATAACAATTAAAAAGCAGTTTAACAAAATATACTAAACTATTTAATCTTCATACAAAATATTTTTATACAAGTAATGAACCTATTTAAATTTATAATACAATACAATTACAAAAATCAAAATCCAAAACCTTCAAAATTACTGCCAATAAGCTATAGTTCAAATGACTGTCTCCTCATACTTATTTAGAAATCGCAGGTTTGAGTCTTCTTTTCTTTGGTTAAAAAAAAAATTACTTCAACATACACTGTCTATTATTTAAAATTTAATTTTGATGTACTATAAAAAAGTTACATATATATCTAATTATTTAATGTTATATCGATAAAATTAACTACTTTGATATATAAATTTTATAAAATAATTAAAATATTTAGAAAAAGTTCTTTCAATCTTTTTAGAAAAGATTGTACAAAATATAGCTATTATATATATGTATATAAAATAAAGTAGAAGTGAGTTTGTGTATATATGTTTTGATGGTTATTTTTAGCTAATTCTCCCATAAATAGAGGGTTAGATATTCTTTATGACTTGTCTAATTGTGATTGGAGAAATTCAAACTCCTTTAAAATGAAAAAGATTGATAAAGTAATAGAGTAATATTCTAATCACACTTGAATTAAGATAGTGTGACTCACAGATAATAAATATTATAAATTAAAGATAGTTAAAATATTATATTATCACTTTATTAACATCCTCACTTTAAAATTTTTTTTTATCATGATTAATGCTAATTATCTCTCTAATCTTAATTTTAAAAAGTAAATTACTAAATTAGAAATTTTTTTATCATGATTAATGCTAATTATCTCTCTAATCTTAATTTTAAAAAGTAAATCACTAAATTAGAAAACTTTTTTTATCATGATTAATGCTAATTATCTCTCTAATCTTAATTTTCAAAAGTAAATCACTAAATTTGATAACATTTATTATGCTTTAGCGATTTAGTTTTCAAAATTAATGTTAAAGAGATTGTTAGAATTAATAATCATGATAATACATTTAAATTCTTTCCATTATAATTAGATAAGTCATAAAGAATAGTTAACCTCCTATAAAATAAGAGGATTGGCTAGAATTTACTTGATTTGTAAATATACCAAATCTCTAAAAGTGGAATTAATTAAAGAAATGTGTAACGATAATTGATGGAATACCTTATGTTGTCAATGTTGACGATTATGTCAATCCACCTTTCTCTGTTCAAGACTCTGTGATTGAACTGAAGAACACCTTCAAGTTGATGATACTTAAGAGAGAATTGAAGCCTCTCATCAGCTGCTAAATAATGATGGTGATTTGAATGCACAACATCCATGCTTATAACAGGGCAATACAATTGAACTTTCCATAACCCAAGAGTTGAGAATGAATAAGAGTACAAAGGAGATGGTGTTCTCATCATGCTATGATTAAGAAGATGTGGTTCATGTTGTTGAGTCTCCACAATCCAATTAGTTATTGCAAGGTTTATAGAACGCATCCATTGTTCTTCTAGATTGTTCCCCAACATCTTCATCAACAACTTGGATGCTTGTCTTGATTGACAACCTTGTAAGTTGTTCTTCAAAGTAGTAAGACATGTGGATCTAATATCCAAAGGTGCTTCATATATGCAAACTAGGAACAACAAAGTGAGGAATGCAAGGTTGAAGATTTCTTCAAAGTTTGGAATATTATTTGGATTTGAATATGGGAATTTTATGTAGGAGGTGTTGGTGTTTTTGTTGGGGCCATAGTGAAGGATATCTTCAATGAAATTAACAAGGAGATTGGAAATGGTTTCTTCACTATCTATGAGCCTCATGGTTTTTGGATTTGGTTTGAAGGGTTTTGAGGTCCATAGAGAGATGGGGATGCTAAAATCAGCTACAATTGCAAAGATTACTTTATTTGGGGTTTGGTGATTTTTGGCTATGGTGAGAGAGAGAGAAGGTTGTGATGATTTTGATGAAGAACATATGGTTAGTGACATGGAAATTGTTCTCCATTCTGAGATTGGTGGAAGCTTTTGAATCCAGCAATAAACATCAGGGAATTTGCAATAAGCCATTTGCTTTGCTACCAATAACTTAGTCAATAGTTTAGTTGGGATAATTTTTTTCTCCATGCCTACTATATATAGAGTTTAATTTTGATACACTAACAGTGTAAAGCGTTTTGTATAGTCATACAATCACATCCACTCTTTTAAATGATCATTCATGCTGTTAATGTAAAAGATAGTTATTTTTATTGATGTGACATTACATAATTAAATATACATATAAAATTGTATTTACTGACAGTGCATCAAAATTAAATTTATGTATATATGCATAAAAGTTTTTTTTCCATGTACGGATACTAAAATCATATATAAAAAATTACGTGTTGATAAAATTATTAATTAAAAAGAATTAACAGATAGACCTAAAAAAGTTTTAAAAAAATAATTTGAAGGACAACTAAAATTTTAATTTGGCAATATTTTTTAAGTAATGATAAAATTAAACTTATATTTTTTTATATTTTTATAATACTTTTTACTTTTATTTTTAAATTAAAGATATTTTTAAATTAAAAATGTTTTTAAATATAAACAATAATAATATTAATTTAATTTAGTAAGTGTTACTAAAATTATATAATTATTGTAACTATCGTTACAGTCACTATAACATGCAACCTATTTAAAAAGTTGGTATTTGTCTACAACACTAATAAAATTGTTATACAAATAATGTTTTTCTTTTTTTGTGTAATAAATGATTTTGTTCAGTAATTGTATCATACTTCATTATTTATTTGTTTATTTGATCTTGAAATTAATACACACTATTTTATCAATAGATAAAATACAAGATTTTTATATAATAAGTTTCATCTATATATAATAAGATTTTTATACACGTAAACGATGCAAGTATATATTAATCCAATGCTTATTTAGTAAAAAGAATAAGTTTATTAAGAAAAAAAATATAGGTTGTATCAGATGAATAAGATTAAAAAATAACATAACCACATGCAAAAAATTTATATAATTTAATTTTAACAAGTTAATATTAATATGAGATCAATAAATTGAAAATTCCAATTTTTTTTCTTTTTAAGCTTATATAAGAGTTATCACATCTTTTTTGAAGTCACTTGTTTAACTATAACTCAGCTTCACATATTTTTGGGACTCCACTTTAGTGGATGCAAACTAAAGCAATGATTGATTCTTTATTGGGGTAAAAAAAGTCAAAAGTACTATGCATATATATAAATTATATTTAATAATAATAATAATAAGAGTCTACGGGCTACCTAGAAAAGAACCTAAGAGAGCTAAATGTGCAAGAAAAGAAAAGAGACAACTGGTTTGTTATATTCCATTTGATTTTATTTCCATCACATGTCATAAATATAATAAGCAGAAAATGCATGGCTTCAGCATAGCCACAGGAGTAAAAATTATGGTGAAGTAATATATAGTTATCAGAGTCAGATAATTAGGCATAATAACCTTATAAGTCAATATATATCATCTAATTAATATTCATCATAGTTCAAAAAATCGAAGTGATCATTGAACTAATAAAATTAAAAATTTAAACGAAATTTAATTGAAATTAAATCAAATATTATAAAATAATATATTTATATATAAAATATATATTTTTAAAAAAATAATATTTTGTATTTTATTATTTTAATTTGATTAATTGTTAAAAATTATATCGATTAATCACTTTTTAATTGATTTTTTAATTCTTTAACCAATTTGTTATCAATTATTTTTTTTTTGGAATCGAATTAATATGATAACCGATTAACTTTATTAAATCGATCATCTCGATTCGATTCTCATAACCATGATATTTATTCATTTTATTATAATGGATACACATATATATAGGGGACATACATATAATGATAACAAGTACATAGATTTAAGGACCGTTTGGGAAGTTTTAAAAGTAACTTTTTTTAGTTTTTGACTTATGAAAAGTAATAATATTAATGTCTGGTACAATTTTTAAAATCAAATTACGGCTTTTTAAGAAGTTATTTAGGAGCTTATACAGAAGTTAAAAAAAATGACTTCTCTCATAATACTTCTATTTTTTATCATATTTCTATAAAATAAGTACTTTTAAAGTTAAAAATCTAAATACAAAATAACTTATTTATAAGCTACTTTTAATATAATTATTTATTATTTAAATTATTTTTTTAAGAGGAGCTTAATTAAGCTGTTTCTTCAAACTGCGCCTATCCACTGAAGATTTTGTTGCATTTGAAAATAGTATGTGTAGTACTTCCATCATATAAGTTAAAGAAACATAAAATGGCATCTTTTGTTTGGTAAGGACATCCAATTTACTTAGATGCAATGTATGAAAAGTGGCATGTAGTTAATTCAATAGTGCTTAAGTAACGAATATAATCCATTACCATAAAGATTTCAAAGCTGGAATATATATAGATTATGCGGATTCGTGCTCCATTTTCTTATGCAAGGTAATTGGCTATATAATATCTGAGCAATGCTATAAAATTAACACAATTTATTTTTTTTAAACAAAACTTAGTTAATCAATATATTTTATAAATTGGTGTTAAAAAAGGTCTAAATACATTAATAGAGTGCGTTTTAGCTAAAATTATTAACTAATATAAATAAAAATGATTAATTTTTGAATTCTTTTTCTTAATATATAAGTAGGGATCTATATTATTGGATACCCCTACCATGGAAGAAAAATATGAAATTTTGAATTGAATTTGATGAAGATGAGATTTTTAAAGTTATTTGTAAATGAGATAGAAGAAATTATTAAAACTTATGTTGTGTTCAATAAAAAATATGTATGAATTAGTTATTATTATGAAATATAATTTACTATATTTTTTTATAAACAAAGAGACTCAAACTCATAATTTCTTAGATAAAAATAAAAAAAAAATATAATTCGTTGGCATAACTTACTATACTTTAATTATTATGGAATATAAGTTACTATATTTTATCACTTTATTGATCCATAGTCAGCTCATCCCAAAAGAAATAGGATAAGATGGAACCATGATGAATGGTATAAAAAGAAATTAAAAAATAAAATAAAAATACGATAGGCCTTATTATTAGCTTGCAGAACTATATATAATCTGTATATCTACATATTATTTTCTAACTCTCTCATTATTTAGTCATCCGAAAAACTAAATTTATCATTGTAAAATAATTAAATTTATAATAAACGAGTAATCAAATTTATTTATATAAATAGTATAATATTTTTTTAATAATAATATATTTTTACACGCAATAATTATTCGTTGATGTCTGTTTTTTATATACACGAAAGTAAGAAACTTGCCCTCAACGCATGCATTTCAGTTGGTTTTTGAAAGAAAAAAAATTAGAGTAAAATGAGAAATAAATTTATAAAAATTTATATTTTAAATTAGTCTCTTAAAAAAATTATTAATAAATATAGACAAAGTAATGTGTTCACTTTTGATATTTTGAAAAAATTTATTGGTATTTTTTCAAAAGATTAATTTATTCAAAGTGTAAATTTTAGAATTTATTTATTATTTTACTTTAAGAAAATAACTAATTTGTACTCTAAGAATATATTTTAAAAATATAATAATAATTTTTAAATATTTTAATATATTCAATAATACATTAAAAATATAAAAAAATTAATTTTTACAATGATTTTATAAAATATTTTTTTATAATATACTTCATTTATGTTCTTAGAAAACAAGTTCACAAAACTCTTATTCTAAAAACTATTACGTAGTCATTTATCCATGAGTGATAACTGAATTTAAACAATGTTCAATATCATGATCTTAATTAAGCCACGGAAATTAAAGGTTAATTAGCTTCTAGCTAGACTGCTAGAGGCAAATTTAGGTTTCAGTCTTCAGATGCTGCGGATATAGTTGACTCTTACATGCATGAACAACTAATTTTTTAAAGATTAGAAAATTAAGAAAAAAGAGGAGGAAGATGAGAAATTTAAAATTAGGGTTTGATTGGGTGATATTTTTGAAAAAAAAAATTATGATTTTTTAAAAAATATTTTTTATAAAAATAAAAGTAATTTTATATTTAAATATTTCATATAAAAAGATCTTTTTATTTATCAATTATATTTGAGTAATGCCAGGATTAGTGGGAGAGTGATGCCAGGATTAGTGGGAGAGTCCCAGCAGAGTGTCTTCGTGAAAGGAAGGAAGATACACGATGGAGCTTTAATTGCATGCGAAACGGTACATTGGCTAAAACGACAAAGAAAGGCATCAGCGATTATCAAACTGGACTTCCACAAAGCCTATGATAGAGTTAAATGGTGCTTTGTTGATACTGTGTTAGAGAAGATGGGTTTCGGCAGTACATGGAGGGCATGGATTAAGGAGTGTATAAGGTCGGCATCCATCTCTATTCTGGTTAATGGATCCCCTTCAAAAGCATTCAAAATGGAGAGGGGACTTCGTCAAGGTGACCCATTATCACCATTTTTGTTTGTCTTGGTAGTGGATGTGCTCAACAGAATGATCGGCAAGGCAGTGAGGAATGGTTGCATTTTTCCACTGTTGGTCGGTAGGGATGATATTGAGTTATCACACTTACAATTTGCAGATGGCACAATATTATTCTGCCCGCCAGAGGAGGGGACAGTGAAGAGTTATAAGAGACTTCTGAGGTGTTTCGAGGTTATGTCGGGACTGAGCATTAACTTTGAGAAGTCTAGTTTGATACCAGTGAATTACAGTCAGGAGTGGACTAGTCGGATGTGTCAGATGCTTGGATGCCAGGAAGCAACCCTGCTGGTGAGGTATCTTGATATTAGCCTAGGAGCAAATCTGCGGTTAGTAAAAACTTGAAAATCGGTTATAGAGAAGGTGGAAGAGAAGCTTAGCCTATAGAAAGCGAAGGTGCTAAGTAAGGCTGGAAAGCTGGTACTCATTAAGTCTATAATAAACAGCCTACCAGTGTACTACCTGAGCCTGTATAAAATGCCAAATGTGGTTGCTCGAAGAATCATTTCTTTGCAGAGAAGGTTCTTCTGGGGGAAGGATGACGGACGACCTGGCATGGCTCTTGTGAAGTGGGAGGTGATCCAGGCACCAAAGAAGCTAGGAGGGCTGGGAGTGGGTGACGTAGTGGTTCGCAACACTGCTTTACTGTTTAAATGGTGGTGGCGTTTCTCGAAGGAGGACTGTCCGTTGTGGAAGAAGATTGTGTGTTCTTGCAATATACTGAACCCAAATCAGTTGCTGTCTACTCAGACTTTACCAGTGAGAGGGGGTCCATGGAGAGATATATGTCATCTACAAATAAAGGAGCAACAAGTAAGGCAGAAGATGATTGATGGCCTCGCTATTGAGGTAGGGGATGGCAGGACTACCAGATTTTGGGAGGATACGTGGCTGCAAATAGGAAAGCTGAAAGACTCTTATCCGAGACTCTTCTTGATTTCGAACAAAAAAGGATCACCAATTGGGAATTGTGGGTTTTGGGATGAGATAGAGTGGGTTTGGCATTTTCAGTGGAGGCGGAAGCTCCGCCAGTGGGAATCAGAGACTTTAGATCAGCTGCTGCATGCCTTGCAATCTGTTAGGCTGATAGCAGAAGTGCAAGATAGAGTGGTGTGGAAATTCGATAAGGAATGTGTTTATACGACTAACTCATTTGTGCAGATTTTGCAGGAAGCGACTCTGGATGAGGAGATTCTGAGGTACAGATTCACAAAAGAGATTTGGAGAGGTTTAGTTCCGCCTAGAGTTGAGTTATTCTCTTGGTTTGCTCTGATTGACTGGATCAACACAAAGGACTGGCTTAGTAGGTTGGGTATCCTGGGACCACATGATAATCTGTGTGTGTTGTGTAAGAAAGCAGTTGAAAGTGTTCATCACCTGTTGGTTGCTTGTGAGTTTTCTTGGCAAGTGCGGTGTGGATGGATTTCGAAATTTGGTCAGGAGTGGACAGCTCCTGGCACCTTGAAAGATCACTTTGAGAGTTGGAGGTACATGCCTATGAGACAGGAGGTACGCAAGTTATGGCTAGTTGGGTTCTTTTCAGTGATATGGAACATTTGGTTACGGAGAAATGATGTAATCTTTCAGAACAATACAGTAGGCGTTGTAGAGTGTGTGACACAATCGTTTCTTAGTGCTGCGGAATGGTGTGGGAACTAGCTTATGTTGTTGATAGCTATGCCGAAGATGACATAAGAGCTAGTTAGTCTTGTTTTTACCTTATTCCGTATATGCTCCACTTCGAGTGTTGAGCTTTTTCTTTCTTTCAAAAAAAAAAAATATGTTTGAGTAAAATAAGATAAAAATATTTTTTAAAAAAAATATTTTAAAATGTAAATTATAATTTTTTAAAAAGATGTTTTTTATTTTTTAATATTTTTACTTTTATTATTAAAAATCTGTCAAACACCCTAAAAAATAAAAAAAATAAAAATTTATCGATTTAATGACGTTCAAATAAGCATTTGGTAATTGGTAGTATGTAGTAGTAGTAGTAATAATTTTATGCACTCTTGGCTTATTAATTTAATAAGGAGAAAAGATTAAATCTATTTTATGCAGAAAATAATATTGCACTCTTGGCTTATTAATTCAAATCTTAAAAAGATTATGGAGGTTTTAAATAAAAAGAGATATAATTCTTATTTGGAAAAACTACTATTTGTACCCATAAATTTTGTGAACACTGACAAAAGTACCCATCAAACAAGAAAACTAACGTTGTACCCATAAAAGATGGGTTCCGTGTGACAATAGTATCCAGACCGTAATTTTTTGTTGATTTTTTAATAAAATTCCCAAATTATCCCTTGTATCTTCTTCCCCAAATTTTAAATTTCGCAACCCATTACCATGTTCAACAACAGTCCCCTTCTGTCTCTCTTCACCATCATCATCATTAGAATCCAAAGTGAAATTCATGGAATTCTCCAACTGATGCATCTCAGCAAAACCAATCGGCCTGTAACTGGTAGCAGCAGAAGAAGATTCTAGAGATCCTCCATTCCTCGCAGAGATTACCGAATAAGCACCAACAGAAAGAACAACCATGAGAGCAAGTTGGCAGTTGAACTGAAGTGTGGCAAGGGCGCTGGCTCTGTGGTAGTCCATGTGGCCCTTGCACCTCAGAGTATAGTTTTCTCTGTTCAGCTGGTGCAGGGAGCACCCTTGCACCACCCAGCCGGAGAACAAAGCCAGGCCAATCTGAATGATCCACGTGCCCTGAAGGATGAAGCCCATTCCACGGCCCAATTTGGGAAAAGCGGAGCCCGGAGACTTCAATTCAAGAAAAGTGGAGAAAACACATACAGCGATAGGAACCAGCAAGAGACTGTAGTAACGATTTTCGACCCCGCTTGGATCCTTCCTCTGAAGGTAGAGAACAAGAGGAACTCTTGGACGAAGGCGAATGCGGCAAGGAGTTCTAATAATGATGAGGGAAAAGGGAGGGGGAAGGTGAAGAGAGAGAGGAGGGAGTAAGAGGGGAAGAGGAGGGCGATTGTAGGAGCTGGAGTTGGAGGACGGAGCCAATGGCATTGTTTGAGTTGTGTGCGTCGAAGAGGGAGACGAGGGAGTTGATGATGAAGAAGGCAGAGAAGATGGAGACGGAGATGGAGAAGAGAGAGGATTGAGATCGAGAATGGGAATCTTGTTTGCGGTTGGAGAAGGTGGCTTGGAGGGCTTCGTGGGAACTCACCGGAGGTGCAGAGGAAGAAAAGGGATTAGGGTTGTGAAATTTGGAATTTGGGGATGAAGATAGAAGGGTTGATTTGGGAATTTTATTAAAAAATTAACAAAAAATAACGGTCTGGATACTATTGTCACACAGAACCCATCTTTTATGGGTACAACGTTAGTTTTTTTGTTTGGTGGGTATTTTTATCAACGTTCACAAAATTTATGAGTACAAACAGAAGTTTTTCCTTTTTATTTAAGAAGCATTTTTAAAACACGAAAAGGAGGAGAAAAAAAAGGGGACTAGCTAGCTATGGCCTATAGGGATGGATTTATGGCTTTATGCATTCATAGTGTCGCTTGCACGCAATACATTCATAGAAGGAGAGCTTCAAGGACGAATAATGTTATTCTTAGAATTGATATATTTGGCATTTTAATTTCTTATAAAAAGATTTCATAAAGACATCAACTTTTCATTTTTTTTTCATACTAAAATTTGAGAGGCGAAAGCATATACATTATCTTTATATGGAGTTAATAAATAAAAATTATTAAATAATTTAATATATTTAATTAAATTATTATTTAATAATTATTAACTATTAATTTTATCTAAAAATAATTGTACATAAATTTCTACCAATTTGTGACAAAATAAAAAAAATATTGACCCCTCTAATTTATGCATAGGCAATATTTCTATTTTTTTTTTCAAATTAACTGTCATCTTTCAATTATATATAGTTATTTTAATAAATATTCTTAAAAATATAAACAATTAATAAAAAATAAATAAATTTTCTGACATTAATTGTTTATATTAATTATCTATTCTTAACATTTTTTTTATTTAATATTAATTATTAAATGATATGATAAATTACTAGATTGGTCTGTTAGGTTTAGGCTTAATTTTATTTTGGTTCCTAAAATTTAAAATATCTTATTTGAATCTAAAAAAGTTTTATTTAGTTTCAATATAGTCCTGTCATGAAACTCAAGAGGCATACTATCAGCAGCAAATGCATTACCGCGAGCCACTGGCCTTGCCTTAAGCACATAGAGAACATCGTTGATAACTCGCTTTCCGTGGAGAAGTTCGCCGGTGACGACAAGGACAAGGCCATCGTTGCCAGGAAACTCTCCTCGGCAACTCAAAGAGTTTGATTATATAAGTTTTCCATATCTACAAATTGAGTTTCGTTAATTATTTAACATTGACTTCACGGCAGTAGGACTACATTGAAGCTAAATGAATTTTTTTTATTCAAATAAGATACTTTAAATCTTAGAAACTAAAACAAGATTAAGCCTAAATATAAGGACCAATTTAATACTTTATCCTAAATGGTATAATAAAAAAATTAATTAAAATATTTTTGAAAAAAAAAAACACTCAGTTTAAAAATATATATAAGGAAAGAGATGAATAAACTAAGAACTAGAAGTATTTTGGAAAATTCTTATAAGTAAACATTTAAATTTTTTTTTGGTGACAAGTAAACATTTAAATTGATTCTTAAAAAAAATCGTGATCCTTTTTTAAAATTATATATATATATATATTTTAATTTCAAACCAAGTTTAAAATTGATTTTTGCTTTCTCATATAATTCATGTATTAGCAGTATTATTGCTAACATTTTCTATTTTGTTATTTTTAAACTAATTATTTCCTTGTAGTTATATACGGTAATTAAGTTAATCAATAAATATTATTAAAAATATAAATTATTAATGAAGAAAAACACAAATATTCTAACGTTAATTTTTTTTATTAATTATCTGTTGTTCTAAATTTTTATTTAACAATAAATGATATAATAAAAAATTATTGACGAATAATCCTTTGTTTTTTGGACATTGTAAGTTAGTTGAAAGAATTTTCGAAAATGTCCTCACCGAAAATAACAACCGATCCTTCTTTGAAAATTTTCCCCACCCTCCGGCAGCAGCTGATGTCTCCTCCCTTCGCCAGTTCTCCCTTTTTCGATGTCGTCGTCAATTGAGCCCAAGACCCTAAGGCTGGCTCTCTAAACCCCCAAAATAATTTCAGCCTACAGCCATAAAATTTTTGTAAGCCTTAACCTTAATTAAGCCCTCCCAAAAAAATTAAAACAGGGCTGGCCCTAAAAGCCCCAAATCTGATCTCCTCCTCCCTGACCCTGAGATGCTGAAAGTCTGAAACGGGGAAACCTGCGCGGTGCTCCTCCTCCTCCTCTGCATTCTACTTTTGCATTCTGCTCCTCCTACTACGGTGGACGACGCGGTGGCTCCTCCTCCTCCCTGACGCGGTGCTCCTCCTTCTTGATGCGGTGGACGAAATCAGTGGCTGCTCCTCCTCCCTGACGCGGAATCAGAGGTGAGTTTCTTCTTTTTCTGTCCCTCTCTGAGTTTCTTCTTTGTTTGTTTGCATCACCCATTTTAATTCTCTTGTTAATAAACCGAGGTGGGTCTATGGCTACCCTTTCTTTGCCCCTCTCTGTGATTTCAAAATGGTTGAACTGTGAACTGTGAACTTGAACTGTGAACTTGTTTCTTCAATTGTCTATTTTCAGGTTAATTGATTGTAAACATTTTGATTCCTCTGTTTCCTGAGAATTTGAGCATGGTTTTGATTCCTCTGTTTGTTTAGCAAATGTCCTTGAACTGATCTGAACTTTAATCTGCATGGTTTAATATTTTAGTCTACCTTGATGAATCTTCAAGTTCAGTAACTGCATAATAGTACATTTGGATTGTGGATGAACTATATTCTGAAGCCATAATAACATTTTCACCACATTAAGTAATACAAGTAAAAACTTTGCTTCTTTTTGTTTCTTGCAAAGAATAGATGAAAATCATTTAGAATTGGTTTAAATAAATCATCAGAAGCAATTAGTTGGCCAGCAGTGGCACCTGCTATCTTGTTTTTAGTCTCTCACCGAATATGCAAGTAGGTTTTGAATGGTTAATCAGGGCATGAAAATCAGAAACTTAGGAATCAGTGAACCCTTTTGGTTTTGGTTTGAAACTTAGTTGTTTTTCTTGCTGTTTTTGCTTCCTAGGATCAAACCTTGTTTTGTTCTCTGTTGAGAACTATTTCCCCTTTGGATCATGCATTCTGTGTCTCTATTTTCCTTATTCTCTCATAAAGATTCAACCTTCAAATAGAGGTTTACTATTAAACTGAATTTTTAGAAAATAAAGTAATTAAAGAATATATAAATGATGCCAGCTCCTCTTGGTTTTGGAACCTTGCACACTTTCACAACTCTTGGTTGATTTAGATGATGACATTGGTGAAATTCATGAAGAAGAAGTGTCAACGGAATCGATGCATCTCCCTCAACATTCATGATTTTAGATGATAAATTTTTGTGTAAACTTTATTTTGATTTTCTACTAGAGACATTATTGATGGTAGATATTAAGGAGTAAGGAGAAGGGTGATGAGATAGTGAATGCCATGTTTGATTTCTTGATGTATATAGTTAAAAGTTGGATTTAATATGAACAATGCACATTATTGATATTTATTTTTTAACTTCTTTGTTTTCTACACGTAAAAAATGACAGAGATAGAATAAGCTAATGACTTTTAATAAGTTTTATATGTATTATTGAGATAGAGAGCAATGTATAAAAAAGGATTAGGTGGCCCATGGGTTGGCCCTAGGGCTTTTGGCCCTGAGGGCTTTTTAAAAATTTGACCCTAATAGTTATAGGGCCTCTTGTTCTTCCGGCCCTATAAAGTAGGGCCAAAGCCCTATAGGGCCAAACATGTTGACACCACTAAATTCCCACTCCTTCATCCGCTGCCGCCATCATTCTCTTCGCCGCTGAGGAAAGCTTTTTCCCCCTTTTTTAGGTATTGTTCAAATTTATATTGTTTTTGCTATGGTTTTTCATAATATTTTTCTGAATATTTCTGAAATGGTGGTTTGATTTTTATTTTGATATTTTTATTGCTGTTGTCACTGTGTAGTTTGATTGGGTGATGTCGCTATACTCCGAGCTATTAATAATGTTCAAAATTGTCAACATAGAAATTCAGATTCATTTCATACACATTCCAAATAATATAGTTCAATTCAATTAAATTCAATTCCGTAGTTATCAATCAACCACACGATTTAGACTGAAAGCAATTTCTCACTTTCTTTCAGTTTTCGGATGCAGTCTTATGAATTGGGCTGCTTGCTGAAATGAAAGGAAAGGGGACTAGTGACACTGTTAGTGTAGTTGATGGTGATGGAAACCAGTGTTGCTGGTGGTGGTGGCTGGTTCACAAGGGAACAACAACTACATTCCTTATTGTTGGATTGTTTGCACTTTTGGTTCGCGCCGCAGTGTCCCTCCACCCTTACTCCGGTTTTGCTAACCCTCCGAAATTTGGGGACTATGAGGCACAGAGGCATTGGATGGAGATCACCATCAATCTCCCAATTCAAGAATGGTATAGAAACAGCACCAGCAATGATTTGAGCTACTGGGGCCTTGATTATCCACCACTCACCGCTTACCAGAGTTTCATTCATGGCCTTTTTCTGAGATTTGTGCACCCTGAATCTGTTTCCCTTTTCACCTCCAGAGGTCATGAGTCTTATCTCGGGTGCGTATTTTACACATTTTCTTTCATAGTTTAACAGATCTGTTGAAAGAAATGGTATTTGGTTCTTGGAATTTGAAAGTGTGCCTCTCTTTTCATTTAGTCCCTGGTTTAAATTATGTGCATAATTCAACAACTAAATCATGTTTCAGTTTAAATCAGTGGCTAAATCACGCATGAGATATTTATATTTTGGGGGACAAAAGATAGTTTGTCCATTTAAGATCTTATCAATTGTTACAATTTTAATGCTTTCTGTTCAGGTTCTGAGCTAGCACCGAGTATTTTGACTTTATTGATAATTTATTTTGAACTCTGCAGAAAACTACTAATGAGGTGGACAGTGTTATCATCTGATTTGTTGATACTCTTTCCAGCTGTTCTGTACTTTGTTATTGTTCGCTATGGTCAACCTTCAAGGAGTCGTAAAAGTGACATAGGATGGCACATTGCCATGCTTTTGTTAAACCCCTGTTTGATCTTAATTGACCACGGTCACTTTCAGGTTTGCATAGAAATTCTTTTGTTGTTTATGCCCTTGCCCCTTTAGGTATTTTTCAGGTTTGTAGTGCTCTAACGTTGACTGTTGTATGTGTTGTATGTCAGTACAACTGCATCAGCTTGGGCTTTACCATTGGAGCTGTTGCTGGTGTCCTCTCTGGGAAGGATCTTGTAGCATGTGTTTTGTATTGTCTAGCTCTAAATCATAAGCAGGTTTTAATCTCTGATCTTAGCATGGGTCTATTTGTCATTAATTTCTTTTACTACTTTCAGCTATTATACATAGTCTATACCATGTATGGTCAATGGTCATATAGGATTGCTCAACCCTGTCCAGGTGGAATTGTCACTAAAAAATTGGGTGTGTGTTTATAGTTTGTGTGCATGGTGAATGGTCATACATATATGTCTCTTAATTATATGTTAATGTGTGCATGGTGAATTGTATCTTGATATATCTTTAGGCTGTATTATTGCTTTGCGTCAAATAAATCCTATTAACATTTTACTTGACCAATCTTGATACTGATGTCTTAAATGGATTGCAGTCAGTAAATGGCAATTCATTCTGTTATTTGTTTAGTTTGAATTTAGTACCTAGTTTCCATAAACATACATTTGCAAGGAAAAAAATATTGAAGTAATGTGGGACACAACAATGTTTGTGGATAAGCTAAGTCTGAACCTGCATTTCCTTTATTTTTTGTCTTTATCATCGATTGGGATTTGATAACTGTTGTTAGTTACTCTTTTACAGATGAGTGCATATTTTGCCCCTGCTTTTTTCAGCCATCTCCTGGGTAAATGCTTGAGGCGTAAACATCCGCTCCTTGAGGTATCAAAACTGGGGTTTTATGTTTTGGGAACCTTTGCAGCTGTGTGGTGGCCTTATCTGTATTCAAAGGATTCCATTTTGGAGGTAAAATACTGAAATTGTTATCATTGGCTGCTAGAAAGTAGATTTAATCCTAAACCCAGCAGAAGTTGGATTGTTCATTCCATTTGCTGTATGCTCTTGAATCTTGATGCATGGAATTGGAATCCATTTAACATTACTGTTACTGCTGTGCTTTATTTGAACAGAGATTTTAATAATTCCTACTTGTGCTATTTGCTATTTATTTGATTGCTTGATAGTCCATTTTTTCTTAATAAAAGTTACATATGATGCTTCTACCTGGTCTCGGTCTTAAATGTGGTATCAGAAAGTCTGTTATTTGATATGGAAACAATAGGTCTAGCCGTCTAGACTAAGTCCGACTCAGTGTTTTATGTATACATGTGGTAGTAGAGTCAGTTCAACTGGTGAATTGAGAAATCTAGTTACATAATAGAGATGTCTGTCTTCCTTGATGCTAAAACTATTTTTGATCTTGGATAAGAACCTTGGGTATGGATGGTCCTTGTAACAGGTCCTCTCACGCCTTGCTCCTTTTGAAAGAGGAATATTTGAGGATTATGTGGCCAACTTTTGGTGTGCCTCTTCCATTATCATCAAGTGGAAGAGATTATTTACGCCAGAGTCACTGAGGCTTCTCAGCTTAATTGCAACAGTTATAACTTGCCTTCCTTCAATGATTCAACAAATAAAATCTCCAAGTAATCGAGGTTTCCTCTATGGGCTGCTAAATTGTTCATTTGCCTTCTACTTGTTTTCTTTTCAAGGTTTGTAACATTTAATTTTTTTTTTTTTACAATGCCAAATTGCAATCATTTTTGTTGAAATTATCTTACTGAGTGTATGCATGGTGCCTTACAGTGCATGAGAAGTCCATTTTGCTGCCACTTCTTCCTGCAAGCCTGCTGGCTATGGAAGAGCCTTTTATTTTTAAGTGGTTCATGCAATTTGCCATGCTCTCCATGTTCCCTCTGATATGTCGCGACGGCTTGGTTGTTCCATACTTTGCTTTGCTTGCTCTCTTCATCCTGATATTCGACGCACCTGGTCAACAGAGAGTTAAAGAGGGAAATTATTTGTATAATTATTTGGGTGCAACAACTGTACGCCTTGTTTTATTTTGCTATTTCATTCTTCACATAGTTTACTTGACCATGAATCCACCTGAGAAGTATCCATTCCTTTTTGAAGCAATAATTATGAATGTGTGCTTCTCTCAGTTTGTGCTTGTAACTCTTGGCTGCAATATAAAGCAGTGGGTGTTGAATAAACCTACCAAATTAGAAGTAGACAAGAAGTTTATTTGATAGAGTTTTTACTTTGGGGGCTAGATAGATTGTTTTTGTTGTTAATTGGTTTAATATTAATTGAATTGAGAGTTTGGCCGCATTGACCTCTTCTCTTCTGTAATGAGTTTATGATCTTTTAGGTTTGTTTGTCCCTGCACTTTGTAGTTCAATGTTTCTGTTTTATTTTCATTTAACTTTTTGTTCAGATTTTATTGGTCCTCTCCTATTGATAAACAATCTCTATGCCTCATAATCTTATATGTAAGTCTACGAAAAACGAATTTTAGACTCTAGTGTCGAAATTAGTGGGCTATCGATTGTTAACCAACACTTCTCAAATGCCATGAATTGATTATTATTGTTGTCATATTTCAAAATAAATGTGAAATTATTAGCTAGCCAGATCAAGATCCAAGCACCAAGATAAAGTACCCTCATTTTTTGTACCCTATTAAAAAACAATAGCAAAAACTACAAAAGAATGCAGCTTCATTTCCCTTCACATGAATGTCTAAATAAGTAGTGGTTGTCGGTGAGGCGGTGAATTATGGGATATCCTTTTTATATATATTTTTTAGATTTTTTATTTTCTTTTTTTAACTCTTTTTTTCGAATCTAACAATATCTTTTTCTGCAAAATAGATTTATCCCCATATTAGAATTATTGGTCATTTTCTAGCATTTGTTCCACGCCGTACAATTATTTTCTTTCGGCATTTAATATACATGCACGCCTTAAAGCCCAAAAGCCCAAAACCAGAGTGTTTTCGTTATCGCTAACTTCCTAAGTTCCTAATAGAGTCTCCAATTGCCTCGCGCTACTTCTCACTCTCACGCGCGGGCGTTCGGAGATTCACGCGCCACCATGTCTGCCCCACCGACACTCCCCCAATCCACCAACACAGCCGCCGCAGGCGCTGCATCTCAGCCTCCCATAGCCACGCCTGCTTTCCGCTCCTTCATCTCCCGCCTGTCATCCTCTCTCCGCCAAGGCTTCTCCCAGCGCCGTCCGTGGACGGAGCTCGCCGATCGATCCTCCTTCTCGAAACCGGAATCCCTAACTGAAGCGTACTCAAGGATCCGCAAGAACTTCAACTACTTCCGCGTTAACTATGTAACCCTAATCGTGTTCGCGCTCGCGGTTTCGCTCATCACGCATCCGTTTTCGCTTCTCGTCCTCCTCGGACTCCTCGCGTCGTGGTGCTTCCTTTACCTCTTCCGCCCCGCAGACCAGCCGGTGATTCTCTATGGCCGCACCTTCAACGACAAGGAAACCCTAGGACTCCTCACCGCGCTCACCATCTTCGTCGTGTTCCTCACCAGCGTCGGGTCGCTCTTGATCTCGGCGTCAATGGTTGGATTGGCCATCGTGTGTGCTCACGGCGCGTTTAGAATGCCGGAAGATCTGTTTCTCGACGAACAGGAGCCAGGATCTACCGGACTTCTTTCGTTCCTCGGTGGCGCCGCCACTTCCGCCGCCGCTCCGGTAGTTTCGCGGGTGTAGAGTTTCGGGGAATCTACAAAGGTTCGCCGCTGGATCGACGGTTCGTGTCAGTGGTGTTGTATTATGGTGACTTGGGGAAAAAATCGTAATGTGCCGGATTCTTTTTTGACTTGCGAATTGCATAGGGTTTAGTTATGTGACTTTTTTTTGTTTTATTATCAAGAGATTGTTCTTCAATATTAAATCAATGCAGTTTAGTCACCAATTTATTTTTGCTATATTTGCATGCATGTTTTTTTCTGATTTCATGCGTCAGTATAGAAATGTGCCCTGTTTTGTTCTATTGGTTACAAGTATTTGGTTGATGTTTGTGGAATCCTTCTATGGTGGTGTTTATATACAAAAATTTAATTTTAAGTGCAGGTTATTTTGGTGTTTCGATAAAAGGCTCTTGGTTGCTGGAAGTAATTTCTGGTATTATTCATTTGTATGTGTCTTGAAGTGGCTTCTGCATGAAGCAACATGGGAGATATTTACCCCACAAACCATAATTGGCTTGAGTGTAGGGACATATATATATAATTATTCTATCTAGATTTGCCTTTGAGCGTGATAGATGTTACAGAATATCTGGTTTTGGGGCCTTGTTGGATTTTGAGTTAGATGACCTGCTGCAGATTGGCATTCCCAGAACTTAGAAATGATCGGTTTTGTTGGGTAGTTGCCTCCAACAAATTCTATAATCTTTTGTTTTGTTATTGCCTGGGTTTTGGTAAGAAAAAGTGTCTGGTTGTTGGAACCTGGATATTGGTTTCTTCTCATTCTGACTTCTTAAAGATTAATGCTAATATCTTACAAACATAAATATATGCCTAACAGTGAGTCTGTTATCTTTAGAAGGAGTGTTATGCTAGTTAATACTTAATATCATTGAGGAGCACTTCTTTTTCCTCTATATTTTCTTACTTTTCTCTTGATCTCTTGTTTTCTGGTGTTGGTAAGTATGAAAGATGGAATTAATAAACGAGTCTGTATGATAGTGATTCCTTTGCTGGGTGTGAATTGCATCAGCTGGAAGGAATTAGGTGATTGATGGTTTGCATGCAAGAACTGATACCTTTCTTATCGACTGGCTTGGTAAGCATCTATCTTGCTTAAAATTTGTGCTTCTCCGTTCTTCAATCTTCAGTGAGGGAAATTGAAACTGGTTTATTGATTAATCTCGTGCACAAAGAAAGATATAAGGGTAATGCAATGTCATGATTCACAAGTCAAGTCATGATCTCAATTCTCAAATTCTATTTGTTTGTTTGTTTGTTTGTTTTTTAGATGCGGTATCAACGTAAAGTGTGGAATATACGAGTTAAATGTGTTTTAGGAGTATAAGATAATTTAATTTCGGGGTAACTCGCACCAAAAAGACAACAATAATTAATTAATGCAACATTATAGGTCCGGGGGAATTGGTAAGTTGACCTTCGCATGTTTTGATGCTGACATTTTCAATTGGATGGTTTTTTTATTTCACACAATTTTTCGGACTTTGAGTTGATGCGTTTGAAAGTTTGTAAGTTTGTATGTTTGTTTTCATTCACTTTGCTAGCAAGTTGGGGAGGACTAGCTATCGCAACAATAAGGAATAACTAGAATTAAACTCTAGGAGCGTTTGGAACTAAATCCCATCCAGCACTTGTCTCGTGACGGTAGTAGATCACGTTACAAGACTGAAACATTCACACCAGTCAGCAGTCCTTTCATCCCGTATACTTCCGTTACCAAACTATATACAAAATGATTCGAATTTGATAGAAAGAAAGGCTCGCTTGTTATTTGAGGTACTTATTAATTATTAATTTCGCGAGGTACGGAGTATATAACTATGAGGTGTTTCTATTGAAGCGTGAACCTTGCTTGAAGATTGAGTTGGTAAATTTAAATGATTGGTGAAAATTCGAAAGTAAGATGAACATTACCGTTTTAGTCGAATCAGACACTTACAAAATTGACCAATAATTTTAGTATTGAATGTGCCACTTCAATGAAACAAGGCATTTCGAACGATGGATCATGGATATTGATTCCCTCAAATTTAATAACCTAACAAACGTACGTACATACATACCATCATCCTCATTACAAACTAAGGAGGATGAGAAGATGATTGATGAACGGCATTGTTCTCCATTTACATAAAACGACATGAAGGAAGTGTCAAAGGGCAAAAAGGTGTCGTAATATGTTGTATGCAAAGGTATAGTAATAGTGGACCAACACCAACTACAGCAGCAGCAGATAAGTACCCCTTTGATATGATGAACATGATGACGACGACGACTCTTCCCATATTTCACAGCCTGTTATCGATACCAATTGGAACGACCCACTCGAACGTTTTCTAAAGTTAGCTATACATCATTCAACATTTCAACCCCTTCTTAATAAAATGCGACCTTTCTTTTTTGGTATCAATAAAGGAGAAAACACCCATGTCCCCTTCAAAGTAATAAAGAAAACAAAAAATAAGACCGCGGTTGACGTTTTAAAATGAAAGACACTTCTAAATTCTAATTAAAAGAGAAGACATCCAAATTACTAATGAATTTAATACATTAAAAGATTTTCTTAAAAGGATCGCTTTTACTCCAAAATCAATGTATTTGGATGCAAAATAATTTTAAAACACTAATTTTAATGTATAAAAAAAAATCAAAACGATTATTATTTAAAATAGATAGAACTTTCGTTAGTTAAGATATTGGTTAAAAGAATTTTTTTGGTATGTAGTGAACAATTCTATTTTTGTTTTTTTCCTCACAGTATCTTTCAGTCCAGCAGATTAATGATAAATTCGTTACAGATCGAAACTTTATTTAAGAATTTGTCACTCGCCAATGAGTTATTACAAACAGAATTCAAACATTCAACACTTGTTTAAACAGACTAGTAAAATAACTGTTAATCCAATCTAATTTGTACAATTTAACTTCACACGTCACGACCCACCTAATAGAGTTGGCAGAAAAATGGTGAAAATAACAAATCCAAGTATGTAGGCCGTAGAGTACATTTTCTTCTTCAAAGCAGCTCCAATGCTCAGAAAATTAGAAAATTAGAGTTTTCATTTACTATTTGTCAAAAAATTTAGCGTTCCAATAGTTGGAGAAGAAAAGCAAAGAGTCCCTCAGATCAAGGAAGGGCAATCTCTCCTCAGAAGGACTTTGAATATCTAATGAAACTTTGCCATGTGGCAAGTTAGTAACAGAAAAAATAAAAATGATACACACGGTTATTATTAATAAATTATTATTTTGTTATTTTATATACACTATTTACACTTTTATTCTCACAATTTCTTTTAATTTTCTTCGATCTTCTTTCAAATTTCTGAAATCAAAATTTTACTGATTTTTTTTTTCAAATAATGAATCTAAATCAATTCAACTCTTTTTTAAATTACTTACAATTTTTTTTTTCAAAATCTAAATATCCAACAATCTTAACTTTCAAATTCTCAAATTCCAAATCAAAACTTCACACTACCAACAATAAAGTAACTATTGCAAAAACAGTCATTGAGAAGCAACTACTTATTGTGAATATACTTATAAATATCAATTATCAAAAGTTACAATCACATACTCCACTTTAAAGCTAGTTTTTCACCTCAAAAAAAATACTACACATTATATTTCAACAAAAAGCTAGAAATTTTTTATATGTTTAACGAGACTTTGTATAGCAGAAGAAGAAGACGAGATAACGCACTCATGTATATTTGGATTGATGAATGTTTGTTCGATGATTCAGAAGAAGATATCAACAAAAACTCTTTCCCAACTCCTCATAGATGAATTAACAGATATTGAGAAGCAAGACATAATCGTCTTTTCAAATATTATTTTGCAGATGAACCTGTGTATAATGCTGACATTTTCTGACGGATATTTCGAATGAGAAGACACGTATACTTTCGGATAGTAGAGACTCTCTCAAATGTCTATTCGTATTTCCAACAAAGGGTCGATTCTACTAGGAGAAGAAGCTTGTTACCATTGCAAAATGCACTTTTGCGATGTGGATGTTAGCATATGAAGTAGCAGCTAATGCTGTTGAAGTTTACATATGCATAGGCAAGAGCACTACAGTTGAATGCTTAAAAAAAATTGTTAAAGGTGTCATTTTAGTTTTCGAGGATGAATACTTGCGAAAACCAAATTCAAATTATGTAAACGTCTACTACAAATAGCAGAGGCTTGTGGCTTTCCTGTCATGTTAGGTAGCATCGACTGCATGCATTGGCAATGAAAAAAATTCAAAGGTGTGAAAAGGTATGTACATGAGTGGTTATCGTGAGATTGCAACTATAGTACTTGAGGTTGTAGCATCTTCAGACCTTTGGATATGACATGCATTTTTTGGAGTTTCTGATTTAAATAACGATATCACTATGTTAGATCATTCACCAGTATTCGATGATATTCTAAATGATCGTGCTCCGGAAGTAAATTTCACTTCAATGGTAATAATTATATTATGCGATACTATTTAGCAGATGATATTCATCTTGAATGGGCCATATTTGTTAAATCAATATGAAAGATAAAATGGGAGAAACACAAGTTATTTGCACAATATCAAGAAGGGCAAAGAAAAGACGTGAAGCGAGCATTTGGAGTGTTGCAAACACATTCTGCAATTATACGTGGTTCAACGCGCTTTTCAAAAAGAAAAAAATTGCAAACATAATGAGAGCTTGTATTATATTTGCATAATATGATTGTTGAGGATGAAAGAGACATTTATGCAAAAAAATTTTGCTCAAGACGATGTTGAAAATGGTTTATCGCAACCTCATTTGGGAGAAAAAAACTTTGCACTATATCATCAATTTCTCCAAAAAAATGCCCAACTTCAAAATAGATAGCGACATCAACAACTGAAAAAAGACTTAATTAAATACACACGATAATTTCACAATATGCGTCGTCAACTATAGAGTTTAACTATTTTTTTATATTAAATAACGTTGTAAATTAATTCAACCTTAAATTACAGGGTAAAGTACTAAATTGGTCTCCTAGGTTTGGGCGTATATTTGTTTTGGTCCTTAAAGTTTAAAGTGTTCTATTTGAATCCAAAAAAGTTTCATTTAGCATCAATTTAGTCCCACAGTGAGATCAAAATTAAATAATTAACAAAATGTCCTACATAACAACAGTACAAAAACAAAATCGATAATCTGGAGAACAAGTACAAGCTCCAGAGACATAAAATCAACCATTGATACATCAATACATTTATTTATTATTTTTTTATAATATAAATAAAATATTTTCTATAAAACTAAAGAAAATGATAAATAAATGTATTGATGCATCAATGGTTGATTTTGTGTCTCTGGAGCTTGTACTTGTTCTCCAGATTATCTTTTGTTCTTGAACTGTTGTTATGTAGGACATTTTGTTAATTATTTAATTTTGACCTCACTGTGGGACTAAATTGATACTAAATGAAACTTTTTTGGATTCAAATAGAACACTTTAAACTTTAAGGACCAAAACAAAATTACGCCCAAACCTAGAGGACCAATTTAGTACTTTACCCTAAATTATATGTTGTGTATTATCGTTATTTACGAAGTTATTAAATTTTTTTGAATATTAAATATTTTAAATAGAAAATTATTTTTTAATTTATAAATTTTAATAATATTATTATAAAAAATTAATAATTATATTAATTTATTTTATTTTAATTAATTAATTAAAAACCATAATAAAGACCAAATTTAATCTTTTTTTATTAGAAAAGAGATAAATATTTTGAGTTTTTAATTTTTTATTTACTATTTATCACATCAAAATAGATGTAGTATTATTTTTTTTTTATGTCAAATGAATCCTAAATAAAGATGGTGATGAGTTTTGTCCCGAGATGGTCTAACCGTCTAATGCTTCAAACCCTTCAACTGAGCTTCAAAAGAGTCAAGAATGATGTGTTGTCACTTGTCAACCCTGAATTGAAGGGGCAACAAGGTCATTTCAGTTAAGTTTGCGTTTCATGGTAAGGAATGGAAGAGAGAGAGAGAAGCAAATGAAGCAATAGTAATGAAGATGGACCAACAAAAGAAGGGAGGAAGAAACTAGCCGTTGGGACATTGGGGTGCGGACTTGCAACTAAAAGGAAGAACCGAAAAAGGAGTGTTGGAACCTCAAAATAAATCAAACCTTCGTTCATTCATTCATTCAATAAAATAAAATTAAAAAGTAGCCGTTTGTGTTTGTAAGAAGAACAAAGAGAGCCTTGTATTGTACTCCTATCTCCCCTTTCTGACAACTTGTCTCCAGTTTTTCTTTCTCCTCTCTCTCTCTCTCTTCCCAAAACAAGATTCCCTCTCTCTCTCTCACGCTCTCGACGCGCCCATTCATCATCAACAATTGTTAAAATGTTAATATTATTGATTCCATTATCATATTAATAGATCAATTTATTAAATTAGATACTATTATAAAATATGTATAATTTAATTTTAATGTAATATTAATGTAAAATAATTTTACACGTGCATCTAATTACGTAACATCATATCATAAAAAATAATTTATTATTTTCATTAACGATACGAATAATCATAAAAAAGACGAATGCGATTGCATAATTATGTAAAATATTTTATGCAGTCTGTGTATCAAAATTAAATTCAGATATATATTAAAATATAATATATAAACTAAAAAAATAATTAATTTTATGAAATCTTTTTATATAAAAATAATATTATAAATTATTAAATTATTTACTCAAACATATTTAATCAAACCTATTAAATTATCTAATAATTTATAATATTAATTTTATATAAAAATAATTATTTGTTAAAAAATGTATTTATAAATATATAATAATTAATTTAATAACTAATTTTTTTAGATGTACCTAGCATTTAAACACAAGATATTAGTAAAGATTTTAGTAGTTAAGTAATGTAGAGTAATAATAACTGTTTTTCAATCTAACCCAAGCTTCTAGTTATTAACTTATGACAATCACGTGCTACTTCTCAGTCTTGCAAGACTTTCTCTTTCCTGCTACTTACTCTCACTACAAAACCCTTCCTCATTCAACTGTTGTTCTCCTGTTTCATTTCCATGTTTCTTCTTAGGAATAGGATTAGCACCACACACTCCCCATTCTCCTCTCCTACATTCTCAACCACAGTGTCTTATGGACACTACTAGAGAGAACAACAACAACAATCAAGTAATCACTTCAACATCATCTGTTTTGGTTTAGTTTAGTATAGTTCACTTCTTCTTGCTACATTAGCTGTTCAAACTCTTACCATTTTCCTTTGCAGGTTATTTATCAACTTGGGATGAGAAATGTAGCACATTGGCACCATCTAAAGTGGTTGTTATTCCTGATTCTGCTGCTGCCATTGAAGCCAGTTTTGTGTGATGACCATTGGGATGGAGTGGTTGTCACACAATCAAACTTCTTAGCCCTTCAAGCATTCAAGCAAGAACTCATTGACCCAAAAGGCTTCTTGAAAAGCTGGAATGACAGTGGCTATGGAGCTTGTTCAGGTGGTTGGGCTGGAATCAAGTGTGCTCAAGGACAAGTCATTGTGATCCAGCTTCCATGGAAGGGTTTGAAGGGACACATCACTCAGAAAATTTCCCAACTTCAAGGCCTCAGAAAACTAAGTCTTCATGACAACCAAATTGGTGGTTCAATCCCTTCATCATTGGGGCTTCTTCCCAATCTAAGAGGTGTTCAACTCTTCAACAACAAGCTAACTGGTTCTGTTCCTCCTTCATTAGGTTCTTGTCCTTTGCTTCAATCTTTAGACCTCAGCAACAATTTACTCACTGGTCAAATCCCTTATACTCTTGGCAATTTAACCAAGCTTTATTGGCTCAACTTGAGCTTCAATTCCTTCAATGGTTCAATACCATCTAGCTTAACTAGTTTACCTTCTTTGACTTTCCTTTCTCTTCAACATAATAATCTCTCAGGTTCAATTCCTAACTCATGGGGTGGTAAAAATGGTTTCTTTAAGCTCCAGAATTTGATCTTAGATCACAACTTCTTGAGTGGAACCATTCCTTCTTTGGGAAGCCTAGTTGAACTCAGAGAGGTTTCTCTTGGTAATAACAATTTTAGTGGAGAAATACCATTTGAAATTGGAAAACTTTCTAGGCTCAAGACATTAGATTTTTCTAACAATGCATTCAATGGAAGCTTGCCTGCTACTATATCAAATTTATCCTCACTCACTCTGTTGAATGTAGAGAACAACCACTTTACTAGTCAAATCCCAGAAGCTTTAGGAAGATTACACAATCTTTCTGTTCTGGTGTTGAGTAGAAACCAATTTGTTGGCCACATTCCTCATAGTATTGGAAATATTTCAACACTTACGCGACTTGATTTGTCGCTGAATAACATCAGTGGCGAAATTCCAGATTCCTTTGCGAATCTAGCTAGTCTTAATTCCTTCAATGTTTCTTACAACAATCTATCTGGTCCTGTTCCCACATTACTTGCCAACAAATTTAACTCAAGCTCATTTGTGGGAAATATTCAATTATGTGGCTATAGCCCTTCAAATCCATGTCCTTCACAAGCTCCTTCACAAGGAGTCATAGTCCCAACTCCTGAATCATCTAAACAACATCATCATAAGAAACTAGGCATCAAAGACATAATTCTTATAGTGGCAGGGGTGCTCCTTGTAGTCCTGGTAACAATTTGCTGCATCCTGCTAGTCTGCCTTATCAGAAAAAGATCAACATCGGATGCGGAACAAGACCGGGCTGCAACGAGAGCTACCACAACAAGGACAGGGAAGGGAATCTCTCCTCCAGCTGGAGCCGGTGATGTCGAAACTGGTGGTGAGAATGGAGGGAAACTAGTCCATTTCGATGGACCATTGGCTTTTACGGCCGATGACCTCTTGTGTGCAACAGCAGAGATAATGGGAAAAAGCACCTATGGAACTGTCTACAAGGCTACATTGGAGGATGGAAGCCAAGCTGCAGTTAAGAGATTGAGGGAAAAGATCACAAAAAGTCAGAGAGAATTTGAGTCTGAAGTTGCTGTGTTAGGGAGAATTAGACATCCAAATCTTTTGGCCCTAAGAGCTTATTACATGGGACCCAAAGGAGAAAAGCTTCTTGTGTTTGATTACATGCCTAATGGAAGTCTTGCTTCCTTCTTACATGGTAAGTCTAAAGTTCTAGCATTTTCTTTTTGAGATAGAACCAAGTTTGCTACGATCATGAAAATTTATTGTTCATTTTGATGCAGCCAGAGGACCAGAAACAGTGATTGATTGGCCAACAAGGATGAGAATAGCGCAGGGCATGGCACGCGGCTTGTTCCACCTTCACTCTCGTGAGAACATCATACATGGGAACCTCACCTCCAGCAATGTGTTGCTTGATGAGAGCACAAATGCCAAGATAGCTGACTATGGTCTTTCCAGGTTGATGACAGCTGCGGCTAACTCCAATGTGATTGCAACGGCCGGAGCATTGGGGTACCGGGCGCCGGAGCTTTCAAAGCTGAAGAAAGCCAACACGAAAACCGATGTATACAGCCTTGGCGTTATCTTGTTAGAACTCCTAACGGGTAAGCCACCGGGTGAGGCTATGAATGGTGTGGATTTGCCACAATGGGTTGCCTCTATTGTGAAGGAGGAGTGGACTAATGAGGTGTTTGATGTTGAGTTGATGAGGGATGCATCAACAAATGGGGATGAGTTGCTCAACACTTTGAAGCTTGCTTTGCACTGTGTTGATCCTACTCCGTCGGCGCGGCCAGAAGCACAGCAAGTGCTCCAGCAGCTGGAAGAGATTAGGCAAGAGGTAGTATCAGCCAGTTCTGGTGATGATGGAGGCATCCCTTCAACTAGCGAATGATATTAAGTAGTGTGTTAGGGGTGCTATAAAAAGTTTTGTAGTTGCCTTCGTTCTTTGGTCTTTAGTTAGTAGAAGTGGGTAGGACTTAAGTGTGTCGTCAATTCTTTCATTCTTGTGTTAATTTTTGCCTGTTTGATTGTTTGTCTGTAAATACTGCTGTTGATTAAGTAAGTGTTTCTACCTTAACACTTCATTTGATAATGGAAATTAGTTCTTCCGAAAGCCAAAAGAAAGTTGTCTGATCATTTGTGTAACTAAGAAGTGTGCTAAGCGCAATTAGTCCTCTATGAATAAATTAGTTTTTGAATCCCTTAACAAGTTTTTAAGTTGCTCAGTTTATCCCCCCCCCCCCCCCACCATTTGCAAAAAGTAGGAAATTGAGAAATGGGGTGATAAGGGATCACATCAAATTTTATTTGAACAAGAATTCTTTTAAGCCTAAGTTGAGGGAGATGTAAGTTTTGAATCAATTATGCATTTAAAATCATATGGGGGAAATCAAATCTAGGAACATAATAATATTTGGTACTTTTGTCATAACACATGCACAGAAATATAAACAAACAAAAACATGATATCTTTCACCCTCTCTACACAGCAGATGATCTCATCTTGCCTTTGCATTCATTTTTTATTCCCGTGCACCACTCAGGTAGCTTATGCCATCTCAAAGTAGTAACAAAAAAAGAAATGTAAATGCTGAACAGGACTCGAATGGAAATATTTGCATGTATTAAATAGAACTTATCCAAATACTTGACAGTAAAACATCCAATCCGAAAGCTAAAGTAAAAGAAGATGCATATACAACTCTGATTAGTTAGAAGTTAAATAGTTGAGACTTAAAAGTTAAAACTAAGTTTGCCGTGTAAAATGTTTGTTCTAAACTAGAAATCAAATAAACAAAAATGTACAGCAAAAACTACAATTCAGCTGCTTCTTTGGAGTATGCAGTAGTCTCTTCTGCAAGCTTCTCCCACACAGCCGCCATCTTCTCCGCATAGCCAGCCTGTAAAATGCATGGTGTCATTGATAATGGTCATTGAAATACAAAAGTCTACCAGACACAGAAGATAAATGATATGTTACTTGATTAACGACAAATCCTCGCAGCATGCTTAAAAAGTCATCATGCCTCTCTTTGTTGATTCTTTCAAGCTCGCTCCTATTATTTTCCTGCACATATTCCACATCGAGAGTTGATAAATGACCAATACCATGGTAGCAGATTAATCAGCTTAATTTTCAAATCGTTCATAGGATCTGTCCTGTGCAGTTGGTTATTGATAATATACGAATTTCTCCCAAACAATATATCGGATAAAGCAGAAATTTCAACCAGGTTTAACCATCAGTGCACTTATCTCATTCTACAGGAACCCAGTAACCCACATATATAAGAAACCTATCTTATCACTTTATTGAATTTATAGATTTTACATGTTAGGATGGCAATAGATCCAGAAATAGAGATTAAATCTGTTACTGAATTTAAAATGCATAAAATAATGTAGTTGGCCATACTCTATATTTTTCATCTGGTATTGTAAAATGTAAACTACTGGAAAGTTGTGGGGAAGAAATTTATAGATCCCAAATTATTATGAAGGCTTTTGACAAAGATGGTATTTACATTTTAGTATGCTTTGATTGCTTAAATGATAAATTTTGATAGTATCTTAAAGTCAATTTTCTAGAAGGGGTATATGAGTGTTTTAAATTCAATGAAAGTATCATACTTGGTTGTCGAGTTATAGTTTGCCAAATTTTCTTCTCCCTAGATTACATAATTGAAACATGAAATAAAAGCATAAAAGGACAGCAATTTATTAGTAGAGACATGAATTGTATAGTAGCCCGTTCTGGAAGTAAATATATATTAATATGGAGAGAAGGCTTTGAACTGAAAGAATAAGGAACAGTAACAGTTATGATGCCCTGGAAAGGGAAAACAGAACTACAAAAATGGTAAGCAAAAAGTTACCTTTATTCGTTCATACTCTCTATCTGCACATGTTTTGGCATTCTCAGTAACTCTAATGGCTTCTTTCAACTCTTCAATTTTTCGCATCCTAGATTTGTCACCTCCAAATATTTTTGATGAAGCAACTTCAAGCTTCTCAATCCTTGAATTTAAAGAAGCTAGTTCTGATGAGAGCATTTGAACAGTCAACAATGCACTTGCCCGGTCAGCAAATGCATTGTTGACTGCCAGCATTGTCCCAAGGTATTCATGTAGTTTATCCTGTGACATATAGAATTAATACTCACCAACAACTCTACTTCAAAATGACAGCCTGAGAGGTATATATATTAGGAAGCTAACACTTCTGCCATCATGATGAAATTTCTCTTGTAGATTTACCAAGAAGTGGCATATGAAAAATTCTAATTCATTATAAATTGTACTTACCAAATGTTTAATTGTTTGTGTGTTAAGCTCTCTATATAACCTGCTTGCTTTAACAGCTGCAGTTGCCACGTTCCTCATGTCAGATGCCCGTGTTCTCTGTGAATCAAATCTAGCTTCTTCTGTCTCAAATTTGGTAAGTTTTACAAAAGCCAACCCTAGTTCACCCATTGTCTCGCCCATGTCCTGCTGATGCTTCACAAGAGACTCAGCCTGCAAATCAATGTTCATAAAATAAAAACCAAGATCAGAATCCAATTCAGCATTTATAGAAGGAATAACAATGCCATTCTTTGTATAATTCAGCCAAAACCGCAAGTGTAATCATTTCCCACAACAAATATGGCAATGAGACTTCAAAATAGATAAGTTTGTTGGTCCGATAATTCAGTTTAAAATAACTCATGCATTGCTGCATAAGTAATTAAATTTCTGTCTTTCAATTCAATCACCTAAATTAACAACCACCATTTCCCCACAATACCAAGGCATCCAACCAAAACACCTAAATGAAAATAACCCCCCAAAACAAGAGGGGGAAAAAAAACAAAACTAGGCGAACACAAACCTGCTGAGAAACACCGCTAAGTTGTTGCTCAAACTCTACCAATTTTTCCTTCCTTTCCAAGAACTCCTTATCCTCCTCCACAACCAAAGGCTTGCTCCCACCCCAATCATTCGTAACAGACTGTTTCAGCTCCTTAAAAATCCTAAGCAAGTCCCTCCCACCCTTTGCAGGCTGCACCACCTCGCTCAATTCTCCTGCAGTAGCAACTTCACTCCCAAACAGCTGCTTTGGCAATTTCACTGCCCCGTCAAGCATCCGTGACGCCACATCGGTGCTCTTCTGCAGCGGCAGCCTTCCCTTTGCCTCCAAGAACAGCCTCAGCTCCTCACTCCGCCGGATTACCGGGTGTGCAGCCAGTTTCCTTAGGTACTTCTCCAGGGCCGCCCTCCTCTGCTCCACAAACTCCTGCTTCTGCATCACCTGGTATCACAATCACAATAAATCAGAACACAAACAACTCAATTGGTGCACCATAGACACCATGCACTCGCTCATACAGTAACATACCTCTGTCAGTATGTAACCAACTGCTAACAACTCAGTACTTATAAATAACCGTTTTCTGTTATGTACAAGTAAATTAGTGCATTAAAGAAACTATGCAATTGCTCATTCATTAACACAATCGTGCAACTAACTCCTAACAAACTCTTAAAACTATAACCGTTTTTTTTCTGTGGAAATTGTTGATACCTGGCTCTCAACTGTGCTCTTGTCGGGCCGGACAGGTACAAAGTAACCGCGGTAAGACTCGGCGAGGCGATCGGAAAGAGTAACGACGTCACGGAAGCGGCGGCGGACGGCGAACTCGGATGTGGAGCTGCCGAATTCAGGGAGGTCAGTACGGGTGGTGATGAGGTAAGTGTAGAAGGTGGTGGCGGCGCCGGGGACGAGGGAGGCAGAGGTTTCCTGCTCCTTCTGAGGGTCAGAGACGAAGATGTAGAGATAATCGGAAACAGATCCGGATCCGGATCGGGAGGGGAGTTCATCGGTTAAAGTGTTACGGTTGTGGTGGTGACTGTGGTTGGTGCCGTTGGAGGAGGAGGAAGAAGAAGAATCGAATGAAGTGAAGATGGCTTCAGCATAGGAGGGAGGGTCGAGGAAGGAGTTGAAGGTGGTGGGGGATTTGGGGGATTGGGTGGAGGGGAGTAAGGGGTGGTGGTGATCGGGTTTAGGGTTTGGGGGCGGTTGAAGGGGGTTGGAGGGTTCATCGTGGAGGAGGAGGGATTCCATGACGCCGTCGTCGTCGTCGGGGTCTTGTTGGAAATCGTGGTGGTTCATCATTGTTGCGATGGAAGGTGAATAGGGTGATTGGAGGATTTGAATCTCAGTGGGATTTGGTGTGGTGGATCATTGCATGGACAAGCTTCAAGCTTCAAGGTTGAAAGATTGAATGTGAAGAAGACGAAGAAGAAGAAGAGTAGAAGACAGTGAGTGACGACTCGGCCTCCTTCGTGAGTCAACTCGGACCTCAAAACCGGCAGCACTTAATATCAACAAAATATTATTTATAATTCAAAATGGAAAAAGGAAAAAGGAAAAAGGAAAAAGGAAAAAGAAAAAAGATAAATACAAGAGAGATTAACTTACGGCTTATTAATTTGGATATGGAAAATATTGTGGTGTATTGGCTGAAAATGAAAATGAAGATACTGTGTGTATTACACACACATGGACGTGTCAGATGGACACACAATACGCAGGGGGCATGGAAGCTAGGTGGCACGATGTGGTTGAGCCAACTACACAGCATGCAGGAGGCGTGCTGACATGTCGAAAATTGATTGGTCCAAGTATGCATCACGTGGGGGCGTGCTGAGTCAGCACGCAGGGGCGTTCTGACACGTGTCAAAGTGTGATTGGCTGAGGCAGACAGCACGTGGGGGACGTGTTAGGTGCACCCCTTTATATAAGGCAGAGTTCGATGGTGTTTTGCATACTGAATAAGAGTTGAGTGTGTTTTCAGTGTTCTTTGAGGTTGTTGTTAGTGTAATGGAGGGTACCGCAAACTTGGTGGTGTATCGCAACGGTGAGATAATACATAATACTCATGAGGGAGTGAGGTTTGTGTCCCAGAATCCGTTTTTGTTTGTGGTTCCATGCACGATGACGTTAATGGAGCTGCAGAACGGCCTCTGTCAAACCATGGAGAACGGTACGTTAATGAGAGTGAGCAGAATCCTGTACCGGAATCCGGTTGTAGTGTTTGGTGGTCTAGTATAGTTTGATACCATGCCGATCACTGATGAAGCGAGTATGCAGAATATGTTTCAAATTCACCGGCAGACCCAAATGCGACACCCACAGATTGAGTTGTACGTTGAGTTTGAAGCTGTAGAGCCAGTAGCGGTTCAAAATGATATAGATATAGATGATGATAGAGCTGCAGTGTACGATTGAATGAATAGTGACAGCGAAGAGGACTTCGAAGCCACTCATGAAGCCGGCGACGAAGATGAGGATGGTGATGTGGAAATTGAGGCAGCAGCAGAGAATGTAGTGGTTCATCCCTCGAGCAGTCAACCGATGGGGATTCCACCTTTTATGCGTGAGTTGGATCTCGACGCGATGCATGTCCCCGAGTTTCCGGAATATGCAAACATTGGTACGTGTTGACTAAGTAATAAGTTTTTGTTAGTTTATACTTTGGATTGATCAATAAACGATGATTTCGGCTTTTTGTAGGCGTTGCTGATCCTGAGGACGGAGAGTTTCGGATTGGAATGGAATACAGTTCTAGAAAGTCGGTCGTCGCAGCAATTAGAAGTTTCACTATATCTAGAGGAGTTGACTATAATGTGTATGAGTCTGAGTCACAGACGTTCTATGCAAAATGCAAGATGTACGGGCGTGGATGTGACTGGCTTATCCGAGCCAACTTGATATGAAAAAAAGGTTGTTGGGAACACGTGCACGATCGGAACGATTTCACAAGATCATTCCAAGTTGGACTCGGATACAGTTGCTGAGGTTATAAGGCCATTGGTCGAGACGAACCCGTCCATCAAGGTGAAATCTATAATTGCGGAAGTCTAGTCAAGGTTCAACTATACCATCAGTTACCGAAAGGCTTGGTAGGCAAAGCAGAAGTCCATAGCCAAAGTTTTCGGTGGTTGGGAGGATTCTTACCAAGCCTTGTCATGGTGGCTCTCGGTCATGGTGCAGAAGATGCCTAGTTCAGTTGTCCAAATAGAAACACAACCACTGTACAACGGAAATGAGGAGGCACAAGGTGTAAAAATACTTCATCGTGTATTTTGGAGTTTCAATCCATGCATTAGGGCATTCAAGCATTGCAAGCCCCTGGTTCAGGTTGACGGCACACACCTATACGAAAAATACAAAGGTACACTTCTAGTCGTTGTTGCACAAGATGGGAACCAGAACATTGTGCCTATTGCCTTTGCCTTGATGGAAGGGGAGACAGTTGATGCGTGGCACTTCTTTCTCAGGAATCTGCGAACGTATGTTGTTAGAAAAGACGGTGTGGGTATGATCTCAGACCGGCATGAGTCAATACGGGTAGCAGTTAATCGTTCCGGTGGTGACTGGCAAACTCCAAGAGCATGGTGGATGTTTTGTATAAGACACATCGGCAGTAACTTCTTAAGGGCATTCAAAGTCCCTCACTTGCAGAAGCTTGTTGTCAACATAGGGTATTCAAGAACAGTGGAGGAGTACAATATCAACTCTAAGAGGTTGGAAGAGCGAGGCGATGCATATGCCAGGTGGTGCGATGCCATCGGACTCAGACATTGGGTATTGGCATTCGACGAGGGACATCGATGGGGCCATATGACAACGAACCTTGTCGAGTGCATTAACTCAGTGTTGAAGGGTGCCCGTAATCTACCTGTGTTGGCGCTGTTTCGAGCAACATATTATAGGTTAAATGAACTCTTTATGCGGAAGAGTGCCGAGACTCACGAACCAAGCGTGCTGGATTTACGTACTCCGTATTTGCGCAACAGCGGATAGAAGCAAATATGCAACAGGCTGGGAATATGGTTGTGCACCGCTTTGATAGACGAAATGAGGTGTTTGAGGTGCGCGAAATGACTACTGAAAAGGTGTTAGTTGTTGATCTTGCGCGACGGACGTGTGACTGTGGGCACTTTCAGGTTGAACGAATACCATGTCGCCATATTATTGCTTGCTGTGCTAACCAGCGTCTCGATTGGCAGTTGTATGTGCATGATGTGTACAAGATGACGGAGGTTCGTAAGGTATATAGATTTGAGTTCACACCATTATGAGATCCCAAGACATGGCCTGCTTATGAGGGACCCACATTGGTCGCTAATCCCGCCCTGAGGCGAACGTCTAAAGGCAGTCCCAAACTGACCCGATACTTGAATGAAATGGACTCACGTGACATGCGTGGTCTTCGGATATGCCGTCTCTGTGGTGCTCAGGGTCATAGTCGGAATAGGTGTCCGCAGCGTGCTGGACCGAGTGGTGCTGGTTCGTAGTTTAATGTGGTCATGTTTGTACTTTTTAATTTGCATTTTGTCGGTTGATGCTTTTGAAATTAGACGTGTTTGTATTTTTCAATTGAAGTCTATCCATTGATATTTTAATGTCTGCTTAATATTGTCATTAACTGATTTCCTTAAGTTAATATACAAAAAAAAGAACTACAGGTTACATATGTTAACAAACCAAACATTAAACACGAATTACATTAACTTAATTCTGAAAATAAAATCTAGATAACCTAAACCGAAGCTCACTTCTTTCCAGCTAAGTAGTTCAATCCCTTACCCATAATGTCCTGACCGAACCGCGATGGAGTATACCTATCAGGTGGATTTTGCTCCGTCCGTAGGTCATATGGGTGACCTCGAACTGAGTCATCCACCCCCGGAGCTCCCGAACGACTTGCCTCTGTAGGAGCGGCCGACCCACCTGCATCTGTCGAAACGGCCGACCCGCCTGCCTCTGCTGGAGCGGAATAGGGTCAACCCTAACAAACAGAAGATTTGACATCTGACGTATCTCCTGGTGGACTCCTCAGTGTCCAACGACTCTGCATCTCTGATATGTCGAACCCAACCCAACTTTATATAGGACTTCGAAGAATGAATGACTGATGGCTCATGACCGAATATCGCTATGTTATGACTTTGAAGGAAGTCGCCACTACTATCTGTCCATCCACTGACAGGCTCTCCATCAATGGGTAGGCCGAATATATGAGCGACATCATCTAATGTCACTGTAATCTCACCGACCGGCAATACAAAGTTGTGGGTTTCTGGCCTCCACCTCTCAACCAGAGCAGCTAACATGGGGTGAAATCCTCTTATGACTCCAATTCTAGAGACGTGATAGAATCCCGTAGCGCGTAAGTAGTTCTCCACCATCGGATTCCACGACTGTGGCGGATCCAGTTTACACACCAACAAATTCCTGTTAGGCTGCATCAACAAAAATATATGTTACATTAATTAAATAATAATCCTTATAAATATTTTAATAAACATTCACATATTTATTTTAATATCTTATTTATTAAAATATTTAACATAGCTTATCTATTTATTTATTTATTTATTTATTAAAAATTTAAATTCTTTATTTATTTATCAAATAAAATATTTAATCCTTACCAAAAAAAATTTGTGCGATAACAGTATTCAATAACATTTATCACATATTATTTACTAATCTTTAGTTATCAAATTATTTATTTTTTCAATTTTTTAATAACAATATATTTTATACATTTTACATATTTAATTTATTATTATAATATTTATTTATTAATATACGCAACATATTTATGTTTAAAAAGTCAAAATATTTTTTTTCTTGAATATATTCATAATAACAAAAATTAAAAAAATAATTAAAAAATTCCATATTCTTATTTCGTTTATTTTATTTTATACAAACTATTAATATATTGTTAAAATATTTATAAAATACAAAAAATAATATTCTCATTACAAAATATATATACATAAAAAAATATAAATACATAAAAAATAAACTTTAAATACAGAAGAAATTAAAATTTGCCAACTTACATAAATAGGATGATGCAAATAGTTGATAATATGTTCCTCAAATGCCATATAATTACATACTATTTTTTTTAATCCCTTAAACTAAAAAAATGTTTCACCGTAGAAATTTTTACCTCACTACTATTAACTACTACTCACTACACTCTTCTCATCCTAAACCTATACACTAGACAGCCCACACTTCTTTCCTTCCCTCTAATTTTTTTGCCTCACCACCTATTTGATTAACAATGACAAAGAAGAAGAATGCATATATATAGAAGAAGGAGAGAGTTCGCTAGATCCCGGAGGAGGGCTGTCCCTGCATGCCGGCAGTCTGCAACACGCCCCCCGCGTGGTGCAGCAACAGCATTGGAACTCCGCAAATCTCTGCTGTGCTTCACGGGTCTCCAAGCACCACGTCTCCCGTGGTGAGCCAGCACACCCCTGGCGTGTTGAAGGAGTGCCACCACGTCGCAGGAAGCATGCCCCCGGCGGTTGCCACATCGCCACTCGCTCAGGTACCACGCCTTCGACGTATTGACCGTGAGTTCCATACTACGGCAATACTCTTCCTTGACCAATATCCAGCCAATACACCACCCTTGCATCCATAAGAAAAATAATTTCTGTTAACTTACATTATTCTTTTTCTTATTATCTTTGATCAAATCAAAAAATAAAAAAACAATGACCTTTGAGATATCAAAAGGTAATTTTGTGATGAGTAATATAGGCTAAATGCTCCAATTATTCCTACATTAGCAATTTATTTTGTTATTTTTGTAAGTTTAAGCATTTGATTGAAATTCAAAGATAAAACAGGAGTAAGTTAACAAATTATTTAGAATGAAAACAAAAGAGAATTTTGCTAATCCATTATGTTATATGTATGTAATATTTATTGCATTACAAAATACATATTAAAAAAGTATTCAACACTTAACATCAAATTTATCTCGGTTTTAACTTTTAACTGGAACCCAAGCATAGGTGATAGGTGAGAGTGAAATAGTTGGAGTCCTGGAGATGCATGAGAAACCCGTTTATTTTGTGTGTCACGTTCGATGCTTTCTATCAATCAATCATTTTGTGGAAATTTCTAATCATAATCTCGATAAATCAATTTTATTTTTAATTTTTTTCCTGTCAATTTTTCAAACCCAACAACTCTTTACCATCTAATAAAGCAAAAGAGTGAAATTTAATTATCATTAAATTTATAATTTAGTATAAATAAATTTTATTATTTTATTAATTTTTTATTAAAAAACTTTTTTTTTATGGTATTCCTCAGTCCAATAACCCAAGAATTTATCGCTGACCAATGAATTGTCGCATGCACAAGATTCAGAATTTGAATCCAACTTGATTAATTAAAAAAAAAAAAAACTATTCCTATTATTATTGCCTATGAATCAAGTTAATAATTACCCTTTCTCTTCAGAAAGCCCAATAATAATTGTAAAGTTACTTTTTCATGTGGGTTTTCTTTTCGGTTCTTCTTCTTCTAGTCTTCTACAATGCTTTTTCTAACTTTTCGTCTTTTTTCGGACGCATACCTTTTGTCTTTTCTGGGTCCAACATATGGGACATTTTTTACTTTGGATTATGATAGTTGGACCATAACAGGCCCATAACTGAGGAAGAGGCCCAATAATAATAAAGCCTACATGAATGAAGAAGAGCACTGGACCCAGTTCCACCAAAAACAAAGATTTATTGGATTCTAATTTCTATGTCCCACACTCCCCACCCAACGAATTTGATGATCAGAAGGGGAAAAAGTAAATAAAAAATTAGTGATTATTTACAATGAATCACTTGATCTTGTATGAAATAAGAGCAACTTTATGGATTTATTAACTTTAGAAAGTCACAACAATGGATAATTTTTAAAATTAACATTCAATTTGGTTCCTATACTTACATATGAATCTTAGTTTAATCTCTGAAATTTTAATTATTTCTAATTAGTTCCTAAAATTTACAAACGTGACTCATATTAGTTCTTGAGACAAATTTTAGTACCAAGCATTAATGAAGCGCTAATATTGACAATCAGATATCACGCTAGAACTTGTAAAATGACGTAGTTTTGGTTTTGACATTTAAATAGTCTCAAAACGACAATGTATCATTTGTTTTGGAAAAAAAAGTTTCGATAAATATCACTTACGACATTACTTTTGGACTATTTGAATAAAAAAAATCAAAATAGCATCACTTTATAGAGTCTAACATGACACTCGACTATTCACGTCAGTATTCTGTTAATATCTGTGCGCCAAAAATGGATGTCGAAACTAATATGAACTATGTTCTCAAAGTTCGGAAATTAAACAAAAAATAGTTAAATTTTCATGAACTAAATTAAATTTTATGTATAAGTTCAAAGACCAAATTGAGTATTATCTTTAATTTTTACTTTATTGGGAAAGCAACTCTTTGTGAATCCTAAGACCATCTCCAGTAGAAAACTCATTTCAGTCTCTATTTATGGCCCACCTGTCATAAAAAGTGACTCCACATCAGATTTTGCGTCATAACCAATAAATAGGAACTCAATGAATCTCTCTCTTCTCCATTAGAAGGAACTAACTTTAATCCCAATTGTGGTCCTACCTAATTAATTAATTAAGTAATTAAAATTAATATAATTATTATTTTTTTATAACAATATTATTTAAATTTATAAATTTAAAATAATTTAATATTATAAAATATTAAAATAAATAACTTAAATTTGATTAGTATTTTAAATTTTATAAATAAAAATAAATAATCCAACTAAAAATTATTTTATAATATATAAAAATTAAATTTATTTTTTATGTAAAATAAATTTAATTAATTATGATTTAATATAACAATATAAATAATAATTGATGTTGATTTAACATAATTATTTATATTAATTATAATTTAATATAACTAATTATTAAATAATTAATATAAATAATTAATTAAATAGATATATAAGTATTTAATATATATATTTAATATATTTTTTATTTTTTTTATTAACTTATCACATTACATGATTTTATTGGTTATTGCAAGTCCCTACTTAGAGGGATTCTCAACTTTGATTTCCGTGAAAAGCCCTCTTTTCCTTTTCACTCCAATGGTAATTGAGTCCCCATATGTCAGAAGAGGAACTCTATTTCTTAGCATTGGAGTTGCTGTAAAGATAAAAGCAGCGACTAAAATGGCAATTAATTGATGAGCAAGTTAAGTAATTACTGAGTATTTAACATCTCAAATTAGAATATTTTGTCTCATTCTTTTGCTTTAATTATGCTAAAAGGTTCTTACTTAGGAAATGGGATATAGTTCTTATTTATTGTCAGGTGCCCTTTTTTAATAGTAAGAAACTTCCCCCCATTAATTAAAGGCTTCACATTAAATTTGTTATCAAACTCGGATTAAATTGGAGCATTAGTTATTCTTTATTACAAAAATATTTAGAAAATAGTAAAAAAATCTGTTTAAACACTATTAAAAAAAATCACTTTTAATGGTGATAAAAAAGTCGCTAATATATTTACGATATTAATCATCATTTGCTTTGTTGTCAAAAAGTTTTAATGACAATTATATAATTGACATTAAAGATATTTTTAATGGTCTCAAAAAAAAAATATATATATAATTACTATAAAAACATAAGTTAAATAAGATATATAGTAATCTATTATATTATTACCATTAAAAATTTTTTGTTGTAGTAAAAGCAATTAATTACTGCTTGTCCTATTTTATATTTTTTAATTACTACTAAAATAATTAAGTAATATTATATATAAAATTATAAATATTAAATTAAATAAGATACCTTAAGTTATTATCTCTCTAATATTACCGTTTTTATTAAACCTTATTTACTACAGAAATAATTTATTCAAACCTTTGAAAATTCATTGTCTAATTTAAAGGGGGGAAAAAAAGGGAAATTAAATATCTACCACTTTAATTGTTAATGTCTATTATTATCAAAAGGTTGTGTTATTTTGTTACACTAACCTGGCTAGTCTAATAAACATGGAGTAACATGATGATGACTAGCTTAAGCTAGGTTCATTGACTTATTAGCAATAATATGCATCATTCAGCAATAATAATAATTACTTCTATTATTACCGTATTTCTTTAGTTCAAATTAGGATTAGGATGTTGTTAGATTTCAATTAATGTGCTGGTAATCAATCGGCATAGTGGACCTAATTGATTTTTTATGAGAAAAATATTTTGATGCTTCACTGCCATATAAAGCACTTATTATTGATTAGTCACAAAAAAAAAAAAAAAAAAACACTTATTATTGATTGAATGCTATTGGTTAGGCGAGTGGTCACACTGATATTGACAAATAGTCAATTGCTGTTTTTTTTCCCTGAGATCCTAGATTTTTCATGACCTTATTATATTATTCTTGCTATCAAGATCATCTTGCAAGAAGTTAAAAATATGAATATATATATATGACGTTGTGTCCTTTAATAAATTTTGGGGTAAATATATAACTTCTCCTAAAATTAGGTGACACTCCTCTAGTCCTCTATTTGTATATATGTACATTTATTTTTTTTTTAAATTAAAGTGTTGTAATACTTAGTAGAATAAAGAGATAAGTACTTTTTTCGTCCCTAAAGTTTGAGGTCAAAATTAAAATCGTCTCCGATCTTTTTTTGTTATTAAAATCATCTTCAACGTTACAAAACGTTTATAAAATCGTCATTTTCTACTTCAATTTTATTTTTTTTTACCAAATTATTCTTATTAAATAATAAAAATAATTTAAAAATTATAAAATAAAATAAAAAAGAAAAACAAAGGAAGGGGAAGGGAGAATCACGCAAAGGGTGAGGGGCAGGGAAAAAGAAGGGGGAAGGGGAAGGGGGAGGTGCACCCGCCGCCGCCCCTGCGTCCAACCCGCAGCCACCGGCCGTCGCAAGCTTGCATGGAGGCACCACCGCTGCCGTCCAGGTCCCGACCCTCCGCTGTTCACTGTTCGAGTTCTCCCTGCCTCTTCCCGAAGCCGCCACTTGCCCCTGCAAGCCCTCGCCGCTTTGTCCTCCGTCTCGATTCCAAGGGAAGACCGCCACTAGGAGTGGTGGTGGATTAGTCACGCACTTCTCCCTTCCGCGCCGCGAAATCACCGACGGCGGCTCTACTCCTCACATCGTCATCAGTGGCGGTTGTTCGTGGGTTCGGCGCCTCCCAAGGAAGAAACCGAGCCCTGTCCCGTCGCCGCCGCTGGAGTGAGGTCCCGTCGCCATCGAGCCCTGTTGTTGCTTCTACTTTTCTGCTTTTGCTTTCTGCCTTCTGCTTCTATTTTTGCTTTTGTTGTTGCTTCACAATTGTTGATTCACCCTTCACAATTGTTGTTATTAATTTATTATTGGTGATACTGCTTCTGATTATAGTAAATTAGTAATTGCTTCTGATTATAGTAATTGCATGATGATGATTTGGCTATGGTGGCAGTGATGAAGAAAGGGAGAGTGAGGAGGTGCAAAGGGGAAGAGGTGATGGAAGTGTGAGAAGCTGGAAGGGGATTGGGGAAGAGTGAGAAGAGGAATAAGGGGAGGAGGGGTGGGGGTTACGGTGAGGGGGTGAGGGAGTGGGGTGAGGGGTGGGGGGTTACGGGAGTGGGAGGGGGTGGGGGTTTAGTTTTGTTTTAATTTTTAAATTATTTTTATTATTTAATAAGAGTAATTTGGTTAAAAAAAATAAAATTGAAGTAGAAAAGGACGATTTTATAACGTTTTGTAACGTTGAGGATGATTTTAATAACAAAAAAAGGTCGGGGACGATTTTGATTTTGACCTCAAACCTTAGGGACGAAAAAAGTACTTATCCCTAGAATAAATTATCATATGTACTCATAAAAGATACAAATACTACAACAAATTCGGATTGAGGCAACCCTTTAAAAATGTTGTCTATAATAAGGGAAAAAGGCAACACTTTCCGACAAAAAGCAACGCTTTATATTGTAACATTTTTTTAGTGTTGTTTTAGATATCAAAGACAACAATTTTTGTGGGTGGCCAAAAATTTGGTTATCTTAGCCTTATTCAAAGGTAACTCGTAAAAAATGTTGTCTTTGCCTATCTAAGGCAACTTTTGTTAAATGTTGCTTCGAATAAGGGTTACCTTAGGCAAAAAATGTTGTAGTGAAATGCTGACAAATGTACCTATCAAATAAAAAAAGACCATTGTATTCATAAAAGATGAATTTCGTGTGACGGAAATACTCAAACCCTAAAAAATTATTCAAAAATCTTAAATTACCCTTCTCTCCACCACTGCTACCACCATATTCACTCTCTCTCTCTCTCACACTCTACCTCTCTCTTTCTAAATCTTCTTCCAACTCTCTGATGAGTGTCCTAATTTCAAAAATCCAGTTTCAAAGCCAAATTTTGAAGCAGCATCCCCAAATTCACGTCACCCGTTGCAGCCACCACAAAAACCATTGTGATCGTAGTAGCAACATCAGGAACGGAACTTTCATTACCACCACCATTCAACAAAAGCCCCTTGAACAAACCACAAATCTCACCAAAAAGCCCATTTTTCGAGCACACAAGCATAATCGAGTTCCACGAAACCAAGTATCTTTGAGACATTTTCTCAAACACCTTGAATGCACTCTCCACAAACCCACATTTACTATACATAGCAATAAGCACATTCCCCACAAAAGAATCAGAGCACAGTCCCAGCTTCAAAGCAAGCGCGTGAAGCGCTTCCCCGAGTTTCACCTCTGTGAGCCCAGCGTAGGCCTTAACAGCACACGGTAGCGTGAAATTATCCGGCTGAAGTCTTGCCAACGAAGAGCAAAATAGCGTTGCGATAGAGCACGTAGCTGCTAAGAAGCGTATTGCTGAGGAATATGTCTTTCTTATTGTAGAGGGTGAGGCGCATTGGTGTGCGAAATCGTGATCATTACTTCCTTGGTAACAGCACTAAAAACTCAATACGCACGTTCATGATCTTAATTCTGTTTCACAACTTCGTACAGCTAACCAGCAAGTGCACTGGGTCGTCCAAGTAATAAACCTTACGTGAGTAAGGGTCGATCCCATGGAGATTGTTGGCTTGAAGCAAGCTATGGTCACCTTGTAAATCTCAGTCAGACGGATTCAAATGTATTAAGAGATTAGAGTGTACTAAAAGATAATTAAAATAGGATAGAGATACTTATGTAATTCATTGGTGAGAATTTCAGATAAGCGTATAGAGATGCTTTTCGTTCCTCTGAACCTCTGCTTTCCTGCTGTCTTCATCCAATCATTCCTACTCCTTTCCATGGCAAGCTGTATGTTGGGCATCACCGTTGTCAATGGCTACTTCCCGTCCTCTCAGTGAAAATGGTCCAAGATGCTCTGTCACGGCACGGCTATTCATCTGTCGGTTCTCGATCATACTGGAATAGGATCCATTGATCCTTTTGCGTCTGTCACTACGCCCAGCACTCGCGAGTTTTAAGCTCGTCACAGCCATCCCTTCCCAGATCCTACTCGGAATACCACAGACAAGGTTTAGACTTTTCGGATCTCAGGAATGGCCATCCATGGGTTTTAACTTATACCACAAAGACTCTAATATCTCGGACTCGGTCCCCTGTATTAGATATCCAAGAGATATCCATTCAATCTAAGGTAGAACGGAAGTGGTTGTCAGGCAGGCGTTCATAAGTTGAGAATGATGATGACTGTCACGATCATCACATCCATCATATTGAAGTGCGAATGAATATCTTAGAAGCGGAATAAGTTGAATTGAATAGAAAAACAGTAGTACTTTGCATTAATCTTTGAGGAACAGCAGAGCTCCACACTTTAATCTATGGTGTGTAGAAACTCTACCGTTGAAAATACATAAGTGATGAAGGTTCAGGCATGGCCGAATGACCAGCCCCCATAAAGGTCTAAGATAGCATAAAACTAATCAAAGAGAATGATCCGAAGATGATAAAAAGTCCTATTTATACTAGACTAGTTACTAGGGTTTACAGAAATGAGTAAATGATGCAGAAATCTACTTCTGGGACCCACTTGGTGTGTGCTTGGGTTGAGCATTGAGCTTTACACGTATAGAGGTCTTTCTTGGAGTTGAACGCCAGTTTGTAACCTGTTTCTGGCGTTTAACTCCACTTTGCAACTTGTTTCTGGCGTTTGACTCCAGAATGCAGCATGGAACTGGCGTTCAATGCCAGTTTACGTCGTCTATCCTTAATCAAAGTATGGACTATTATATATTTCTGGAAAGCCCTGGATGTCTACTTTCCAACGCAATTGAGAGCGTGCAATTTGGAGTTCTGTAGCTCCAGAAAATCCACTTTGAGTGCAGGAAGGTCAGAATCCAACAGCATCTGCAGTCCTTCTTCAACCTCTGAATCTGATTTTTGCTCAAGTCCCTCAATTTCAGCCAGAAATTACCTGAAATCACAGAAAACACACAAACTCATAGTAAAGTCTAGAAATGTGAATTTTAATTAAAAACTAATAAAAATATACTAAAAACTAACTAAATCATACTAAAAATTATGTAAAAACAATGCCAAAAAGCGTATAAATTATCCGCTCATCACAACACCAAACTTAAATGGTTGCTTGTCCCCAAGCAAATGAAAATCAAATAGGATAAAAAGAAGATAATATACTATAAATTCTAAAATATCAATGAAACTTAGCTCCAATCAGATGAGCGGGACTTGTAACTTTTTGCCTCTTGAATAGTTTTGGCATCTCGCTTTATCCATTGAGGTTCAGAATGATTGGCATCTATAGGAATTTAGAATTCAGATAGTGTTATTGATTCTCCTAGTTCAGTATGTTGATTCTTGACCACAGCTACTTTATGAGTCTTGGCCATGGCCCTAAGTACTTTGTTTTCCAGTATTACCATCGGATACATAAATGCCACAGACACATAACTGGGTGAACCTTTTCAGATTGTGACTCAGCTTTGGTAAAATTTCCAATTAGAGGTGTCCATGGTTCTTAAGCACACTCTTTCTTTTGCTTTGGACCTCGACTTTAACCGTTCAGTCTCAAGTTTTCACTTGACACCTTCACGCCACAAGCACATGGTTAGGGACAGCTTGGTTTAGCCGCTTAGGCCAGGATTTTATTCCTTTAGGCCCTCCTATCCACTGATACTCAAAGCCTTGGATCCTTTTTATTACCCTTGCCTTTTGGTTTTAAGGGCTATTGGCTTTTTGCTCTTGCCTTTTGGTTTAAAGAGCTTTTGGCTTTTTCTGCTTGCTTTTTCTTTTTCTTTCTTTTTTTTTGCAAGCTTTTGTATTCACTGCTTTTTCTTGCTTCAAGAATCATTTTTATGATTTTTCAGATTATCAAATAATATTTCTCCTTTTTCCTTATTCTTCAAGAGCCAACATATTTAACATTCAGTAAACATCAACTTCAAAAGACATATGTACTGTTCAAGCATTCATTCAGAAAACAAAAAGTATTGTCACCACATCAAAATAATTAAACTAGTTTCAAGGATGAATTCGAAACCATGTACTTCTTGTTCTTTTGTTTTTAGAACAGTTTTCATTTAAGAGAGGTGATGGATTCATATTCATAACTTTAAGGCATAGACACTTAGACACTAATGATCATGTAATAAGACACAAATATAAATAAACATAAAGCTCAAAAATTGAAAAAAAAAAACAGAAAAATAAATAAACAATGAGATTAAGGAATGAGTCCACCTAAGTGAGGGTGGCGTCTTCCTCTTCTTGAAGAACCAATGGTGCTTTTGAGCTCCTCTATGTCTCTTCCTTGTCTTTCTTGCTCCTCCCTCATAGCTCTTTGATCTTCTCTAATTTCATGGAGGATGATGGAGTGCTCTTGGTGCTCCACCCTTAGTTGTCCCATATTAGAACTTAATTCTCCTAGGGAAGTGTTGATTTGTTCCCAATAATTCTGTGGAGGAAAGTGCATCCCCTGAGGCATCTCAGGAATTTCATGGTGAGGAATTTCCTCATGTCCATGATCTCTTGTTAGCTCCATTCTTTTCTTAGTGATGGGCTTATCCTCTTCAATGAGGATATCTCCCTCTATGTCAATTCCAGCTGAATTGCAGAGGTGGCATATGAGGTGAGGAAAGGCTAACCTTGCCCAAGTGGAGGACTTGTCAGCCACCTTGTAGAGTTCTTGAGGTATAATCTCATGAACTTCCACCTCTTCTCCAGTCATGATACTATGGATCATGATGGCCCGGTCTATAGTAACTTCAGACCGGTTACTAGTAGGAATGATTGAGCGTTGAATGAACTCTAGCCATTCCCTAGCCACTGGTTTGAGGTCATGCCTTCTTAGTTGAACCGGCTTGCCTCTTGAGTCAATTTTTCATTGAGCTCCTTCCACACATATGTCCATAAGGACTTGGTCCAACCTTTGATCAAAGTTGACCCTTCTTGTGTAGGGGCGTGCGTTCTCTTCCATCATTGGCAAGTTGAACGCCAGCCTTACATTTTCCGGACTGAAATCTAAGTATTTCCCTCGAACCATAGTAAGCCAGTGCTTTGGATTTGGGTTCACACTTTGATCATGGTTCCTAGTGATCCATGCATTTGCATAGAACTCTTAAACCATTAAGATCCCGACTTGTTGAATGGGGTTGGTGAGAACTTCCCAACCTCTTCTTTGAATCTCAAGTCGGATCTCCGGATACTCATTCTTCTTGAGCTTGAAAGGAACCTCAGGGATCACTTTCTTCTTGGCCACAACTTCATAGAAGTAGTCTTGATGGACCTTAGAGATGAATCTCTCCATCTTCCATGACTCAGAGGTGGAAGCAATTGCCTTTCCTTTCCTCTTTCTAGAGGTTTCTCTGGCCTTAGGTGCAATGAATGGTTATGGAAAAACAAAAAGCTATGCTTTTACCACACCAAACTTAAAATATTTGCTCGTCCCCGAGCAAAAGAAGAAAGAAAGAAGTAGAAGAAGAAGAGAATGGAGGAGATGGAGGGAGAAGTGGTTTCGGCCAAGGGGTGAAGAGAGGGTTGTGTTGTGTGAAAATGAAGAGGGAATGAGGGGTTTATATAGGAGTGGGGAGGGGTTTAGGGTTTGGCTATTTAGGGTTGGGTTTGGGAGGGAAATTATTTTGAATTTAAAGGTAGGTGGGGTTTTTTTGGGAAGAGAGGATGGATGTGAGTGGTGAAGAGGTGACGGGGAAGAGTGATTGAGTTGATTGGTGAGGGGTATTTGGGGAAGAGTGTTATGAAAATGTGTGAAGAGGAGAGAAAAAGGGTAGGTGGGGATTCTGTGGGGTCCGCAGATCCTGAGGGAATCCTGTGGGGTCCACAAATCCAGTGGGGCCAAGGACTTAACATCCCTGCTCCAATTAGGCATGTAAAACGCCCTCTGTAGGCAATCCTGGCGTTTAACGCCAGATTGCAGCATGTTTCTGGCGTTAAACACCACTTCCATGCTTGTTTTGGGCGTTCAACGCCAGTTTGCAGCATGTTTCTGGCGTTGAACGCCAGTATGGTGCATGTTTCTGGCGTTAAACGCCAGTCTGATGCTTGTTTCTGGCGTTTAACGCCAGCTTTCCTCTGGGTGCAATCCTGGCATTTAAACGCCAGACTGCTGCTTGTTTCTGGCGTTTAACGCCAGTTTCATGCTCTGTTTTGGCGTTAAACGCCAGTCAGATGCTCCTTACTGGCGTTTAAACGCTAGTAAGCCCTTCCTCCAGGGTGTTCTGTTTTCAATGCTGTTTTCCATTCTGTTTTCGATTTTTCAGTAGTTTTTGTGACTCCACATGATCATCTACCTAATAAAACATGAAATAAAGAAATAAAATAAAATAAAAATGATTAAATAATATTGGGTTGCCTCTCAACAAGCGCTTCTTTAATGTCAATAGCTTGACAGTGAGCTCTCATGGAGCCTCATAGATAATCAGAGCAAGGTTGGGACCTCCCAACACCAAACTTAGAGTTTGACTGTGGGGGCTTTGGTTGACTCTGCAGTGAGAGAAGCTTTTCATGCTTCCTCTCCATGGTTACAGAAGGAGATCCTTGAGTTTGAAACACAAGGTCATCCGCATTCAGTTGAAGGACCAACTCTCCTCTGTCTACATCAATTACAGCTCTTGCTGTGGCTAGGAAGGGTCTTCCAAGGATGATGGATTCATCCTCATCCTTCCCAGTGTCTAGGATTATGAAATCAGCAGGGATGTAAATGCCTTCAACCTTTACTAGCACGTCCTCTACTTGTCCATAAGCCTATTTTCTTGAGTTGTCTGCCATCTCTAATGAGATTCTGGCAGCTTACACCTCAAAGATTTCCAGTTTTTCCATTACAGAGAGGGGCATGAGGTTTATCCCTGACCCAAGGTCACATAGAGCCTTCTCAAAGGTCATGGTGCCTATAGTACAAGGTATTAAGAACTTTCCAAGATCTTGTTTCTTCTGAGCCAATCTCAGTTGATCCAGATCACTCGGTTCATTGGTGAGCAAGGAAGGTTCATCTTCCCAAGTCTCATTACCAAATAATTTGGCATTCAGTTTCATGATTGCACCAAGGTACTTGGCAACTTGCTCTTCAGTAACATCCTCATTCTCTTCAGAAGAAGAATATTCATCAGAGCTCATGAATGGCATAAGGAGGTTTAATGGAATCTCTATGATCTCCAGATGAGCCTCAGAGTCCTTTGGTTCCTCAGAGGAAAACTCCTTATTGGTCACTGGACGTCCCAGGAGGTCTTCCTTACTGGGATTCACGTCCTCTCCCTCCCTTGTAGGTTCGGCCATGATGATCAATTCAATGGCCTTGCACTCTCCTTTTGGATTTTCTTCTGTATTGCTTGGGAGAGTACTAGAAGGGGTTTCAGTGATTCCTTTACTCAGCTGGCCCACTTGTGCTTCCAAATTTCTAATGGAGGACCTTGTTTCATTCATGAAACTTAGAGTGGCCTTAGATAGATCAGAGACTATACTTGCTAAGCTAGATGGATTCTGCTCAGAACTCTCTGTCTTTTGCTGAGTGGATGATGGAAAAGGCTTGCTATTGCTAAACCTGTTTCTTCCATCATTATTAAAGCCTTGTTGAGGCTTTTGATCCTTCCATGAGAGATTTGGGTGATTTCTCCATGAGGGGTTATAGGTATTTCCATAGGGTTCATCCATGTAATTCACCTCTGCTATTACAGGGTTCTCAAGATCATAAGCTTCTTCTTCAGAAGATGCCTCTTGAGTACTGTTGGATGCAGCTTGCATTCCATTCAGACTCTGAGAAATCATATTGACTTGCTGAGTCAATATTTTGTTCTGAGCCAATATGGCATTCAGAGTATCAATTTCAAGAACTCCCTTCTTCTGAGGCGTCCCATTACTTACAGGATTCCTCTCAGAAGTGTACATGAACTGGTTATTAGCAACCATGTCAATGAGTTCTTGAGCTTCTGCAGGCGTTTTCTTTAGGTGAATGGATCCACCTGCAGAATGGTCCAATGACATCTTTGATAGCTCAGACAGACCATCATAGAATATATCCAGAATGGTCCATTCTGAAAGCATGTCAGAAGGACACTTTTTGGTCAGTTGCTTATATCTCTCCCAAGCTTCATAGAGGGATTCACCTTCTTTCTGTCTGAAAGTTTGAACATCCACTCTAAGCTTACTAAGCTTTTGAGGAGGAAAGAACTTGGCTAAGAAAGCCGTGACCAGCTTATCCCAAGAGTTCAGGCTATCTTTAGGTTGAGAGTTCAACCATACTCTAGCTCTGTCTCTTATAGCAAACAGGAAAAGCATAAGCCTGTAGACCTCGGGATCAACCCCATTGGTCTTAACAGTATCACAGATCTGCAAGAATTCAGTTAAGAATTGAAAAGGATCTTCAGATGGAAGTCCATGAAACTTGCAGTTTTGTTGCATCAGAGAAACTAATTGAGGTTTAAGCTCAAAGTTGTTTGCTCCAATGGCAGGGATTGAGATGCTTCTTCCATGTAAATTGGAATTAGGTGCAGTGAAGTCACCAAGCATCCTCCTTGCATTGTTATTATTTTCGGCCATATCTTCTTCTTTTTCAAAAATTTCTGTCAGATTTTCTCCAGAGAGTTGTGCTTTAGCTTCCCTTAGCTTCCTCTTCAGAGTCCTTTCAGGTTCAGGATCAGCTTCAACAAGAATGTCCTTATCCTTGTTCCTGCTCATATGAAAAAGAAGAGAACAGAAAATAATAGGGATCCTCTTTGTCACAGTAGAGAGGTTCCTTTATGTGAGTAGAAAAAGAGAAGAATATAAGAAAGAGAAGAGGAAAAATTCGAACTTAGAGAGGGAGATGGGGTTCGAATTTTGGGTGAAAGAGAAGTGTTAGTAGATGAATAAATAAATAGAAGGAGATGAGAGAGAGGGAAATTCGAAAATTAAACAAAATAAAATAAAAATATTTTAAGATTAAAGTTAAAATTCGAAAATTAAAATTGAAATTGAATTAAAATTAAAATTAAAAATAATTAGTTAATTAAAAAGAAATTTTGAAAAAGAGAGAAGGGATTTTCGAAAATTAAAGGTAGAGAGTTAGTTGAGCAGTTTTGAAAAAGATATGATTGAAACAAAAAGATATGATTGATTAAAAGAGAATTGAAATTTGTTTTTGAAAAAGATATGATTGAAATTGAAAAAGATATGATTGAAACAAAAAGATAAGATTGATTGAAAAAGATTTGAAAATCAAATTTGAAAAGATAAGAAGTTAGAAAATATTTTGAAATTGATTTTGAAAAAGATGTGATTGAAATTTATTTTGAAAAAGATTTGAAAAAAAATTTAAAAAGATTTGATTTTGAAAATTAAAGTTGATTACTTGGCTAACAAGAAACTAAAAAGATATGATTCTAGAGTTTAAAGATTGAACCTTTCTTATTAGGCAAGTAACAACTTTGAAAAATTTTTGAAAATTAAGAAATAAAATAAGAAAAAGATTTTGAAAATTAATTTGAATATTTTCGAAAAAAATGAAAAAGATTTTGAAAAATTTTAAAAATGAATTCGAAAATATGAAAAGAAAATTGAAAAAGATTTGATTTTGAAAAAGATAAGATTTTTAAATTGAAAATTTGATTTGACTCATTAAAACAACTAGATTTTAAAAAATTTTTGAAAAAAGTCAACTCAAATTTTCGAATTTGATGAGTGAAAAAGGGAAAGATATTTTTTTTTATTTTTGAATTTTTAATGATGAGAGAGAGAAAAACATAAAAATTATGAATCAAAACAACTAATGCATGCAAGAACACTATGAATGTTAAGATGAACACCAAGAACACTTTGAATGTCAAGATGAACACCAAGAACTTATTTTTGAAAAATTTTCAAGAGAAAAAATCATGCAAGACACCAAACTTAAAGATTTTTAATTTTTAGACACTAAGAATTCAAGAATGCATATGAAAAACAAGAAAAGACAAAATAAGAAAATATGAAGATCAAACAAGAAGACTGGCCAAGAACAACTTGAAGATCATGAAGAATGCAATGCATGAAATTTTCGAAAATAATTTTTTTAGAAAATTAAAAAGATGCAATTGACACCAAACTTAAAAATTGACACTAGACTCAAACAAGAAACACAAAAATATTTTTGATTTTATGATTTTATAAATTTTTTTTATTTTTTTCGAAAATTAATTGGGAAAAACGAAAAAGAAGAAATTTTTTTGTATTTTTTCGAAAATAAGAAATAAAAATCTTAAAATTAAAATAAAATTACCTAATCAGAGCAACAAGATGAACCATCAGTCGTCCAAACTCGAACAATCCCCGGCAACGGCGCCAAAAACTTGGTGTGCGAAATCGTGATCATTACTTCCTTGGTAACGGCGCTAAAAACTCAATACGCACGTTCATGATCTTAATTCTGTTTCACAACTTCGTACAGCTAACCAGCAAGTGCACTGGGTCGTCCAAGTAATAAACCTTACGTGAGTAAGGGTCGATCCCACGGAGATTGTCGACTTGAAGCAAGCTATGGTCACCTTGTAAATCTCAGTCAGGCGGATTCAAATGTATTAAGAGATTATAGTGTACTAAAAGATAATTAAAATAGGATAGAGATACTTATGTAATTCATTGGTGAGAATTTCAGATAAGCGTATAGAGATGCTTTTCGTTCCTCTGAACCTCTGCTTTCCTGCTGTCTTCATCCAATCATTCCTACTCCTTTCCATGGCAAGCTGTATGTTGGGCATCACCGTTGTCAATGGCTACTTCCCGTCCTCTCAGTGAAAATAGTCCAAGATGCTCTGTCATGGCACGGCTATTCATCTGTCGGTTCTCGATCATACTGGAATAGGATCCATTGATCCTTTTGCGTCTGTCACTACGCCCAGCACTCGCGAGTTTTAAGCTCGTCACAGCCATCCCTTCCCAGATCCTACTCAGAATACCACAGACAAGGTTTAGACTTTTCGGATCTCAGGAATGGCCATCCATGGGTTCTAACTTATACCACAAAGACTCTAATATCTTGGACTCGGTCCCCTGTATTAGATATCCAAGAGATATCCATTCAATCTAAGGTAGAACGGAAGTGGTTGTCAGACACGCGTTCATAAGTTGAGAATGATGATGACTGTCACGATCATCACATCCATCATATTGAAGTGCGAATGAATATCTTAGAAGCGGAATAAGTTGAATTGAATAGAAAAACAGTAGTACTTTGCATTAATCTTTGAGGAACAGCAGAGCTCTACACCTTAATCTATGGTGTGTAGAAACTCTACTGTTGAAAATACATAAGTGATGAAGGTTCAGGCATGGCCGAATGGCCAGCCCCCATAAAGGTCTAAGATAGCATAAAACTAATCAAAGAGAATGATCCGAAGATGATAAAAAGTCCTATTTATACTAGACTAGTTACTAGGGTTTACAGAAATGAGTAAATGATGCAGAAATCCACTTCCGGGGCCCACTTGGTGTGTGCTTGGGCTGAGCATTGAGCTTTACACGTGTAGAGGTCTTTCTTGGAGTTGAACGCCAGTTTGTAACCTATTTCTGGCGTTTAACTCCACTTTGCAACCTGTTTCTGGCGTTTGACTCCAGAATGCAGCATGGAACTGGCGTTCAACGCCAATTTACGTCATCTATCCTTAATCAAAGTATGGACTATTATATATTGCTGGAAATTCCTAGATGTCTACTTTCCAACGCAATTGAGAGCGCGCCATTTGGAGTTCTGTAGCTCCAGAAAATCCACTTTGAGTGCAGGGAGGTCAGAATCCAACAGCATCTGCAGTCCTTCTTCAACCTCTGAATCTGATTTTTGCTCAAGTCCTTCAATTTCAGCAAAAAATTACCTGAAATCACAGAAAAACACACAAACTCATAGTAAAGTCCAGAAATATGAATTTTAATTAAAAACTAATAAAAATATACTAAAAACTAACTAAGTCATACTAAAAACTATGTAAAAACAATGCCAAAAAGCGTATAAATTATCCGCTCATCACGCATGCGCGGCGTGCATGGTGATTAAGTGGGTGGTGAGAAGCTTGACAAGATCTGAAGAAAGAAGGAACCGAATGAAAGAGTAGGGAAAAAGAAGTAAGGAGAAAGGGAGGGGATCTTCGATGAGGCACTCACTGGAGAGTTGGAAGAAGATTTAGAGAGAGAGAGAGAGAGAGAGAGAGAGAGAGAGAGAGAGAGGATGTTGGTAGTAGTTGTGGAAAGAAGGGTAATTTAGGGTTTTTGAATAGTTTTTTAGGGTTTAGATATTTCTATCACACGAATCTCATTTTTATAGGTACAATGGTCGTTTTCTTATTTGATGAGTACATTTGTCAGTGTTTGTATCTTTTATGGGTACATATAATAATTTATTCATACTTAATTTTTCAATATAGATAACTGTGTTAAGCTACTACTGTAAGAAGTTCTTGACAACAAAAAAAAACCTAAAAAAAACACACAAAATAATTAAAAAGACACTAATCCAAAATTTTAAAGTATTAAATAAGTTTATAAATTTCTCATTCTATAAACTTTTCATTCTCAGATGAGATTGTTGATGCATGAACATTTTTTATTTTTTTTAATAAAGTTTGAAATTTTGAAGGTTGTAGAAGGCTTAGAGAAGGGGGGTTGAATCTATGACTTTCTTTTGTTTTAATGAAATAACCCTTTTAAAACAAACTTTCAATCTGAATCTGTTTTAACTCAGCAACGAAAAATTTATGAGACAATTTATTTTTGTCTCATGAATATCAGAAAACAGAACAGAGCAGGGAAGAGAGAAGCTGACACCATCATGTATCCTAGTTCAGTTGCCTTGTGCAATGCAACCTTTGTGGTGGAATTTCCACTATAATTAAAGTATTACATACACCAATTCCACAGGATTGACACAATCCTTTCTCACTCAAGTTCTAATCTAACTTGACTTGGTTATGCTAATACCTAACTATTCACTCTTAGTGCTCACCCAACTAAGAAAGGAATACCTCACAAGTACAAGATACAAGACACAGAATCAGCCTAAAGAAATCTGAAATCACTCTAGACTTTTCACTCATGTGTATCTCTCTGCCTCTTTCCACTCTTAGACTTTTTCAATGACTCTCTCATTCAGCCTTTTACCTCAAGAAATTACAGAAAGATAAACATTAAAAAGAAATTACAATCTGTAAAACATGAAGGAGATTAATGCTTCAACAGCCTCTTTGCTATGTGATAAACCAAATTTGCTTGCCTCTGATTTAGTTCCTCATTCTGGCGGAATGCTCCTTTGACTAGGAAGCACGCACTGTCTAAGTTGATGAACTTCTTCAGAGAGTTCTTCTCAGAACATGAACCACAAAACACTAGTTATCTCTCTTTGGCTTCTGAATGATGAAAAATCTTCTTTTGTATCTCCTTGCATGTTGTTGAGTTGGTCTCTCCTAGGTCAACCCTCGAACTGTGTACTTCATAAACTCACCACATCACCTTTTCCAGTTAATCCTCAAATTAGGAATTTTGGTTCTGACCTTCTCTTGTTGACCGAAAGCTACAAGACAACAGAAATAAATATTTTCAATGGTAAACCCAGGTCTTGGCTATTGAAACACTACTTGGTCCCTAAGACACAATTTTGACCATAGATTCATAGCAGTGTTAAACTGAGATCATCTTTCCCATGTATCCCAATATGGAGTGACAGAGAGTTGAAGATGAAGAGAAGAAAGTGAGATGCATGTAAAAGGAAATAAATCACCTTTAGCTTCCGACTTCTCTTGATGCAGTTTGATGTGGGTGATTAGACTTCAACCTTTTTGCTAAACCTTCTCTTTCTTGCTTCTTTGGTGAATAGCTTAGGAACTAAGCTCTCTCTCACTTCTCTGATTTCTGACCAAGAGGAAAAAATGTGAACGTTGCTTTTGGTGAAAGCAAATTGGAGGGATTTGCTTGCTATCGAGCTTGGATCGGTTCTTTTCATTCAGCCCATTGATTTCTTTGGTTTGATTTATTTGGGCTTCCTTTGTTTGTACAGCCCATCAGCATTGATTTTATTTTCATCCTATTGGGCTGCTGCAACAATGAGTTTTGGCCTGCAACATTTAATCAGAAATATTCAACACTAATTAGTTAATTTGCCCAATAAAATAATATTTGTCATCATTAATTAATTTAGTTAATTTCTTAACTCAACAATTTTTTTATTATAATTGAAATTTTTGTGCTTTAATCAATGTTTCTTGGAATTACTTTGAATTTTGATATGTTTAGGAAGTTATTGAAAGATTTTAGAAAAGAACAAAGGAGGAGAAGGACAACCAAATAAACTCCTCAGAGAACCAAAGAAGATGGCATACAAAAGAAAGCAACCTCCCAAGTCCCAAGGAATCAAGAATTAAAGACAAGCCCCGAAAAAGTGCAAAGAGAATTTGTAGATGCGATCAATCCTAACCTTTTCATACTCAAACAAACAATCATAACTTGAGTTATAAAGATTCAAATGAGGCAGTTCTAGCGATGTTAGAAAGCCAACATCCAGAGGTTCAAAATAATATGCATATATCTATAATAGATGTTTAATTTAGGTCACGAACAACCCTCACCTTTGAGCTCGTAAAAACAGCGCGTAAAACTGGTGTGCCACGCCATTTTACACGTCTATAACCAATCCTACACCCCTGCGAATTTCTCTCTTTGGACATGTCATGCCACTCCTTGGCATGACACGCTGGACCAACATCCAGGAGCCTCACGCCACCTCCAAACAAGGGCGTGCAAACATCCTACACGCCATTCCACGCGCCAGCCTACTCCAACAAGGACGTGCACATGCCAACTTCCCTCCCAACACGCCAAGACCACGCCAACTTCTCCAAAGCAAGGGGCGTGCACACGCCAATCCCTCCTCTACACTCATGCGATCCTCCAAGGCAAGGTCGTGCAACAAGCCAACAGCCCCACCACACGCCTTTGACCACGCCCTCTACCTCCATGCAATGGCGTGACACGATGGGCCAAAATCTAGCAAGTGCCCATGCCTCCAAACGAGCTCAAGTGGCACGCCATTCTTAGGCCAACTTTCGGGGACAGCTCAATGGTCAATGCATTGGCGTGTCACGCCAAGACCTCAAGTGTCACGTCAATTGTTCAAGTTTCATATCAAACCCAATATTAAGTTGCAAGCTCATGATTCCAATGAAGTAACACACCAAGTTTTGAGTTTCAATTACAAAAAAATCACTAATTAGTTAAGATTTATTAGAAAAGATATGATTATGTTTGATTTGATTTTGTTTTAAATTTTAAATTTTAGCTTTAGCTTAGGATTTAAATAAGTCTAAGGATTTGATCCGAGGAGCATCACCGGATATCTCATCACTCTACAATCCTAGTTTTTAGTTTCTCTGCATCATGAGTAACTAATCTCTTTTGTTAAGGTTAGAAACTCTATTTATCTCTTTTTATAGATTATTAATCTAAGTGTTTTATTTTATTTGAGGTTTATATTTATTTCATGATTGAATTTTCATTTTTCATCCCTAAAGATTAGAATTGTTGAAAAACATTTTAATTCCATTTTGAATTCTAGTATTACTTTAAAAAATTTAATATTGGAATTAACTTAAAAACTCTTTCTCGTGACTTTTTAATATTGACTAGGAATAGTGATTTAAAAAGTGTGTGGCTTTATAACTCTCATAATTTTCAATTGGATTTGAACTATTTTAAATAAGTGACATATAATTCAACCTAGGATCATTCTTGAACTTTATGTAAATATAAATTGGAATTATATTTAATCTCTTTTCTTAATTAATTGACTAAAAAATTAGCAATTAAGAGATTAAAAGGAAATTGAGTTGCCAAGCAATTAGAATTTAATATTTATGGTTTGTCGTAAATTGATCTCTACATGCCTATAAATAAATAAACACAAGAATTATTTTTCTAAAGAGTGGACATCTCCAAAATCTTAACATTCTCGTCATCATTGTTTTCATTCACTGCTTTACTATTTATTTATCTCTGTTCAATGTTTAATTCTCATTTTTCTGTTTTTGATTTGTCTAATTAAAAGTTTTCAATTAATCATTGCGTACTCAGTCCATTATTTTTTGTAGAAACAATATTCATTCACCATGGTATATTGGTATTACTTGATAGATTCAGTACAGTTGTCAAGTTTTAGAAAATAATCCATCAATTGTCCCTCGTATTTACTATTCAACAGATATAATAATAATTTATTCTAAACTTATTTTGTAACATGATAATTTTATGGAAAAGTATAGGTAGATAATGAAAATACTAAACAATGGATATAGCGAATGTTCAATTCATTAGGTGTGCATATGGTTATCCTAATATTAAGATTTAGGTGAGTAATTTAGAGGTGTAGTGTGTTTTTACTTTATTTGGCTAATTTAAAGTCTATTATTTATATTATTCAAAAAAATTATTGTTTATCTAGCAAAGTCCTAATTTTATATTTTAAAATCTTTATTACAATGATTTTAGATGGGTAGATGATTGAACTGCGATTCCTGAAGTTTATTTTGAAACTGCAGATATTCCATGTCCAAAGCAAAAGGTAGCAAGCTAAGCCAAAATCAATGAAAGTTGAAGATGCTTAACCGTTAATTAATCATGCTAATTAGGAAGAGATTTACAAATAAAGATTGTAACACAAGAAAATAACTAAAGACAAAACTTCAGCTTCAAGTAAGTGATGAAAGAGAAAAACCCACAAAACATTATAAATATTGACTGATTTGTCTATATCATTACCAAAAATACACATTTTAGCCTCAGTTATTGTCGCTAAAGTAGTTTTTTTTTTTTTTTTTTAATGACCAATGAACATTAGTCAACTGAAAAATAGTAGATAGAAAGAACATCAATTTTTTTTTCTAAGCCAAGGATTTAACAAATCTGGAGACTTTCAAGGAACATTATATTGTTGTGTGCTAATTAACAATGACTATAATATTTATTAGGTGTGGTTGAATTATATTATTAGTGTAGAACAGTGCTTTATTATGACTCTTGATGCATTTCATTCAAAAAGGACTATAGTTAAATTTTTATCTTTTATCCTTCGTTTATTATTATAACCATGCATTAAAGTTTTTTGCAATCTGCTTTCTAATTCTATAAGATAAATCACCGAAAATGCATTTGATTATTCTATCGTTGATTAAAATGTTTTCAAATTTTGTTGTTGATAAAAATAATTATAAATTATTTAAAAATGTGACATAAATGTACATCTGTAAACTAAAATATTTTATATTAATAAAAAATGATATGACAAATGTGTCTTCTTATGAAAAAGTAAGATTTTAAAATTGACAAGTAAGTTATATTACGTTTTTTCATTAACAAAGCATGTCTTTAATTATAGCTTGTTGTGAAATAAAAGATATATATAATAGAGATGTATAAATAGAAGACTCTAATATTAAAATAATTAGCTCAATAATAATTTATATATATATAATAATATTATATGTTGTAATGTGTATATATATACAAAGATAGAAAGGAGTATTAAAAATAAAGAGAGGGAGAATCGCATTTGCTTATTGTTACAATCTCAATATAATAAAGATGGTTAATAATGCTATTAATATTATATGTAAAGAGTAATAGAAAATAGAATTTAAAATACTTATAAAATAAAAGAAGAGAAAGAATTGTAGTAGAAATATAAAGAGAAGGGTATTTGATTGCAGCATAAAAGAGAAGTATTCGTAAGAAGTGAGAGAGAGATGAATTTGTTTATTGCTTTTCACTGTGTATATTCTCTTGCCTCAGATCATGCTTTTATAGGCAAAGAGAAGTTTACTTTTCAAACTACATTTATTTCTTTCATCCTAAGAACTTGTTCTCTTCAACGTAGAAAATGGGTTGCCCATTAAATGGACATCCATTCTTATCCTTTCCTAGTCACAACACTCCCCCTTGGATGTCCATTTAGGATTATGCCTCGTTAAAACCTTACTAAAGAAAAACCCAATGGGAAAAAAAAACTTTAGTGAAGGAAAAAGAGTACAAAATCCTTTGTGATGAGAACTGCCTCATTAAAAACCTTGTCAAGAAAAACCCAATGGGAAAAAAACTTGACCAAGGGAAAAAGAGTACAGTCTCCCCCTCTTGCTGACATCATTTAATGTCTCGAAATCGGCGCATCCCAATCTTATGTACCAATCTTTCAAAGGAGGGTTTTGGGAGTGACTTTGTGAATAAATCTGCCAGATTGTCACTTGAACGGATCTGTTGGACATCAATTGTCCCTTGATTTTGAAGGTCATGAGTGAAGAAGAATTTGGGAGAAATATGCTTTGTTCTATCACCTTTGATGTATCCACCCTTAAGTTGAGCAATGCATGCTGTATTATCTTCAAACAGGACAGTTGGAGCTATCTTATGATCAATCAGTCCACATGATGACAGAATATATTGAATCAGACTCCTCAGCCAAAAACACTCACGACTAGCTTCATGAATCGCCAGTATTTCAGCATGATTAGAGGAGGTTGCTGCAATCGTCTATTTCGTGGACCTCCATGATATAGCTGTACCACCATATGTGAACAGGTATCCTGTTTGAGATCTCCCTTTATGTGGATCAGACAAGTATCCAGCATCTGCATAGCCAACTAATTGTGACTTGGATCCATAGGGATAAAACAAACCCATATCAACCGTCCCATGAAGATATCGAAAGATTTGTTTGATTCCACTCCAATGTCTTCTGGTTGGAGAGGAACTATATCTTGCTAGTAAATTCACAGCAAATGATATGTCAGGTCGCGTATTATTAGCAAGATACATTAGCGCTCCAATGGCACTAAGATATGGTACTTCAGGACCAAGGATATCTTCATTTTCTTCTTTAGGACGGAATTGATCCTTTTTCACATCTAAAGATCTTACAATCATTGGGGTACTTAATGGATGTGACTTATCCATGTAAAATCTTTTCAAGATCTTTTCTGTGTATGTTGTTTGATGAATAAAGATCCCACTTTTTATATGCTCGATCTGCAGGCCGAGACAAAATTTAGTTCTTCCAAGATCTTTCATCTCAAACTCTTCCTTTAGAGTTTTTATAATTGTTGGAATCTCTTCAGGAGTCCCAATGATATTTAAATCATCAACGTACACAGCAATTATAATGAATCCAGAAGCAGTTTTCTTTATGAAAACACACGGGCATATATCATCATTCTTGAAACCGTTTTTGGCCAGATACTCAGTAAGACGATTATACCACATTCGTCCAGATTGCTTTAGACCATATAAAGATCTTTGCAATTTGACTGAGTATAACCCTTGCGAATATTCATTGGATGGTTTAGATATCTTTAGTCCTTCGGGGACTTTCATATAGATATCTCGATCTAATGAGCCGTATAAATAGGCTGTTACCACATCCATTAAATGCATATGCAGTTTATGATATGCAGATAAACTGACCAAATAACGCAATGTTATCGCATCCACTACTGGGAAATATGTTTCTTCATAATCTATACCGGGCCTTTGTGAAAAACCTTGTGCCACAAGTCGGGCTTTATAGCGCACAACTTCATTTTTCTCATTTCGTTTTCTCACAAATACCCATTTGTATCCAACAGGTTTTACATCTGCAGGTGTACGGACTACAGGTCCAAAGACTTCACGTTTTGCAAGTGAGTCTAATTCAGCCTTCATGGCTGCTTCCCATTTTGGCCAATCATTTCTTTGTCGACATTCTTCGACTGATCTTGGCTCAAGATCCTTACTTTCATGCATGATATCTAATGCCACATTATATGCAAATATTTCATTGACAATTGTCTTATTTCGGTCCCATTTCTCTCCTGTAAAGACATAATTTATCGAGATCTCGTCATTTTCACAATTTTCAGGTACCTGAACGTCTTCTGGCGTTATATCAGAATTTTGGACAACTGCAGGTGTCTTTACTATGTCTTTTTCAACAGGAATCATATTTACCTCTTTTCTCTTTCGAGGATTTTTGTCTTTGGAACCGACAGGCCTGCCACGCTTCTGGCGTGTATTTGCTTCAGTGGCTATTTGTCCTACTGGGACATCAATTCGAATTGGGACATTTTCCGTCCTGCCACGCTTCTGGCGTGAATTCGCTTCAGTAGCTACTTGTCCTACTGGGACATCAATTCGAATTGGGACATTTTTCGCTGGTATATAAGATTTGGTTATCCTCTTTGTATCGAAAAATGCATCAGGCAATTCATTTGCTATTCTTTGCAAATGTATAATCTTTTGAACTTCTAGTTCACATTGCGCTTATCGAGGATCTAAATGCATCAACGATGATGCATTCCAATTAAGTTCCTTTTCAGGAAGCTTATTCTCTCCCCCTAATGTTGGAAATTTTGATTCATCAAAATGACAATCCGCAAACCGGGCTTTAAACACATCACCAGTTTGTATCTCAAGATACCTCACTATAGAGGGAGAATCATATCCAACATATATCCCCAATTTTCTTTGGGGTCCCATTTTGGTGCGATTAGGTGGTGCAATGGAAACATATATCGCACACCCAAATATTCTTAAATGGGAAACATTTGGCTGCTGGCCAAAAGCTAATTGTATAGGAGAGAATTGATGATAACTCGTTGGCCTCAAACGAATAAGTGCTGCGGCATGTAAAATAGCATGCCCCCAAACCGAGGTTGGGAGATTTGTTCTCATAAGCAAGGGTCTAGCAATTAATTGGAGGCGCTTAATAAGTGATTCTGCTAACCCATTTTGTGTGTGAACATAAGCTACTGGATGTTCAACACTTATTCCATTAGCCATACAATAAGCATCAAAAGCTTGGGAAGTAAATTCACCAGCATTATCAAGACGAATTACTTTGATTGGATTTTCTGGAAATTGTGCTTTTAATCGAATAATTTGAGCCAGTAATCTCGCAAACGCCAGGTTGCGAGAAGATAATAAGCACACATGTGACCATCTCGAAGATGCGTCTATCAGGACCATAAAATATCTAAAAGATCCACATGGTGGATGAATAGGTCCACATATATCACCTTGAATCCTTTCTAGGAATTCAGGAGACTCAAATCCAATCTTTACTGGTGATGGCTTTAAAATTAACTTTCCTTGAGAACATGCAGCACAACAAAATTCACTAGTTTTAAGAATCTTCTGGTTCTTTAGTGAATGTCCATGAGAGTTTTCAATAATTCTTCTCATCATGGTTGTTCCCAGATGACCCAATCGGTCGTGCCAAGTTATGAATTCATTTGGGCTAATAAACTTCTGGTTTACAGTGGCATGTGATTCAATTGCACTAATCTTGGTATAATACAACCCAGATGAAAGTGAGGGTAATTTTTCTAATATAACTTTCTTATTTGAATCATGAGTTGTTATACATAAATACTCATGATTTCCCTCATTCATCGTCTCAACATGATATCCATTTCGGCGAATATCTTTGAAACTCAACAAGTTTCTCAGAGACTTGGTAGATAATAGTGCATTATTTATTATAAATTTTGTTCCTCCAGGAAACAAAATTATAGCTCTTCCGGAGCCTTCTATCACATTGCCTGAGCCAATAATAGTGTTAACATATTCCTCTTTTGGCACAAGATGGGTAAAATATATATCACTTTTGAGAATAGTGTGCGAACTTGCACTATCCGCAAGGCATACATCTTCATTACATATCCTTGCCATTCTCTTCAAAAACAAATAATAATAAAATGAGTAGTATGCACAGTTAAATTGAATACTTGATCAGAATTATTTTCTAAGAAACACTGTACATAAAATAATGTCATATACCAAAATTTTATTTTAAAATTTGACACAATTAATAATTTCAAAATCCATAAATATTAATATTTCATTATTTATGTACATCACATTTGAAACTTAAATACATAGAAAATAAAACTTAACAATAAGTTCTTTACATTATTTATTTACATATATAATTCACAATCCCACATATTAAACTATTCCATCATTGATCAAATGACCAATATTTCCTTCAGGGTCCTCAAAGAAATCAGATACATCATAATGAGTGGTGGAGTTCTCAGCATCATTTGAAACAAAATTTGTTTCCTTTCCTTTGTCGTTCTTTTTCAAAGATGCCTGATAAAGATCAACTAGGTGACTTGGGGTACGACAGGTACGTGACCAATGGCCCTTTCCACCACAGCGGAAACACTTCTCCTCAGTTGATTTATTCTGCCCGATATTCCTTTCTTTGTCCCACTTCTGGTGAGATCCTCTCTTTTGAACATAATTATTTTTCCTTCCATAATTTTTCTTATTATTAAAACCTTGCCATTTACCTCTTTTGGGGTAATGATTTGCCGCATTTACTTCAGGAAATGGGGCGGCGCCAGCTGGGCGCGCTTCATGATTTTTCAATAACAACTCATTGTTGCGTTCGGCAACAAAAAGGCAAGAAATTAACTCAAAATATTTCTTAAACCCTTTCTCTCGATACTGCTGCTGCAGGAGCACATTCGAGGCATGGAAGGTTGAGAAAGTTTTCTCCAACATATCATGATCAGTTATTTTTTCCCCACACAATTTCATTCGTGAGGTGATTCGAAACATTGCAGAATTATATTCATTTATAGATTTAAAATCTTGTAAACGCAAATGCGTCCATTCATACCGGGCTTGAGGAAGTATTACCGTTTTCTGATGATTGTACCTTTCTTCAAGGTCTTTCCAAAGATCTGCAGGATCTTTTAATGTAAGATATTCATTTTTCAATCCTTCGTCAAGATGACGACGAAGAAAAATCATGGCTTTAGCTTTATCCTTCTGGGATGCATTATTTTCAGCCTTAATGGTATCTCCAAGATCCATTGAATCAAGATGGATTTCAGCATCTAGTATCCATGATAAATAATTGTTTCCAGATATATCAAGAGCATTGAATTCAAGATGAGAGAGTTTTGACATAATGAAAAATTGTTACCTGAGTCTTCTAAAAATTTGATCAGAGTCTCGTGCTGATAACGTGTTGTGAAATAAAAGATATATATAATAGAGATGTATAAATAGAAGACTCTAATATTAAAATAATTAGCTCAATAATAATTTATATATATATATAATAATATTATATGTTGTAATGTGTATATATATACAAAGATAGAAAGGAGTATTAAAAATAAAGAGAGGGAGAATCGCATTTGCTTATTGTTACAATCTCAATATAATAAAGATGGTTAATAATGCTATTAATATTATATGTAAAGAGTAATAGAAAATAGAATTTAAAATACTTATAAAATAAAAGAAGAGAAAGAATTGTAGTAGAAATATAAAGAGAAGGGTATTTGATTGCAGCATAAAAGAGAAGTATTCGTAAGAAGTGAGAGAGAGATGAATTTGTTTATTGCTTTTCACTGTGTATATTTTCTTGCCTCAGATCATGCTTTTATAGGCAAAGAGAAGTTTACTTTTCAAACTACATTTATTTCTTTCATCCTAAGAACTTGTTCTCTTCAACGTAGAAAATGGGTTGCCCATTAAATGGACATCCATTCTTATCCTTTCCTAGTCACAACATAGCTGACTATTTTTAACACGTTTTTAAATTATTTGAAAGTATTTTTGTTAATAATAAAATTATTTAAAAATATTTTTGTTAGTACTAAAATAATTTGAGTACATTTTTGTTGATTTATCCAACTCTATATAAGCATCTAATAAGAAATATCATAACAAATCAAAAAATACTAACATTTAATTTGATGATATAACACATGGATAAAAAACTTTAATTTACATCAAATTAAAATCCTTTTAAGCGAGGAAGATTTAGAAGGACAATTTCCAGTAAAAATAAAGATGATGAGTCAAAAATTGAAGCTACCAAAATTTAGAGATTAGATCCGTAACTTAATCTAACGTAGCAATGAGGAGGCTATTAGAACCCGAAGAAGGAAAAAAGTGATGCAAAGTTGAAATCATAACCTTATATAAGGTGTAAACGAGAGGAGTTCAACATATAAGAAGGTGTCTCTAATCTTTTTTAATTTTTAGTCTTTGTTATAAAGTCATTTGATGATTTATATTACTACAAGAGAAGCGGGTTTTAGCAGCAGTTTATATAGGGATTAATGGCGGTTTTTAACTGCCGCAAAACGAGTTATTAACGGTTCGAAAACTGTTGTAGTATAGAGCGTGGAGATTTGATTTTGTGGTAATTTTTCTAAACCGCTGGCACAACCGCAGCAAAACCTCTTGAATGGCGTCAATTGATTTAGCGGCAATTTCGCTATTTGGCCAACATTAAATTCGGCCGTACTTTCTCGCGGTTTTGAATTGATGCTGTTTTGTTGACCGTTGTTTTTTTTTTAAATGTATTTTGTGGCAGTTTCAAACCGCCGCTATTTTTCTGTCTAAATGGCCGCAAAAATACTGTATTTTGCACCGACAATCAAAGCTCTTTTAATTTGAATATACTAGGTATTATTATTTGTTTTTTTTGTTATTTTTTAATTTTTTCTGATATTAGAAAACTAAATTATTTTGTAACTGAAAGAATAAATTGATGGGTGAACGAAAATTGGCAAAACTGATAAAAATACTCATATTAATCCAAATATTAATAAAATGTATTTCTTATTAAGAGTTGCATAGTCAACATTAAAAAAGTGTATATTTAACTTAAAGAATAAATTTCAAATTCTTAATTATACTTTCTACTCTGTCCCTTCAATGAATTCATCCATGCAGTCACGTCTGGTGACAACTCCCCACCTTGTAGTCAGGGATGGATCCACTCATGTGGGTGTGGGGGCAAGCGCCCCACTACAATTTAGAATTTTATTGAGTAGTATATGATAATAATATTTATTTGCCCTCACTAAATTATTAAATTTGACCCCACAATAATTTTTTATTTAATTTTCGACACTTGATATCCAATTTGAAAACTTCATATTAGATGTCCATTATAATGATCAATTTTCAAATTTAAATAAGATTGGTGTTCTTTCTTAGAAATCGACTCGAAAGAATATTATCTATCCATTTGTGTTTCTTCTTTTAAAATTAGCTTTAGTTTTTTCATAATAACTACACTAATTGAATGAACTTTTTCAACTATGAATATCATCAAGAGCTAATTTATATGAAAGTTGAGTTTTAAATGATTGTTTAACGACATATACAAAAAAATGACATTTTAATTATATTGTCAAGGAGGTTTCAAAATATGAAATATAAAAAATTAAATTTTAAATTATATGTTATTATTTAAATTACTATTTTAGTATTTTAATTTGTAATTAGATATTTTGAAACCTAATCATATTTTACAATAACAAAATATAATTATAACAACAATTATGCTACGTATACATGAAACAATCACTTGTACAGAATAAATATTAAAATATAAATTTTGAAATACAAAATACATATTAAAAATAAGTTAAATGATATATGTATTTATACACAAATAGATAATTTGATAGCTAATTTTTATATAAACGTAATATTTTTATTATAAAAATTATTATAATGTTATATATATTTTGCTCCCACTATCAAAATTTTTTGGATCCGTCACTGCTTGTAGTGTATTTTTTTTTTATAAACTGTCTGGTGTTCCTAACCAAGTCCATATGGACGTTTGAGTTTGTCTTAATTGTTCGATTTGGAGGTGTTTTGCTTTTATTTTTGTTTGTATAATTGAGTTCTTGAATTCTTCTCTCATTTAAAATTGAGAGCTTTAACCAACGATATAAAAAATAAAATCCTTTTTAGATCATAAATATAAAAATTATCCGCTTTTGTTACATAAAAGTATCTAATTAGATGTGTTAATATAAAAAAAAAAAAAAAACCTAAACAAAAGCTTTGAAAAAATATCACATAAAATATATAAAATTACATTACATCTTGACAACATTTTTAAAGAAAATTAAGATCAAACTAGGATAACAAATATAAATTGAAACAAAAATTAAAGAAGACCTCTTTATCCTTGTTCCACCCCAGTAAAGTTTGTCTTGTATTTTATGTTTTTATTTGAATTCAAATTCCTATCTAACTTAGCGAACGAATAGCTATCAATGAAATCCCTTTTTTAATTAATCAAGTTTACATGAGACTAACTTATAAAAAAATAGTTTATTAAAAATTGTAACATTTATATTTAGTAAATTAAATTAAAAATAACTTTTAAAAAGTATAAGTAATAATAAATATGTTTGATAAAATAATTCTTAAAATTTAAAAATATTATAATAAATATTAATATACAAATTAAATTTAAATATTAATTAATATATAAAATTATATTAAATTTTTTAATTTTAAAAAATACAAACCATATTTAAAAAGTTTTATTTTAAATATTTTTAAAAATACTTGTCTTTTAAAAATTACAAATACAAATATATAATATCTTTTTTATTTATTAAACATAAAAATTTTACTAAACTAAACCTAATATCTCCAACATGATTCATGTGGCACAAAAATGTCCTCCCCTTATGCCACCATTCCACCAACTAGGCTATAAGCCTATAAAGATTTTTACCCATCGTGCCATATTAATAGGGACACAATTGAGTATATAACAATATATGTCTCACACATGGAACATGCAACAAATTAGGGTATTTTCTACTTTTAAAATTTTATAAAAAAATAAAAATTTGATTATTTTATATTTTTTTATAAAATTCTAAAAAAAAAACTTGAATTAAATGCACTTTTTTTTTTACTAAAGATAGGAGACTCGAATCCACAACCTCTTAATTGAGTATAAAGAGACTATGTCATTTGAACTATAACTCATTGGCAAATTAAATGACCGTTAACGTCTTTGTTGATATATATATATATATATATATATAGCATGTTCATCTTGTGAGAAAGTAAACGCAATGTATCATTTGGATTTTGGAGCGTAATAATCTTTAATTTAAGAACAAAGTCCCCATTAATATTCCGGATATTACTTAATTACCAGCATGTGCATGATACATACATTGATTAATTTTTTTTAATTATATATATTGTTTCATCGTTCTAATTACTTTGGGTTAGCGAACACATTGAATTGACGGTGGAATTAAAATTGCTCAAGTTCGCAACCACTTATAACTAACCATGAAAAATGAAAATCAAAGAAATCCTAAAAATAAAAAGCAAACAAGCTAAGTAAACAAGAAACTAATTAATGAACCAACAAATAAAGTTATTGAGAAATAATTGTTTTTACCAATAAAAAGAGACGAAAACCAATGCAAGCACCAAAATTTGACAAGGAATTGCATTCCGTTCTTGTGTCAATTTCAAACTTTCTTAACTTTATAACATATTTCTACTTCATTTAACGACTTTGATTTTGACGTACTTCTCCTATTTTTATTTCTTAAGAATTCTGAGAAAGTCAGTAACAAACTCTACCAACTTTTATGAAGTACCTTTTATTTATTTATTTATTTATTTTTTTGGTTCACCTATATACAATCCTATACACTATTGGTGTTAATCTTTGTGACACTATCACCTCGATTTGATGTAGCCTTAGATCTTATTAGTATCTAACGGTTTTGTGGCCAATTAAATTGCAGCCATCAAATCCCTCCATATACTAATGGCACTGAATGTGACAACAAGGCATTATCATTTATGAAAAGACTTTCACATAAAGATTTATTTATTTTTTAGGATAAAATACTATTTTAATTCTTAACTTTTGGGTTAAATCTTAATTTAGTTTTTAATATTTTAAACATCATATTTTTATCAAAAAAATATTCAAACAAGTTTAATATGATCCTATAGTTAAATTTGACATTAATAGTTAACGAAAAAAGTGATGTAGACATGAATATCGTTATTAGTTAAGTCATATTTTCTTTTATGCATTAGAAAAACAAAATCAAAACTTTTTTGTAACACTTTTTTTTTAATTTTTTTTGTACAAAACTCTAAATCTTAACAATCAATTATCCATACTTTAAATTAAAGAAAAAACTTTTATATTAGTGATTGTCATTGAATTAATTTTACTTATATACTGAAATTAAATGCTATTAACTCTTTAATATGAGAATCAGTTGTGTCAAATTTAATAGTGGAATAATATTAGACTTATTTAAATTTTTTTTTTAAATTGAAATAAAATATTTAAAAAAATTTTAAATTGAAATAAAATATTTAAAAAATTTTAAAATTAAAATAAAACATTTAAAACACTAAAGACCAAATTAAAATTCGACCTAGGCTCCAAAAAAATACTTTATTCTATATATTTTTTAGTTGGATCTTTCATTGTAAAGATAGTGTGAGATATCTCGGTTGTGATTTAAGATTGTAGATCTTAATTGTTTGAAATTCATATATTAAGGAGGATAATAATGAGAGAAATAAACTTAATTAATTATGTTGTCCAATAATCTTTTATCTATATGTCATGAATGATGTCAAATTGTCAACTGTCAAGGAGCATTGTCTATATAAGATTCTCATATATATTCTTTAAATTGTGAGGGTCCAAAGTAGCTAAATTACAGATACAACTATGTAAGGCATCATTTGTAGTGAAGTCAAAATTTATATATCTCACGTGGGGTGTGAGACCAAAAGAATCGTTTATATGTACTTGCTTTGAGGCGTTATATATGTGTTAAGAGAAATATGTTATTTTTTCCATTAATTTAAATTTAAAAAAAATAATTTTATAATATGATATTAAAATTTTATATTTAAAAATGTTTAAATTTGATTATTAATAAATTTTAAAAATAAAAAAATTAATATAAAACAAATAAAAAAACCAATATAAAAATTAAACAAATTTAAAAAAAAATAATTTAAAAGAGAATATATTAAATATCAGAGATAAAATTATTAATATTATCTTTTTTTTATAAATATTTAAAAGAAGTGATTTCATAATAATATAATTCATGTGTTTGCATGTTAATTAAAATTGAAAATTTTAGATCATAATTAAAATTCCGAGAGCCCCATCAAATGCATTTACTTGATTTCTTTAACTAAGTTTTCTTAAATCATGGATATGAGGGGAGTTATTATGTGGAATAAACTAGTACGTACTTAATCAAATTTGCGTTTTTGAATGATGATTGGATTGGGGTATCAAATGGATAATTTTCCTTGAAAAATCGTCATGTGTTACATTTTCATTTGACATGTGGCGTTACCCTACACTTCAACAAAGTGATCATACATATTATTTGGTATTGATTATACATAAATGTACGTATCTTTGAGCATGACATATATATTAAATCTGTGTGCTATATAGTTCACTATTGATCATCCATGTTTGAAAATATTAGGGCGACAGGCCACCTAATTTAATACTAGATAACTTAGTAAGTTTCAATTTTCATAATAAGTACCTTTAACTAATTAAATTCTTGTTAGACCCAATCAAATCACTTTAACTTCACAATAGCTTCTAATTATATTATTGTACTATGCACCTAATATATAATATAAGGTCGTCAAATTTTCACATTCAATGTTAAGTTTCTTCTAGTCACCAGAATTGAACAAAACTATTGGCCTAATACATATAATAATAATATACTATAGACTATATAGTATTCAAGAACTAGCTTAGTTTATAATTCCATAAAGTTAGAGAAGAAAACATTGTCAGGATATGTTTTAATTATAATTGTAAAGCAACAAAAAAAAATAAATAAATAAAGGCATAGTAGTTGTTAATAACGCGGATTAATTACTTCTTAATCAAACGATTGGCGATAAAATTTAAATTACTATGGGATTATTTTTCCACAACCACCGGAAACATACACAAGGGAAAAAGTCAAATTTGACTAACTCAAAATTAATTTGCACTCTTTTACGCACATTTCCAAACTCTAATTAACTTCATGTCTTTAATTAAACTATACTCTAGCTTAATTAGCCTAATATTACAAGACTAAAAAGAAGAAAATGCATTTGTATGACGGTTGCAATTCAAGGTTTCTTGCACTGAATTACATTTACATACATTTCAACGGATAAGTTAGAAATTAAATACTTTTTTTTTTTACCAAAAATAGAGAAATTTGAATTCGCAACTTTTAAGAAAAAGACTATACTATTTAAATTATAACTCTTTGTTATAAATATAATCTCCTCGTATTCATTTAAGAGGCCCTGCGGGTTTAAGTCTCCTATTTTCAATAAAAAATAAGGCTAAAAATTAAATAACCACATCGTGTCAGTTAATAATTTACACTTTTTTAAGGTTTAAGTAAATTGGACATAATTATCCAATTGGGGTTAAGATAACGACCTTTAAATTCTTTCAAGGTTGATTTAGTAATTTTGTTTGGACAGAAATATAGAACCACTAAAATATAAATTTATTTTAAAAAAAAAAAGACACATGCATATAATTAAAATCAAAATAAATATTTCTATATATCTTTTAAAAAAATTGTTTAATTTTTTTGTCAGTTCAAAATAGAACAATACAGACAGACAGAGATATATGATGATATGCTATATATCCTCTTTTTTTTTGTATTTTATATTTTGAGACAATTAATAATTATAAAAGAACCTTTTGGAAACCAACAATGTTTAATATTTTTTGCCATCATTTGATTAGTACAAATATTAAATTGTCTTTAACAAATCAATTTTACTCATTTATGTATATAAATTTTAATAAATGTGAGTATAAATTATATTGATTCATGTGTACAAAATTTTCTAATAAATATAGGTACAAATTATATATTTTTTGTGTACAAAATATTTATAAATAAAAATATAAATTTATTATTAACAAAAAATAATAATATTTACTATTCATATAGCATTGTTTTAATAATAATTCTAAAAATTTATTTCAGATATACTAATTAAGTGACCTACATTCTCATTGATAATGAGAATCAGACTCAAATCCTTATAAAATATGCATGAAACCATTCTTTAGTCTTTACTGATTGTTCTAACTTTTTGGCAGTAATTTACAATACACTAACTAGCTAATAATTGACAACATGACTCGTACAAAAAGGGAAATAAAAAAAAAGATAACAACATTACAACAATAAAGATTAAGAAAAACACTTTGTGCTTCAGTGCTTGGCTTTTCGTGATGGTCCCCTTAATTAGAATAATATACTTTTACGCGAACAAAAAAGTATTGATGGTACCGCGTGATGAATACCAATTAAAAAGAAAATTAAAAAACAAAAAATAAAAATAAAAAACCTACATGTTTGATAATTATATATGATAAGGATTATGCAAATAAATGAAATTATAATCCAAAAGCTATAAATTGATGAAGACTTGAGAAGCAAGCATGGAGTCATATGAACTTAATCATCTACTAGTGGGTGCAACAACTTTTATAGGGTTGAACTAAGTTTCTCTGACCATTTTAGCCATGACAAAATAAACCTAATCTGCCAACCTAAATGACTCTAATCTCCCCTATAAAAACACCCCTCTCACATTCTTACTTGCATTGCAAATTAAATTCTCTCTTCAATTCATTCTTATTCCACTAATAAGAAAGAAATGGAAGCTCTCAAGAACTTTGGAAAATGCCCCATTATTTTCCTAGCTGTTTTTGCTCTCTTAGCTTCAACATTATTGTCCTTGGCAAATGCCAAAGTTCATGAGCATGAGTTTGTCGTACGTTGTCTCACATTAACCTTTTATTTTTACTTTATTCAAAAATAATTATAAAATGTGACGTTTTTTATTTTTTATTTTGAAATGAGATAGATTCAAGCAACTCCAGTGAAGAGGCTGTGCAAAACTCACAGCGCTATTACAGTGAATGGCCAATTACCTGGACCAACCTTGGAAGTCAACAATGGAGACACTCTCATTGTTAAAGTCATTAACAAAGCTCGTTACAATGTCACCATTCACTGGTACAATATAAGTGTTATTTAATTTTATATATTCTATATAAGGCATGTGCATATATTAAGATACCATGCATGGTGCATGCAAGAAACTAAAGGCTTTATGTTGGTTGAAATTATATAGGCATGGTGTTAGACAAATCAGAACAGGGTGGTCAGATGGACCAGAATTTGTGACACAATGTCCAATTCGTCCCGGAGACAGTTACACTTACAGGTTCACCATCCAAGGACAAGAGGGTACACTTTGGTGGCATGCTCATAGTTCATGGCTAAGGGCCACCGTCTATGGCGCTTTAATCATTCGTCCTAGGGAAGGACAGGGCTACCCTTTCCCAAAACCCAAGCGCGAGACACCTATTATTCTAGGTATTTTACACAACAATAATATTACGTGTACATTAAAATTAATAACCTAAATCATTACTACTATAAAATATATATTAAAAATGAGTTAAAAATAATATTTTTGTTTACACAAATATCTAATGGTGTATTGGCACACTATTAGTAGAAGGACTAAATTGTAAAGATGTGATTATGATTTTGATGATGATGATTAATAGGGGAATGGTGGGATGCAAACCCAATCGATGTTTTGAGACAGGCCCAACAAACAGGGGCAGCACCCAACATATCTGATGCATACACCATCAATGGTCAACCTGGTGATCTTTACAAATGCTCTACCAAAGGTTTGCTTCTTTTCTTATTAGTCACATCTCTTCATAATTAATTAATTAACTTTATGAAAGGAGGAGTATAGTAATAATTAAAGAGCAATGCTAGGGGCCAGCAACTTTTGTGATTGATAGCCATCAAATAGCCATCAATGATGATCTAATGGTGTGAGATTGATGTGAGTTTTCATCCAATGACTCACCTTTCTCTGCTGGCTACATGCTGGCCAAAATTCAACAAAACTGCTGGCCCCTAGACTTTTCCATAATTAAAAGTGAAAATTTCAAAGCAAAGAACCGTTGAACTCTAAAAAAATTATTAATTATGGACTATAATTAATGAGTCGACAGGATATATTGCAAAAGTCCACATGATTTGACGGGGCTAAAGTAAATTAAGTAATATTTTTTGCTCTTTTGTGATCACAATCGTTGCACCATACAAATCTCTTGTTTTCTTTTTAGCATGCTCTAATCTTGTAAGTTGGTGCCTTTAATAATTAATTTTTTAAATTTGTTTGATGTAACAACAGAAACCACAATTGTTCCAATAGATTCCGGCGAGACAAACCTCCTCCGCGTGATTAACGGCGGACTGAACCAACCGCTGTTCTTCTCGGTGGCGAACCACAAGCTTATAGTGGTGGGTGCAGACGCATCGTACCTGAAACCCTTCACGACTTCAGTTATAATGCTGGGTCCAGGTCAAACCACGGACGTTCTAATAACCGGAGACCAACCTCCTTCTCGCTACTACATGGCCGCACGCGCTTATCAATCTGCACAAAATGCACCGTTCGACAACACCACCACAACCGCAATCCTCGCCTACAAATCTGCACCGTGCCCCGCCAAAGGAACACTTGCACCGAAACCCCTCATGCCTCTTCTCCCTGCATACAACGACACCAACACCGTAACCGCTTTCAGCAGAAGCTTCAGAAGCCCAAGAAGAGTGGATGTTCCCGCCGAGATCGATGAGAATCTCTTCTTCACCATCGGTCTTGGCCTCAACAATTGCCCTCCCAACTTCAGCAAGAATCAGTGTCAGGGACCGAACGGAACAAGATTCACTGCCAGCATGAACAACGTATCCTTCGTTCTTCCCAACAGCATCTCGATCCTTCAAGCTCACCATCTCGGTGTTCCTGGCGTGTTCACCACTGATTTTCCGGTGCAGCCTCCGGCGAAGTTTGATTACACCGGGAATGTGAGTCGTTCGTTGTGGCAGCCTGTTGCGGGGACTAAGGTGGCCAAGTTAAGGTACGGTTCGAGGGTGCAGATTGTGTTGCAGGATACTAGCATTGTTACCCCTGAGAATCATCCAATTCATCTTCATGGATATGATTTCTACATTGTTGCTGAAGGGTTTGGGAACTTTGATCCTAAGAAAGATTCTTCTAAGTTTAATCTTGTTGATCCTCCTATGAGGAACACTGTCGCCGTGCCTGTTAATGGTTGGGCAGTTATCAGATTTGTTGCTGATAATCCAGGTAAACTCAGAAAAAAAATTATCTAACGATTTTCAACTATTATTTTTACAGTAAAGATAATTTTACTTAATAATTGTGATGAATGTAGGTGCTTGGATTATGCACTGTCATTTGGATGTTCACATCGGATGGGGTTTGGCGACGGTGCTCTTGGTGGATAACGGCGAAGGCTTATTGGAATCCATAGAGCCACCACCGGAGGACTTGCCTCTATGCTAGGAGATTTAATTTCATTATCAAATTCATCTGTCCAATTATCAGGGTTTTGTTATTTTCTCTTTTATATATATAGTTTTGGAAGTTCATTATTATTGTTGTTTCCCCTGCATTAGGGGACCTTTTTCTTTTTTTTTTTTTTAATTTTTGTTAATTGTTCTTTTAATATAGAGATAAATCGGGTCAATTAGCTAGGAGATGGTGATATGTAGTTTCATCACAATGTCATCTGATCCAGTCACAAACCCGACTGGTTATTAAATTGATTTTAGAAAATGTATTTTTCCTTGGTATCCCTGTTGCGATAAACAATGCTAAGTTTTGATTTTGATTTTTATTTTTTTGTTCCATTTTTTTCACAATCTATCCAACTGTGAAGCCTATGTGATATGAATTTTCCATTTCATCCTATATAATAACTACTCAAAATCTCAAATTATATATATAGGGCTGCCCTACCTGTGAGTAGGGTACGGGTTTAAGGTGTACCCTACCCTACTCTCCGTACCTCATATATAACACATTTTATAAAAATTAAGTATATAGTGAAGGAAGTGAGAGTTAATCCCACAACCTCCTTTATATAATGATTTATAATAAGTGAATAACCACTAAACTAGTTAGTTAATTTAATAATTTAGCGCATTAGTTTTTTTTATTTTTTATGTTATTAATATGTATAAAATTTGAAATGATTGAATTTTATATTTACTTTGAAAAAAATTTGATATTTCTGCGGATAGGGTAGGATTTAGAACTTTAGAGTGCGGGTAGGGTTAGGGTTGAGAGATTCACAACCCGCGAGTAGGATAGGATAAAATTTTAATAAAATTTTCAACACGCAGGTAGGGTTAAGATAAAATCCAAACCCTATCCTACCCTACCTATTGCCAGCCCTATATATATAAGTTACATTGATCACTTTAATTACTATTATAAACAGGAAAGCACATGGTAGAAGTTAAATGACACTATTAGTGCTTAGTGATTTAAATTGGCAAAAAAAAAAAAAAGTGGTTTTTGAAGAACTAATAATTTAATTTTTCAATGTTAGATGACCAAATATAATAAGTAATAACACTTATTTGACTTTTTGAAGAGTTAAAAAGGACAAAGATTAAGCAATTACCACCCTAAGAGTACATCATAAAAGGAAGGGTCAACGTGGGTACAACCACAAAAAAGTGGTTAATGTGAGTACATAGTAAAATGTTCCTTCTATGCAAGAAATCTGATGTCTTAAAAGAAAAGAAAAAAAAATTTGGGCCTCCAACTGTTTACTTTTACAAAAAGAAATAGGTAATACTAAGAAGAAATACACCTTAACAAGGTACCATTTTCTCTTCTAATGACACCACCAATTACATTTGTCCTGTGATATCTGGATTTGACTATGTATACAATATTGACTTATTTTTTAAATAATAAATAATAATAAATTCTTGATTAATTATTAATTAATTTGGGTTTTATTGGCCTGGCTTAGTCTTAGTTCAAATTTAAAACAAAAAGGTAAGTTTAAGTCTTTAATTCATATCATATATTTAGAAACTTTGAACTTTTATTTCTTCTATAATTTTTTAGGATTTAATTAATATATATTTTAATGACATATGATAAAGTTATTATTAAAAAATATTTTAAATTTTTTATTTTAATAAATATATAACAAAAATTTTGTAAACTTAAATTTTACATATTTTTTAAATTTTTTAACAAAAGTCTTAGAAAGTAGAATCAGAAAGTGTTTTTTTTTTTTTTTTCAAAAAGTTTGATTAAAGTACTAATAAAACAGACCCAAAAAATGATGTTAAAAATTACTAGTGTTTGGGATAGGTTTATATTTATGTTTCATGGGCCCAAAAGTTAGGTTATAAATACAAATGAAACACTGCAGGATCAAAATAAGAAAAATATTTCTTCCTACAAAGAAAAAATTAATTGAAGGAAACATTCCTCTTCAAAAAAATAAATTATAAGAAGCAAATACCTTTCTTCCCATAATAAATCAGCTAAATAAAAGTAACTCTACCACATTTATTTTTGGAATGCACTATAGTTCCAACAAAATTTTGCAGTCTTTTAGATAAAGTCACACAAAGGGCAAACTCAGACTTTTGACCACAAAATTATAACAGAATACTACTACATAAACAACTAACTGCAAAAATATAAAAGTTTTATCCAAATAAAGTGATGTCATTCTAACGTGTGATATAATATTCATCCAAATATACAAAATTTTTTGGGTCATATTTATGTTCTTATCAAAGATATCACTCTTACGAATAAAAATTGACTCTTAAATTATTACCTGAAAGAACTGCCATTACTTACATCACCAACTAAATATATTTTATACAAAAATCTGCATAAGAACATTTTTAGGATTTCATCAATCTGGTCGCTTTCCCGAAATCATTCCCACTGTTCCTTCTCATGAAAACACTTCTCGTATTTTGCTTTGGCTTTCTATGTTCTGGTTATTGCTACAATTTTCTTATCATCCTAACATATATCAAATTGAGACTCATTTTAACTTTTAAGTTGGTCCAACTTAACATTTTTTGGTTTTATTTTGTAATTAATTTTCGTATAATTTCAATGTAAAACAATTTCATACATACGTCTAAATACATATGTTAACTAAAGTAAAAATAATTTCTGCTTATATTGGTTATTAAAAAGTTATCTAAAAAAATAAAAATAATTAAATAATTATATACAAATATTTTATATTATCAATATATTAAATTTATTGCATAAATAATTATTTAAACAATAGATTATGATTGAAAAGAATATCAAAGAACTAATATTTTTTATAAAATCATAGAATACGTTTATTAATACTAGTTTAAATATAAGATAAAAATAAAAATATTAATGATCTAAATTTTTTATGATAAAATAATTACATAAAATAATTTATATTGTTAATACATTAAAAATAAATTAAAATAAATATAAAAATAAATAATAAGAATAGAATAACACTTTAAATTTAGATAAGGGATACGAAAAAAAGAAGTATTATACTATTATATGGTACACATTTAATTTAACTTATAATTTGAACATTTGTATATAATATTAAATTTAATTTTGATATATTATTAATATAAAATAATTTTATATTTAATTATATACTATTATATTACTAAAAATAATTATTTTTATATTTAATATATAAATAATTATTTAAATAAATAAATATAATTAAATAATTATATAAATTATTTTATAATATTAATGTATCAACGTTAAACTCTTATGTTATATAATAGTACTCAATATTTTTGGATTTGACAGTTTAATTTATGTTATGATTCATTATTTTTAGATGTTGATAAGATCTTTTCATCTAACAGCATCTTAAAATAGCATAACCTTTAAGGGCGAGGTTAATATTGATCGTAGTAGGGAAATGGTGCCACTAACCATGAGTAATACGTACGATAACGCAACACATGATACTTAGTTGTGTTGGTGACATATCTATTATAGAGAGGAAATATATGTTGATGTTATCCGGTATGCTGCTTAGACTGGCCATTGCTAAGGCTAAAAGTGGCATGTAGGATAACGGGACACATGGATAAGCTGCATGTATTCAGTTGTGTTGCTGATGTGTCTATTGTATAGACGGAAAATATGCTGGTTTTTTTTTGTACATGGAAGTACAAATGGTGATATACTTTAACATTGTAATTTTTGGAATTTTTCAAAAGCGTGGAAGATACACAAATCTCTATACTTTAAATTTTTTAATTTTTTTAATAGAAATCTCTCGATCCGATTTTTGTTTTCTCACAAATTTCTCAGTGCGATTTCACAAATCTCTCAGTTCAATTTCTGTATCCTCATAAATTGGATAGTACGACCGTATTTCTCACAAATCGAACGGTCTAATTTTTGTTTATCTAATTAAACGATTTCACGTTTCAGAATAACATCTTATCAACCCACATTTTAAAAAAATATCGTTGCTACTTCAATATCAAAAACAAAATCTGAAAACATGCTATCCGGTTCTCTGCTCACAACAGCCATTGTTATGATTAAAAGTGGCATGCAGGATAATACAACACATGGTTCAGCTGCATGTACTGAGTTTGTTGCTGACGTGTCTACTATAGAGTGGAAAAATATGCTGCCTTTTTGTCTGCTTACACGTACGTTACATATGTGCCACTCACTCCTTTCAACCAGTTTACTGTTTTTTTTTTCCTTGATGACAACGTATTTATTAGTTTGGATTTTAGACTATATTTTATTCATTAAACATTCCTTGTTTAATATTATAAAATTTCAAAATCTAATTTAAATTAATTTAAACTGGCAGTTTAAATTTTGAGTTTTTAATAATAATGAATTATACAATAATTTAAATTCAGATATTTTTTTAAAAAATAATTAGAATACAAAAATAAAAAGATAGAATAAATAAATAAATAAATAAATATAATTAGAATAATAAAATAGTATAAAATATGATAAGTATTATATATATAAATATTAATTAATCAATTATTACAAAATATCAAATTTTCATTATTATATTATAATAAAAACTAAAAGAAATATTTAATACGTATATTATATTATATACGTATATTATTTAGACATTTATTATATTATATATGTTAAATAAATGTATTTATGGAATAAAACTAATTATTTGTTAAATGTCTAAATAATAAAAAAAAATTAAACTTTTATCGGTGCCAATCTTTTAGTGCGGCCATCTCCTATCAATACTTTGAAACTTTGAGAGTACTAAATATGATGTTAAATATATATTTTTTAATTTAGTTATTATGTAATAAAAAATATAATATTTTTTACTTAATAAAAAAATTTAAAAATAAATTTTAAAAAATCTATCTCATTTATATTATTACGGTTATAATTAATTCACTTTATCATTAAAATTATATTTCTAAATTTAAAACCTATATTTTAAATATACATCTTAAGAATATGATAAAAATATTTGACTAAAAATTATTCAAATTATATTTTTTACTTTTTTAATATATTTAATATATTAAAAATTTAAGATTTTTTTATTAATGTACTCTTAATATATATTTATAGAGTTTAAATTAACAAATCTTTTTAAAAATATATTATTAAACCTTGCAAACAAGTTCCTATTTTTTTATGGTTTATTAAAATTATATTTTTATTTTTTTTAAATATATTTAATATATTAAAAATTTAAATTTTTTTTATTAATGTACTCTTAATATATATTTATAGAATATAAATCAACAAATTTTTTAAAAATATATTATTAAGCCATGCAAACAAGTTCTTACATTTTATGGTTATCTGCCTCAAAATTATAAAATACTTTGTTCGGCACTATCTATCCCTTTAAGAATAGATTAGTTCAAACTTTTAAATTGAGTTGACTTTTGAAGAAGTTCAGGTCGCCGTTATCAATTTTTGTGAAATGATCAGTGTAATCGTGTTTATTTAAAAAGAAAAAAGATCAACATAATATATGGTCTCTAATTTATATTTTTCCGTTAAAATCAAAAGAAAAGTCATTATTTAAATATAAAAGAAAAAGAAAAAGTCATTACTTCACATCTTCAAGAAATTAATATTTAATATTTGAGTTTAATTTTTCTACAATTTTACATTATAATTTAATTATTTCTATATTAAAATTTATAAAATAATAAATAGTTCATAATTTTTTTGTTTACATATATATAATATCTCATATAATTTGAATTTTTATAGGTATTATATTAAAAATTCTACCCGAGCAAACTTACTGCCGTGGTAATCATTATTTTCTTAAAATTGGGCTAATAGGCCCAGTGATGAAAACAAGGCCCACATTCAGATATTAATAACTCAAAAGTTTTGTTGCATGGCCAATTATCTAAATTTAATAAAAGAAAAAAAATAGATTAGATTAGATTACATTAGATATTTACGCAATTTAAAATTAAAAAAAAAAAGAAAAAAACCCTAGATATTTATCAAAGAGCACGCAATGGCAAAAGCGAAATATCATTAAAAAAGAAGGGGCACTGGGAAAAAAAAGGGAAGAAAAAAGAGGAAAGTGTGAAATAAACCACTACTTATAACAGAAAACTTGAGAGAGAGGTCAGAGGAAAGTGACGCAGTGCGTTTTAGTGGCTCCGGAAGGTTCGAGCGACACGTGCCACAAGGTTCGGGAGTCCGAAGCAAATTGCGCGACTGAGAAGGTGCCACGTCACTGATACGCGTGTGCAATTAAAAAAGAGAGAAAAGATCAGAAATATCTAGAGAAGGCTATAAATAAAGGTCACAGCTTTCAAGCCCAGAGATTTTTTTTGGATCCTGTATTAGCTAAACTCAAACACACTCTCTCTCTCGCTACACACTCATAATTATTGACAAGAAGATAAACACAAAAACGACGAGGCGTTTTGATAACAAAGAACAGAAGCGAAGTAAAGAAGGAAAAAAATTATAAAGTAAAAGAAGAAAAAGAAGTGAAATCCCTAGTTTCTATTCCCAGGATTCAGCTTCGTCAGATCTAAGCAGGTTAGTTGCATTGGTTTCATCTCTTTCTTTCGCGGTTTTGTAATCCATGTGATTTTTATCCTTTCGTGTGTTCTGGATGATTCTTGAGTTTTTAACACTGTCTTATTTATTTATTGTTATTATTTTTTCTTTTTTGTGTGATTATTTGCTTGATCATCAAGTATTGTCGTTATTGTTTATTACTTGGGGACGAAGGAAATTTGATTCCCGGGGTTTAGGGTTTATCTATTTATGGTTAAATTAAGAGTGCGTTGCAAAATCTAATTTTGCTTTTGTTGCTTTGCGGTTTGTGCTCTTTATTTTCTTTCGTATTGTGTGCTTTTTTAAGTGTTCTTAACTGGGTTCTTGCTTTTTCTAACGGCAGATTGTAGATAATCGGTTACTTAGCGTTGGAACATTGTTGAATCGTTTGAGCTTTGTATAACGATTGGAACTAAGAACTCTGAAGGTGATTGGTTTGAAATGGGGACTTATGATCAAGGTTCTAATAATATCAGTCTAGTACCCTTGGACTCTTCTAGAAAGAGGAAGAGTAGGAGTAGAAGAGACGGGTCTAGATCTGTGGCTGAGACACTGCAAAAGTGGAAGAAATACAATGAGAATCTTCAGTCTGGTAAAGAGGAAGGTAAGCCTACTCGAAAGGCTCCGGCGAAGGGTTCGAAGAAAGGGTGCATGAAAGGGAAAGGAGGGCCCCAAAATTCACAGTGTAACTATAGGGGTGTTAGGCAGAGGACATGGGGAAAATGGGTTGGCGAGATTCGGGAGCCAAACAGAGGGAGTAGGCTTTGGTTGGGTACTTTCTCCACTGCCGAAGAAGCTGCCTTAGCTTATGATGAAGCTGCTAGGGCCATGTATGGTTCGAGTGCAAGGCTAAACTTTCCACACATAACGGATTATAGTTCTATCAAGGGATCGATGAAGGATTCTTCAACGGCTACAACTACTTCCTGTTCTAGTTCTTCGGCTGCAACTCCTGCTGCTTCCGACACGACTACTGTATCAAATCATTCGGAGGTTTGTGCCTTTGAGGATGTAAAGGAGCAAGTGCAAGTTGGCAAGGTGAATGGTACTGTTGTTGCCTGTCATAAGGCTTATGATTCTGTTGCTTCCCCTACTAGCAAGGTGAAGCAAGAGCTACTGGAGGAGCCTGAAGTTCTCACGGATCCTGGGGGAGTTGAAATCCAGAATGTACCTCGTGATGAGGGACAAGTTGCCATGGGTGATGTAAATAAAGATCAGATGGACTTGTCCTGGATTGATAATTTTGACTTTGAAGGTGGTGATTACTTGAAGAACTTCTCCGTGGATGAGCTATTTCAGGTGGACGAGCTTTTGGGGGATATAGACAAAAATCCAATTGAGGACTCTTCATTGATGCAAGCCTTGGATTTTGGTCAAATGGATAAAGGTCTGGATTTTAGTCAAATGAATTTCCCTGATGACAGCAGTCATCAGGCTGACATCCCTTCCAGCTATTTGTATCAATTGGAGAATCCGGATGCCAAGTTGTTAGGAAGTTTGCCCCATATGGAACAAATTCCATCAGATGCTGATTATGGATTGGATTTCCTAAAAGCCGAAGAACCGGAGAACTGCAACAATGGCGGGGAGCAAGAACATCGTTTTATCGATTTGAAATGCCTGAACAATGATCCAAAAGGGAATAATGCAAACGTTGAAGGATGATTAGAGAAAAAGGATGCGTTCAGAGTTTTGTTAAGGATGTTGGATTTCCTCACGGTCTGCGCAACGCGCCTTCCTCGACTAGCTTCATCAGCATCGCTGGGTTTGCTAGTTACGTAGCTTTACATAAAAGAGAACTAGGATATATGTCTTCTCTCTATGGTCACTTGTTTGCTTTTGTTTTTGTAGGCTAATTCTCTGGTATTTTAAGAATGGAGAATTTAGCTGATGGCATTTGTTAATTTTTTTTTTTAGTCCTTTTTGTTTGGGTTTTTGGAATCGATCTTCATGGATGAAGCTGAGGAATAGGGATGCATCTAGTTGGTCATCTGCTGACCAAGAATGCTCCATTTTGTGCTTTGATCTTTTACAGAAAAGTGTAGGGAACTAGTAAATATCCTAGTGTATAACTTACTGGTTACTTCGTGTATATAAGATATCGAACAAGTAATAGGATCTATAAAGTTTTTGCCTTATGCAGCTGTTATTATGTTTTCAATGTATATATTTTTCTGTGTTCTGATAGAAATTGGTGATTTTAATACTCTTCAAATAAATGAGATCGTTGATAGTCCAGGTTAAATGGTATATGATACATGCTCAATGTATATATATATGATACATGCTCAAAGTATATAATTTTTTTCTCTACAAACGCAGAAGTGATTTTGTTCATAAAACTACGTTTACAAGAAGCAATAATTTCTAACTTCTCCGTTGCACTAATGTACTTTTAGTCACTACTTTCAACATTTTTTTTTACCAATTTTATTCTTTATACGTGTTATTGTATTATTTATAAAATTCTTATTATTTTTTTCTATATGAACTTTTTTTATTATTTATTATTTATATTTTTTATTTGACATTATATATTTTTATAGTTATAATTTTTGTGTATTATATTTATTATTATCTTTTTATAATAGAATTTATTGATCCCATTAAGTAAAATAAATTAAATAAAAAAATTAACTATAAATAATAATAATAGTTAAAAATTATAATGTACTAAGAGTATTAAAAATATACTATATAAAAAATATATAAAAAAATTAAATATAGATAAAAAATAATATTATAATTTAATGTCATGTTTTTTAAGTAATTATTTATCTAAAAGTAATTTTAACTAATAAATCTAAATAATATTTATTTTATCAAAATTAATTTTGGTAAAGAGATGCCAAATATAAATCATATTGACACAAATTTACTTCTATCCAAAATCAATTTTATAAAATCACTTTTATTCAAACTTTAGTTTGACAAATCATAATCTAAACACACTACATTGGTACTCCAAAACTTGGTTTCCAAAAAGTTAAAAAAAAAAAGAAAAAGAAAAAAAAAAAAGAATCCAAGGCATTGTACCTCTGATGGTTTAACCATTAATAATTATACACAATTCGTAGCATACAATGTAGTCAATAACAGTGTTTATGACATAGAATATGCAAATTAGATATTATAATCTAGTTTTCAAATTAACTCATGAAAATAGAATTGGAAAGGGGTTAAAGTGTGAAGTAGCAAGGCTTGTATATTTTGTTTTGGGGTGTTACTTGCACATAATTTATTTAGCTAATGCTCATGATTTATACATTTACTGTTTTTTTGTTCTAGTTGAGAGTTTGAAACTAACATCAAGAAAAAGAAATTGTGTTTTTCCTTGAGATGAATTAATAGTTATACCCAACGTAAAGAAAATCGAGATTTTACTTAAAATTGAAAAAGCAAATTAAGTACGCAAAACGTAAAATCTTATCAAGATTTAAATCGTAAAATCGTTACCCCTAATAAAAATTTTATAAAATCGATTGACTCATTTAAAATCGTAATACCGGAAGATTTTAAGAATTAAATCGAAATTCTAGCTACTATGGTTATACCAACCTTTAGTCCTCTCAAGTATACTAATGCCACATTCTATCTCACAATATCTTTTTATTTAACATTTGTGGATCCTAATTATTAGGATACCTTATGCCTAAGCTCTGATATTTAACGGATTTAAAATTAAAATTATGTAAAATACCTATTTCGCCCTAATTTAATTGATGTTCGATTTACATGTAATATTTTTCACTATGGTCCCAAAAAGGTTATACAAATGGAAAGTGATTGATATTTTTTGTTGTAAGTATTTTGCCTTTGAACCACGTCAATTAATTCTTTTTTTTTTTCAATAAAAATATTATTCTCTAGCATTTTCCAAAGTCATGATTGTTATTTTAAAACCAATGTGAAACCAATAATAAAATCAGAACTAATAAAATTAGAAACAAAGAACATTCTCAACAACTTCAGGTTGGAAGGTTTAAAACTTACACAAAAAATGGTTTCATTATTTGTTTCCGAAATCTTAATATAAGTTAGGTTATTATCTATTTTCGAATTAGATTATCTTCTTTTATCTTTTTTTTTTTTGTTGGGACTGGCATTTTTTTCAGGTTTTTTGTTTGGATCAACTTATGCGTTCAGTCGCACTAAACACATGCGGCATCATCCATATATTTCATATAATCCCTTTCTACTCATATTTAGGATTTAAATCTAACACACTTTTCAACAAAATATATAGATGTTACTAAATTAGATTTTGAAAAAGTTAAATTCTAAAGTAGTCTTTCACGTGATGGTTTATAATAAAAAAGTCTTTGAAATTTTAATATCATAAACATTCTCAAGATTAAAATCATTATACTAGGTTAATTTTTTATTTTTTTTCTCGAGTTGATATTTAAAGTATCACAATATTGTATAAATTATTCAACACGCTCTTCACGTGTTGGCCAAGCTGTTGCCAGTGTGTTTCTCACGTGTTGGTCAAGATGTTGCCACGTGTTCAACACGTCTCTGTCCGCGTGTTAACTTTTTACCTATAAAATTCACCCTTCTGTAATCATATTAAATAATCTCATTTCCAACAAAAATACTAATATTTTTTCTATATAAAAAAAATCAACCTTATTCTTCACGCTGTGAATAATGTGACACATCTTGGCTCAAATAAATGTCAGACAGACCAAGGATTAATTAGTTACAGATCTGAATTTCATTTAAAAGTTTTCTGTTGGCCAATAAATTGCTGTAGGTACAAAATAAAATTCAAACCTCACACTTGAACAGACGAGTGACGACCAACTCAAATTGATTGCCATATCATTAATAATTTAACCCATATCTCATAGAACTCAACTCTTTTTTCCTCTCCTTTGTCCTTGACCTTTTTTTTTTTTTTTACGATATTTCTTAGCCTAATTGCTCAAAAATTAATCCGCCGCATATCAAAACTCTATTTAAAAATTTGTCATGAATCAAGAACACTTGTTTTTTACTAGCCTTTTTGAGCTTCTAATTGGGCCTCTAACCACGTTATGACTGAAAATATACAAAACCGTTACACTATTTTGTGTGTGTTGTGTTCCATTGCTGTATCAACTATTCAACTATCAACATATATCCTAAGTTTTGTTGTTACTGTGGATATGTTTTGCACAAGTACCTAGTTATATATTTTTATTAGTGAAACTATGTGATTCAATTACCTATTATTTATAAGGTTTTGTAAATATAAATATTTTACTGAATATATATTGATAAGCTTGAGTTTATTTAGCTAATATAAATAAATAAATTTTGACAATGAGATGCTTTGTTCTAGTGTAATATTTGAGGTAATATAATGCATTTTGTGTTAAATTAAGAATGATGGCAAGATTACACTGGACTTGTTAAAATTTCAGTGAGTACACTAGACATTAAAATTTTAGGAGCAAAAATGATCTATCCGTATAAATTTAGGAGTACAAATGACTCGCACGTATATTTTTACAAATTAATTTAATTTTACATAAATTTATTATATATCAGATGATACATAATATTTGTCTAAAAATTAATTTGATTTATTTTTTTTAATTTTATGATAAAAATAATTTATATGTATATTTTCAAAAACTAATTTAATTTTACATATATTTATAATAATATGTTATATGACACAACATTTCAATTGATTGTTATTTTTTGACATGCGGTATTAAACTGACATATTAACATATACATAGTTATATCTAATTGACAATTTTATAAAGGTTTAATTATTCTATTAGTCTTTATAGTTTTACAAAATTTTTAATTAGGTTTCTATACTTTTTTTCTTTTAATTGGGTCATTGCACCAAATTTTTTTTAATTAGATCTTTACACTTTTTTTTCTTTTATTTGGATTTTTGCACCAATTTTTTTTAGTTTGATCCCTATAAAATTAAGCCAATTACTGCTAGGAGAGACCAAATTGAAAAAAAAAATTGGTGCAAGGACCCAATTAAAAGAAAAAAAAAATATAGGGACCTAATTGAAAATTTCGCAAAACTATAGGAATCAACAGAATAATTAAACCTTTTATAAATCATTATAATGGTGAAATAACATATGATGAAGAAATATCTATCGTATTTAATTCTGCTGAATCGGTATTTACATATATGTTACCTAAAGTCGAAAGTTTAATAGCATTGAAGAATTTGATATTGCATACTATTAGACAACACACAAAAAGAATTAAAAAAAAATATTACAGATACCCGTCCGAAGTAAATAACACTTTATTTTACAAAAGGTATATCATAAATTACAATTGTTATTATTATTTTGGTATTTATTTATTTGATAATGGTTTTGATAAGATTTTATGTTTTCGTAAATTAGGTATCGGTTACGTGATGACAAAGATATACGTCTTATTAGGGTCTGACAACACATTGGACAAATGTCCATTTGTTGGAATTATTTATTTTTCTAGTCGACTTGGGTGAAGGAACTTCTGCGGATACTGTTGATGAAACCCCTTTAAGTGGAGCGGTTAGGAAAAATATTAGAAGGACGATGGTTGACTTAAATATGCTACTTGAAAGTAGTCAAGAGGGGTCAAATGTCAAAGATTCTAATGATGGTATGATGCAAGTTGATGTTGAAAGTCATGAGGGTCTTGCTATTAGAGACCCGATGATGGATCCCTATCAAGTTAACCCCGATGACAGTGAAGATGCTGAGGCTAAACCAACTGAAATTCCGAATGAGGGGCTGAGATGAACTACTACGGTGACACACAAATTGTACTAACAAAGCCTACCATTTTTTGATCATATGTCGGTCAGATCACTTTTTCTCATTAAATCTTAAGGCAATGACTTTAGATTGTTTATTTAGTCAAGGAGGCCTTGAGGATGATCCTATCAATGAGTTTGAAATTGGATAACAGTATGAAAACAATGAGAGAAAGTAATTATGGCAGTTAAGACATATAACATTAGGAGGGGTGTGAAGTATAAGATACTAGAGAGTGACCAGTTAAAGTATGTTATACAATATATCCAATTTAGTTATGGTTGTCAATGGAACATATACATATCTTATCTCTGAAAGCAAGAAAAAGTGGGAGGTGAGGAGATACATTGGTCCTCATACTTGCATTCGAATACCAATGGGCCAAGACCATGGAATGTTAGACTCGAAGGTGATTGCTTAGCACATATTCACAATGGTCAAAATAGATCCAACCATCAGCATAAGACTTCTGCAATGAGGTATAGAGAATTACTTTAGTTACAAGTGTCGTACAGAAAGGTTTAGCTTGCAAAGCAGAGAGTCATTGCTAGAATATATGGAGATTGGGAAGAATCATACAACGATCTTTTTCATTGGTTATTTGCAATGCAGATGTACTTACCTAGTAAGATTCATTACATCGTTGTTACTTATAAGTGCTTAATTAAGTCACCACTTATATGTTATAACAATTAAGGGTTTTTTAAGTATTTAGGTGCAATTTGTAACACAGCCTTGGCCTACTTCAATCGATAGTGTCATGCTTCATCGGGTGTTCTGGACGTTTTCTTCGTGTGTTGAGACTTTTAAGCACTGCAAACTACTTATTTTCATTGATGGAACCCACTTGTATGGTAAATACGGAAGTACTTTGCTCATGGCTATTACTCAAGATGGCACATCAAACATATTGCCTATTGCATTTGCCGTAGTCAAGAGTGAGGCTTGGTCATTTTTCCTTTCTTATTTGAGGCAATATGTGACACCCCAGCTAGGCCTCTTGGTGGTTTCAGACAAGCGCAAAACAATTGATGCCGTGTTGAACGTCGATAAAAGTGTATGAAAACTGCCGTATGTCTTCCAGGCATTTTGTGCAAGACACATTGCTGCCAACTTCATGACACGCTTCAAGAACAAGGACTTGAAGAAAGTGCTTGTTAATGTAACATATTCGAAGTTGCATAAGGAGTTCACTCATTATTTTTGTTGTTTGAGGGGGTGAGAACTGTGGATCAAAAGAATATGATATTGATCCTTAGTCCCCGTCCATGCAATAAAACCCTGATGACTGGGCTTGGCCTTTGATAGCTATGAAGTACTTGGAGGCCCAAGTGTCAAATAGTCTCTATGGATGCGTCCTGAAAACTCTCTAACCACCTACTCACCATGCTCATCCTGATGTGCCTCGGCTATATCTGCCGGTGGGCTCACAGAAACTCTGTCATGGCCAGCTGCTGTAGCCCCACACCTAGGACGAGCTTTACCTCGTCTCCCTCTCCCTCTTCGAGGCCGCACCTGGGGAATCTCCCCATTCTCTGGCTAATGGAAATCTGTAGCATCCGAATGACGGATCTGGAGATCATCTGGCACAACTTCTCCAACCACCAACTGCTGGTCGCTCTGACCAACCAACTCTATGTGCGCCCACTGAAAGTATCATCGCAAATATTGTTGTGATGGACACAAATCAAATGCATGAACTATATGGAGTTCGTGTCCTCTTCGAGCTACCTATATCTCATGCCACCCCCCCAAGAAATCAGGGTATCACTTGCCTTAGCCGAATCTTCCATCGTGCCCATGCATCTCGTCGATGTTCAGTGGCCTGGTCAGAATGTGCTAGAGGCCACCAAACTGACGCACAACGCAGTCTACCTGATGCCACTTGACGATGGCAAAGCACATCAGCGGGCATACTATTGCAGCAGAGACTTCAGACTGAGCGATCCCTTGTGGAACTATATTCTGGATGAATGGGTCAGCATATGGCGTCTAGTCAATCTGTTCACCGATACTAAGAAACAAGATATACACAAAGAAAAGTTATTTAATTTTCAATTACAAGTCTTAAATGTTTATGACTTGCGTTATAGATACCAATCCCATTGAGGACATTCCTCCACTGTCAAAGCTTGATGTCAACCCTATCATTAGGTGGCTCTAACCCCACCCACCTATAACATCAACGAATATTTAGAAATCACAAAACTATTTCGTTAGCTTAAGAAATAATATAAAAAAAAAATAATAAACATACCTGTCAATCAGGAAAAATCGACGCTGGTCAAATGCATCCGGTCGACACAAAGGTATATGATGATATGCCCAAGAGAGATGCAAATCATTGCATCCACCTAGGTTCTGCTTATGATAATCTATGGAACGACACATCTGGCGGTAAAGTCATGCCAATACAGCTACCCCCCATGATAGCGTCCCATATCGATCAAGGTCATCTAATAGAGGCAACCACCTCATATGCACCCGAGAGTCAGAGGCATCCAAAAACGAAATGCCGCCGATGATCTGTATGATGTATCCTCTGGTGTAATGCAGCAAGCGCTCCTCTGTCGGATGCTCTTCCAACTGCTCGCAAACAATATTCTAAAACCAAGTAAGATTGACAGTCCACTTATTTTGTGACTGTCTATCATGGGGGCCGAACAACACCTAGCAGCTCCTGACAAAGGTCCTCAATAAATCGTCCGTTATAGAACTGTTCCCACTCACCGATGCGGTCACTGACTGGATTTCTATTAATGTTGAGTCCCAACTGATACGCCACGTCATGCAGGGTGATGGTCATCTTTCCACATGGCAAGTGAAAAGTATGGGACTCAGGTCGCCATCTTTCAATGAAAACAGAGACCAATGCTCAGTCATGGTCTCACCAATATGCAATAGTCGAGGGTGCCTACAAAAAAAAAATCAATCAGTCAAATAAAATGGAGTCCACAAGTAATAAGATAAATTTCAAACATATGAAAAAGATAAATTTTAAAGTATACCGCTCGTCCTAGTCTGCCAGCAATATGGTCATTCTGATCTCGTCTATAAAAAGTATCCTTGTACCTAGTGATGGATCTAGAAAATTTTGATAGTGGGGGCAAAATTTATATAATATGACAATAATTTTTATAATAAAAATAATATGTGTACATAAAAAATTAAATATTAAATTATTTATTAATCACTATATATTTGTATATAAATACATATATCGTTTAACTCATTTTCAATGTGTATTTTATATTTTAATATGTATTTTATACGGATAGTTATTTTTTATGTACATGTAGCATGAATATTGTTATGATTATATTTTATTATTGTAAAATACGATTAGCAATACTAAAATAGTAATTTAAATAATAATATATCATTTAGAATTCTATTGTTTTAGGTTTTATATTTTTAAAAAAAATTAAGTAATTTTTTTAACACTACCATCAAAATTTCTCTCTTTCTATATATATTACTAAACAATTATTCAAAAATTCACTTCCCAACACAATTAGAAATAGACTCTTATTGATATTTATAGTTAAAAAAGTTCTTTCAATTAATGGAGTTGCTACGCAAAAATTAAAGCTAATTTTAAAAGAAGATAAATAATACTCTAAGAAAGAATACTAATTTCATTTAAATATGAGAATTGATCATTTCAACGAATATCTAATATGAAATTCTTAAATTGACGATTAAGTACTAAAAGTTGAGTAAAAAATTGTTGTGGGGTCAAATTTAAAAATCTAATGGGGGCAAATAAATATTATTATCATATACTACTAAAAAAAACTCCAAATTATAGAGGGGGCACTTGCCCCACACTACTAGAAATAGGATTTTTTCGGACGAAAATTTCAAACGAAATTTATTCCATCTGAATGACTTTTTCATTTCGGACAAATTTGAGACAAATGTTGAACAATTTTTAGTGGAGATATTGGAATAATATATTCTGTCTTAAATTTGTCTAAATTTTGTCCCAAATTTTTTTAGATGGCGCCAAAATTTTCATACAGATTAGCAACACATTTTGGACAAAAACTATAATTCGTCCGTATTCCATCTGAATATGCGCAATAACTTCAAACGGATTTGGGACGCATTTTGAAAAATGTTAATTCTATCCCAAATTTGTCTATAATTAGTCTTAAATGCTTTTATTATAACTAACCCTTCGAAGTGGACAAAATTTTTTCTCACAAATTTGGGACGAAAATAGCATCATTTGTAAAATCAGTTTGAAAGTTCATTAATTTTCAAACAAATTTCAAATAGTTATTTAAAACTTTTAAAATTTAGTATAAAAATATTATTTATATTTTAAATTAGTCTATAATTTATCCCAAATATTTTTACTATTCCAAAATAAAGTTTTTTTTTTCCTAAAATAACCTTAATTATATATAACTTATAAAAAAGTACCGTTTTTGTTTACACCTTTCAATTCCAAAACCTCTTAATCAAAATATGAAATAATCATCATATCAATTAACATCTTATTTATTATTATACATATTTTTAAAAATTAGATTAATAGGTACGTTAGAGCTTATTTATGCAGGCTTTTTTTATATAAATAAATAAATAAAATATATTAATTCCCATAATACGCATGCAGAGAAAGTTTTACGAAAATGCGCAAGGCCATTGTTCGCAAAGCACCCGCAAAATGGATTTAGTCGTCACAAAGCACCAGCAAAATGGATTTAGTTGTCATCTGAGGAGGCGCGCACATTAATTGAAAGTTCTGGTGGGGAAAGCTATTGTGTGCTTGGCACCAACGAAATGGGTACTTTTGGTGGGGCAACCATCAAATTAAAAAAATAAAAAATTATTTAATTTTTTATTAAGTTAATAATTATTTTTATATAATATCAAATATGAAATAAATTACAATCTTAAAATAATTAATTTTTCATTATAGATCAGCCATTAAAATATAAGACTAGTAAATTAATCTATTATTCACCATAACTCTTTTAATTCAGGTAATACGTACTCAGTACTAAATAAAAAAATTTAACAAATATACTTATCCAATCCTAAATTTTAGAACTAAATTGACTATATTTTTATTAGTTTTTTTTATATCATTGTATATTATATTTTATTTTTTTTAGTTAAACTTGGAAGACTCTATCTTTTTATTTTTTATATATTCTATCTTCTTATTTTTTTCTTTTATTTTTATTATATTTAATATTAAATTTCTTATACAAATTTTTATATACCATCTTATATTTAATTTTGATTTTTTTAGTTACCTCATATTATTTTTTAATTTATTCTTTTAATTATTTACGTTATAATAATTCAAAATTTAAATATTTTAAAATTATTATTAGATATAATTTTTTTAAAATATCTATCTTTTAAATATCAATATTCTATTCTATAACTTATTGAATATATTTTTGTTGTAATTTTATCCCTTTTAATTTGATATTAAAATTAGATATAATTTTAATTTTAAAAGATTTGCTATACACAGTTATTTCAATGCCACTTATTATTTACTTTGCGCCAAAAATCAAAACTTTATCAAAACCGCCTTTTAGATTTAGGAAATTTTAGTTTTTGAGTGCTTCTCCCTCGTATCACAGCAACATACCTAGGTTAACTTGCCAAAAACTAAACCTTTTATTAGAACGGTCTTTTGGTTTTACCGTTTCGTGGTCAGTTCTTCATCTCCTTCTCCCTCCTTATGCGAGTTCTGCCTCCGGTCTGTGGTTGCCGCTTGTGCTTCGCGCTCCTTCTGCGTGCTCTGCCTCTATCTGTGCGTTGTCGCTCGTGCTTGGCCGCTCTTGCTCTGCCTCCTGTCTCTGGTCTCAGACATCCACCACTCCAGCTTTCAATCTCGCACCTCAGACCACCTCCACCATCGTCAATCGCAATCCCAGGTACCAGCCTTCACTTCTGAACAACCGCTCCGCCTCCTGCATGTGTTCGCCTCGCCGGTCTCAGAACCCGCGCCCCTGTCAGCCTCAGACACTGCCCCTTTGCTAGATTGTTCGTGCCTCCTCTTCTCTTTGTGCGTCCTCTGCAAGGTTCTAATTTTTGTGAACAGTATTTGTTACTCAACTTTGTTCTTTTTCCCTGTCTTTGCTTCAAGAACCCTAGTCATCACCTCAGGTTCTCTCTTTGCTATGCTTTCCAGTCTATTTTCTTTAATTAGTTAGTTAGTTAGAATTTTCATGTTGTTAGTGGATTTAAGTGGTTAAGATAGGTTAGGATTAGTTTATTAGATCTTTGTTAACTTGTAAATGTTGGATTATGGCTTTTATGAGTTGAATGCTGCTGAAAATTGTTTGATTATGCTAAATTTCTGAATTGCACATCACATGTTTGATTGAATGCCTATGTGATGCTTTGTATTCGATTTATATGTTGTAGCTACTTAAAGATTAAATGGCTTGAACACTAATAAATTTCCTAAAATTTGCTGTAGTAGAAATCTAAGAATAATGGCTTAAAACCCCTCGTATTTTTCAGTGTCATCACTCATCACCGAATCTCAATAACATAAGACCCATGAGGTTTCACTAGTAAAGAGCAAATCTCAATTTAGATGAGTGAATTATAAGTAACAAATTTATTCCCAGCAAAATATTATTATTCTCCCTTTTGACTAATAGTGAGTCTTAAACTTATTAATATGATGGAATTTGTTTTTCTATTAATAGTAGATTACTAGATTTAGTTTGAGGTTTAAGAAATGTTATGTATTTATTATTAAGGCTTTTATTGGCCAATCTGCTGAACAAGTTCTGATGCTGCTACAAATTTTTCATAAGAACTTTTAACTTGAAATTCACATGTCTTTGACAAACATGGCTAATAGTTTCAATCTGTGTCGCTGTTCTAAATCCTTCTTTGATTTGTGCTTGTATTATGTCCCAAACATTTTGAATTAATCAACATGATTATAGAAAGAAAGAAAGAAAGAAATACTAACCATTACTAAGAAAAAAATTTGATCAATATTTTCTCGTGCTAATTAGCTTTTTAGAATGAAAATTTTGAATTACAAGTGGTTTATAAAGTCTTTCATTAATAGCCAATAGGACACAAATGCAGTAAATACAATTTTTAATTTAAGTGGACCAGCAGCTCAATGCGAAAGTGGTGCTTGTGCTCAATTTCTAATTTTTATTAGGAAGAATGGAATGAGGATAACTGATTTCGATAAGTTATTTGCTTAATGATTAACTTCAATTTTAATAAAGTCATGTTGGTTACTTTACTAGTTGTGATTACATTTTATTTTGCCAATTCTAATATTATGTTCTAAAACTGATCACATAATAAATTATTTGAATTTGGTTGGCTTTTCTCCAAAAATTTGAGGAGTTCAGAACTTAAGAATTTTTTCATGTTTACCAATACAAGCTAACAAAAACAGAGCGCTTGTTTTTCTTACCTAGGTTCAAAGTCCTTCAAAAATACAATTTTTAATGAGTCATTCAATCTATTTATTTGTGAATATAATTATATTAATTTGCTCTTAAAATTTGTTACTTATAATTCACTCATCTAATTCACTCAATCTATTGTCATATCTTTTGCTTATCTTTCAGTCCTCTTTTTAAAAAATTTAATCAGTGGCCTTTCTGCTTCAGACAAGACATTCCTTAGGGTGTGTATGCTTGTAAGTAAGATTTAAGAGAAGAGAGGGAAAAACGCTTATACTTCCCCCAACAATTTCCATCTAATTACTTTTAGAGTTCACTCAAAGTGGAGATTTCATAACCCAACATTAGTCTATTTTAAACTCCCAAACAAATGCCATGTTAATCCCTAGTATAATTCATCTTACCCTTAACCTTACCTCTCCTTTCCTCATAACTCCCAAACACACTTAATGTCTTAATAATAACAGAGAAAAAGAATCATGCAATTTGTACTTACAATTCTGAGAAAGTCATTGTATGTGATGCTAGTTTGTTCTTCTTCTTTTGTCATTTTCAAAAATAATTTTCACTATATGTTAGTATTTATTCATGGCATATTTAGTTGTGATTAAAATTAATTGGTTTTGTAAGGCGAATTTAAAAAGTGAAAGACAGAACTTTCTCAAGTAGCTTTATCTTTGGATAATGAGGGAGATGTTGAGGCATCTAAGGAAGGCCTAGATATACCAGATGATTACACTATTTGGAATGAAGTTGTGACAAAGGAGAAAAAGAAAGCTGCTTTTGGTTTAGGTTCTTTTAGTTTAGATCTCTATTCAAAGTTGGATTCCAGAAATTGCTCAGAGATATCCAAAGACAATCTAAATATTGAGCAAGAACTTCACATGTGGAAAGAAAAGGCAAAGGAGCAAGAAATGATCAATGAAGAGCAAAAGGTTAAGTTGAATGATGCTGAGCATAAGTTAAAAGATCAAGGACGTCAACTAAAAGCTCAACAGAAAAGAATTGGTTCTACTGAAAAGACACTTCATGCTTTGTATAAAAAGTTGAATCTCCCACTTCCTTCAACCATGTCTGTTCTTGCGGATGATGAGCTTGGGACAGGCTCTAGTGATGATGAGGATGATAACATGAGTGATTGATGTCTGAAGTATATGTTTTTTCTGATTTAGATTAAGGAATTTTTAGGTGAATTAGTTAGTACATATTATTTTATTCATGATATTTGACCTTTTTAAAGACTTTTTTTATTTGTTTTAGTTTAATTATTTTTTTTTATTTTAGTTTGATTACATTTATTTACAAGTATTTTAATAATAAATATTTTTTTAATCTTTTTATGGTAATTGGCTTTTTCATGACTTTATTATGTGTTTATAATTTCGATGATGTAATATGAAAAAATGATTATGATATTCTTAATATAGAAAGCAAATCGAATACAATTTATTTTATAAAATATTTATATATTAAATAGCAAATTATTTTGTATGAAAATTATTTGAAATATTATATTAAATTTGTAAAAAATTTGTGCGAAGATAATTTTTTATTTTGTATGAAATTTGTTTCAAATACGTAAATTCATGTAAATTAAATTTGTCTGAAATTTAATTGAAAAGAAATATTTGATTTGTCTAAAATTTGTTCAAAAAAATTTGTTATATTTGACTAAATTCATTAGAAATTTGTCTGAAATAAAGTATATTTTTTTGTTTGAAATTTGTCTGAAATACGTTATCTTTATGTTGGCTAATCTGTCTGAAATTCGTCTAAAATACATCATAATAGTTAGAAATCTAGCAGATAAATGCCTATTCGAAATTTGTCACAAAATCGTCTGAAAAAAATTTCGGACGAAATTTCAGACAAAATGTAAATTAGCAACAAGGCTTTTTGGGACAAAAAAAATTCGTCCCAATTTTGTTTGGAAAAAAATTTGTCTCTAATTTGTTCGAAATTTATTTCAATTTTGACTCAAAATTCGTCCGAAAAAGCCCCATTTTTAGTAGGGCCACAATGTTACACTTGGAACCGTCCCTGCTCATATTCTAATATGTTTTGCGCCATGAAACTACACTATAATAGAATAAATTAGAATAAAAATAATTTCAAATTAACTCACTTTTTGTCAAACGTGTTCAAACTAAATCTAAGTACCTAAACCATAAAATATAATTTAATTCTTAAACCATAATCAGTTCAATTGAAACATTAATCTAAATAAAAAATAATTTAAAATCAACTAACTAATTATCAAACACATTGAAAATCAATCTAAAAATTCTAAATATTTAAACCATAAACTATAATTTTACTCTAAACCATAATTTTTTTTTTTACCAAAGATAGGAGACTCGAACCCGCAACCTCTTAATTGAGTATGGGGAGACTATGCCATTTGAGCTATTACTCATTGGCTACTCTAAACCATAATTAGTTCAAATAACACAATAAATAAAATAAATTAGTAAATAACTAACCAATAAATTAATTATTAATCAAAGCAATTAGAAAATGAGATCTTATAGTTTAATGAGGTAGAATAATTAAAATAAAAATTCTAACACTAATTTTAAAGAATTTGTCTCAAGATTGGGCCAATGGGCCGAACCAATTGGACCAGACCCAAACCGGACACATGGCCCATAATATATAAAGCCAAACAACCACCATTCTCCTTCATTCTTGCCACTTTCACGCTGAACACAAGGAGAGCAAAGGGGGAAGAACAAAACCCTTGCTCTTGAATTTCAAATCCTTGTAACTTTTGATCCGAAATTTCGATTGACGAGCCGTCAGCGGCCACACATTTGTCTTGAAATTCTCTACAAAGTCCAGTAACCAATTTGGTAAGAAATTCAATCTTTCTCACCCAGATTTTCCCACTTCAGTTTTGAAATTCAATGTGAATGCATGTTGAATTTTGTATGATTTCGATGTTTAGGTTTGATTTAGCTTGCGGGTTTTTGTTAGGTTTAGCTCACTTGAGCTTTGGGCAAGGTAAGCACCCTTAACCTCTTGGTGAGTTGTTGAGTAAATGAACTCTATGTTGATATTCGTGGTAATATGATGTTAGATTGGAAATTAGTTGTGAAGTGGAATCAATTTGAGGATATGGAAACTCGAGATAAATTTTGGAAGCTAGGTTCGTTGGTGAGGGGCTGTAGTGCGGGAGCACTTGAGGTGTTCCGGGTTTATCGAAAAATCGGTCAAGGTATGGTTTGGGTTTCTTGTATTTAATATATAGTCTTGTGAAAACTTAGGCTAGACGACCTAGGATAAGTTGAATTACGAGTTTGGAGCATGTTTAGTGATTTAGTTGACAATGTATGTAGAATTGAGGATGATTGATTAGATTTAATGAATCATGATGTGAATGTGATTGTGGTTGGTGAACTAGGTTGATGAATGGTGATTTTGACGGTGATGAATGAAAAAAATAAAGAAGAGTATATGAATATTGATAAATTGAGAATTGTGTGCAATGAATTTGAGAATTGATATATGTATGCATGTGAGTGTTGAAGATTGATTATGAGTTATGTTGTGTGGGTTGAGCGTTGAAGATTGATTTTGAGTTATGTTGTGTGGGTTGAATAGGGAATGTTGTTATGTAGGTTGATGATATGAATGATGGTAATATATTAATGTGTGAACATGAGATTTGTCGATTATTGGAGTTGAGTTTGATGGAGTTGTATGTAAGAGTGTTATATTATGAATGTGGAGTGATGAGGTATGTTTTGGTGTGTTTTGATATGTGTGTGTGTAAGTTGGAATGAGTATTTTGATGAAAAACATGATTTTAAACCTTTAAACCTCTATTTTTACTCCATTAGACCCTAAATGCTAGTTGAGGTATAGTGAAGAGGTTAATCTAGGAAGAAGTAACTAACTTGGAGTTGAAGAAAGTTAATTAATGGTCGAAGGAGATGGTACTCGAATTGATAAGATGATGAAAGTGGTGTATGAGGCAATGAAGAAAGTAATGTAATATTGAGAATAATGAAATATATGATTAACGATTAAGTGATTATGATTTATTGAGGAAGTGCGGTAATATTATGCCGGAGATGCATATGTGAGCTAATAATTGAGTATTATTGAGCTTGGGGGTATTGTCTCCCCCATGTCAGCTTGGGATTCGTCTCATGGATAATATTGAGCTTGGGTGCTATCTTTCCCATGTCAGCTTGGAATTTTTTCCATGGATATTATTGAGCTTAGGGTGTTGTCTCTCCCATGTCAGCTTGGGTTTCTTCCCATGGTTTATTTTTTAGCTTAGAGATGCACAACCTAGAAACAAATGTCTGGGTTAGCTACCAGATGTATCGGAGTTTGGCGACTTAACTGACACATGAGCTCACGACCAATAGGATAAACATTCATCATATGCATTTGTATGATTTTGTTTGATTGTGCATTAATTGGGATTGCCTAAGTGATTATAATATGCTAATTGTTATACTCGCTATTTGTATTACTTGCATCTTACCTGTGTTTGTCATTGTCTATTTGTTTGTCTTTGTAATTTCACCGGAGATGGAGTAACGGAGGAAAGGCGGAGAGTTTCAGGGTTCTAATTAAGTTTTAGTTAGGTTTAAGGAATTGGTTAAGTTTAAGAAGCCTTAGAGAACCACCCTAATTTATGGTTTCTGTTTTAGTTCTTTAAGTTTTATAATCTGAGTGTCGGCGTGCTAGGATTGCCTCTGGCTTTTCTGGAACTTTATTTATTATATATGTGGGCACCTTAACTATACTGAGAACCCCCGGTTCTCATTCCATACAATATTATTGTTTTTCAGATGCAGGTTGAGAAGTACACTCTATATTCTAGAGACGTTGATGAAGCGAAGAACTCTTTGGACTCAGGGTCATATATTTGTTTATAACTATGTATGTATATAAATTCTCCACCTTGTATTTTATGTTTGTTCCTCTTAGAGGTTGACTCGGAGAAATAGGTTGTCGTGTTTCTGCTTTAGGTCATTTTGGGATCCTCTTGTATATATATATATATATATATATATATATATATATACTTGTATGTTTGGCCGGTTTATCTTCGTGAACCGAGTTGGAAGCTTTGTTAATTATATCTTTGACACTCCCTTTTTATTATTCATACACATATATCTTACGTTTCTTCGTAGCAAGTTTTTGTTTACGTGGGTGTTACCACTTTTGTTTTAAACTTTTCTTCAAAAGCTCCTAGATATAAAACTTTTTCAACTATATTATATATATATATATATTTTATTTTTATAGGTCTTACTACATCATCACCTCAGTTTTATGACTTAAGCATAAGACTCTGTGTGGTAGGGTGTTACATCAACAGTGTGAGTGATCGGATTTTCTCTATCAAACTTGTGGTGGAAGGAGGTACGTTTCATATGATTAGCGCCTATGCACCGCAAGTGGGTTCAGACGAGTAACATAAGATAAGATTTTGGGACGATCTAGAGAGTTTGGTCCAAGACATACATTGAGAAGATAATATTTTCTTAGGAAGAGATTTAAATGGCAATGTTGGAAGAGAAATGACTAGGTATGGAAGTATTCACGAAGGTCATGGTTTTGGGGTAGTCAATACCGAGGATAAAACTATTTTAGACTTTTCCTCAATCTTTGACCTTCTCATCGCAAATACATGTTTTAAAAAGAGATACGAATATCTTATAACCTATAAGAGTGGTATGACAAGCTCTCAAATCGACTTCTTCTTATTGAGGAGTGTCGACCGAAAATTTTGCATTTATAAAATTATTTTGGGAGAGAGTTTAACAGCACAATATAGGATGCTCGTCATGGATTTTTGCATTGAGAAAGAGTTGAGGAAAAGATATCATACGAAGAATCCAAGGACGGTGGTAGTGGATGTGGAGCGAGATGACAGAAATCATTAGAAGAACAAAAAAAGTTTTGGTGAATCTAGAGGGATAGGACCAAGAGACAAGAAGTCATGGTGGTAGAATACGAGTGTACAAGAAAAAATAAAGGCAAAAAGAGAGTGCTTTAAAGAGTGGTCATTGTGCCGCAATACATATAATTGGGAAAAATATAAGGAAGCTAAGAAAGAGACAAAAGTGGTTGTAAGTGAAGCAAGAACAAGAGCATATGAGGGTCTATACTAGTCTTTAGGCATGAAGGAGGGAGAAAAATGTATATATAGAATCGCAAAGAGCCGTGAAAGAAGAAAGAGAGACTTGAATCAGGTTAAGTGCATAAAGGATAAAGATTGAGAGGTTTTGACTCAAGATGAGAAGATCAATGAAAGGTGGAAGAGCTACTTTTATGAGTTATTTAATGAAGGATATAAGACTCTTTTGAGCCTTGGTCGGTTATGTACGAGGGAAGAAGATCAAAACTTTGACTACTACCGAAGGATTCGAGACTTCAAGATAAAAGAGGCTTTAAAGCGGATGAAAATGGCAGGGCAGTAGGACCCGATAGTATTCCGATTGAAGTTTGGAAGGGCCTTAGAGAGAAAGACATCAGTTGGTTAACCAAGCTTTTTAATGAGATTTTAAGGTTAGGGAAGATGCCAGATGAGTGGAGAAAGAGCACCTTGGTACCTGTCTATAAGAATAAGGGGGATATACAGAGTTGCAAAAACTATAGAGGAATCAAACTCATGAGTCGTACTATAAAGTTATGGAAAGGGTGATAGAACGGAAGCTGAGACAAGAGACACAAGTAACAAAGAACCAATTTGATTTTATGCCAGACAAATCTACCACTGAAGTTACATACCTTTTAAGAAGGATGATGGAGAGGTATCGTAGTAATAAAAGGGATCTACATATGGTGTTTATTTATTTGGAAAAAGCGTATGATAGGGTGCACTGCCAATGGAGGTCTTATGGAAGGTTTTGGAAAGGAAGAGAGTAAAAATCGCATATATTCGTGCAATTAAAGATATGTATGATGGGGCTACAACTAGTGTGAAGACTCAAAGTTGTGTGATAAAGGAATTTTCTATTGGTATAAGATTACACCAGAGATCATTCTTAAGTCTATACCTTTTCACATTAGTCTTGAAAGACCTAAATAAGAAGTTGGATTTATGGAGAGAAGCTCTATAAGTGTATGATCTGCGCATAAGTCATAGCAAGATGGAATATATGGAGTGTAAATTTGGCTGTCGAAGAAAAAATCCTAATACAGAGGTGAAAATTAGAGAAAACATTATATGAAAAGTTAAAAGTTTTAATGCACCCAAGATAATGGAGAAATTGTTGAAAAAGATGTAAATCATAGGATCTAAGCAGGTTGGTCAAAATGGTGAAGTGTATTTGGTTTTATATGTGACAAAAAAGTGCCTTTAAAACTTAAAGGTAAATTCTATCACAATACTATCAGACTGGCTTTGCTTAATGGTACAGAGTGTTGGGCGGCCCAAGGGAAGTACGAACATCAGTTAAGTGTGGCAGAGATAAGACGTTGAGATGGATGAGTGGTCATACGCGACTGGATAGAATAAGAAATGAAGATATAAGAGAGAGTTGGAGTAGTACCTGTTGTGGAAAAGATGGTAGAATCGCGTCTTAGGTGGTTTGGACATGTGAGAAGAAGACCGACAGAGCACCCAGTTAGGAGGATGGAAGAGATAGAAGATGGACAAGGGTGAAAGGTAGAGGAATACCTAGGAAGACCATCCATAAAGTGGTCAAACGAGATCTACACGTAAACGGTCTCTCTGTAGACATGATACATGATAGATCTCAATGACGTCGTTTGATCGATATAGCCGACTCCACCTAGTGGGACAAGGCTTTGTTGTTGTTGTTGTTATTAAAAATGCCGGAAATGAAAAGTCTTACAAGAGAATAGAGGATGAGAGTGAGGAAGAGTGATAAAGTGAAAAGGTGAAAAGTGAAAATGAGAGGGAAACACAGGATTTTATATTTGGTGAACCTACATGAAGTTCGCCAAGAGAGGTGGTGAACTTTGTGAAAATGACAAGATTTGCTGAGGGGTACGACAAACTTGCCCACGACAAAAAAAAGGATTTCGAAAATTAAAGTTAGAACCATTTTTGTTTAGAAATAAATATTTTTTATTTTATAATTAAAAAATAGTTATATTTTAAAAAAATATTTTTAAGAATCTGATCTTTTGAATCCCAATTTAATCCTTTATAATCTTTCATAGATTATATTAATCAACCTTTTATTTTCAAATTGATCAAGAATCTTATACAATTCAACAGAAATTATTTTTTTTATGCACAATAATTGTGTATTGTACAGTTATATTTTATAATGGTGGGTTTTGCCACAATGTGGAGCTACAATATTTTCTATACCAACACATAGCTAACATTTTGCTATAATTCAAACTAGACTTTGCATGAAATTGGGACACTTGGCAAATTCCCATCAACACGCAGGTAGCATGATGTATGTGGTAGAAGTAGCTGTTTCAACATAGATGCTACGTGTTGCACTAATTTTATCAGAGATTTGCTTGCTTTTTTCAAGGAATCTGCAACTTCTCAGAGATTCTTTGATCAACACATTACTTACGTGGTGCCAGGATGTTTGCATGCAAGAAGCAGCTGTTGCTCCAGGAACATGCGAAGACACAGAGGCTGGCTTTTAAAGCCTCCCACCCAGCTCCCCTCCTCACTCGTTCAACACATTGTAAAGAGAATTGAGAGTATTTAGTTCAGTGAGTATTTTTTTGAGAGTATTTTAGTGTATTAGATGTGAGATTTATAAATAAGAAATTTTAAACGCGTGTTTAGTAAAAATGGTACGTGATTATACGTCAGCGACAGAACATATTATCAACTATTTGGACAATATAATTATGTAAGTTTATTATTTTCACTAATTTAGAGCTTGTTATTTAGTTATATGTTAAATGTAATTATTTTTATTAATATTATTATTAGCAATATTAGTATAGTTAATAATTTGATTTATTTTTTGTAGATTTTTTGTGACGATAATATTGTTATTATTTTTTTCATTTTTTGTTATTATTTTTTTATTTTTTGTTATTATTTAATTAATTAATTATTAATAAATATATTTATTGGATATATTGTAATTTTTTTATTTTCTGCTATAATATAATATTTTATATTTTTAATTATTAAAAATAATAAATAATATACATACAAAAGAAATTCGAAATTCTATGTAGTAATTTTTTTATTTTCGGATTGACTCATGAAGATCAGAGACTATACCTATGCTGTCTCTTCCAACAACAAACCTTCGTAAATTATTGAGGAAAAAGTGTCACACATCAGCGGTCTCTCCCTCCACGATGGCAAAAACAATCAGCACAATGTTTTGGTTCTCATATTGCGCAATTGCAACCAAAAGGCAACCTTTATATTTTTCGTAAAGGTGGGTGCCGTCAACTTGAACCAGCGGCATGCAATATTTGAAAGCTCTAATGCATGGATTGAAATTCCAGAATATTCGGTGAAATATCCTAACACCGTCCACCTCTTGACTCCCGTTATACAGGGGTCGTGTTTCTATTTGAACTTATGAACCAGACATCTTTTGAACCATTGTCGAGAACCACAATGACAAAGTTTGGTAAGATTCTTTTCATCCACTGAAAACTTTGGCTATTCTCTTCTGCTTTGCCAACCAAACCTTGCTTTCGGTAACTAATGGTGTAGTTGAGCCTTGCCTGAACTTCCGCAATTATAGATTTCACCTTTATGAATGGGTTAGATTCAACCAATGACTTCATAGCTTCAGCAATCGTGTACGAGTCCAAATTAGAGTGATCCTGTGAAATCGTTCCCATGGAACACATGTGCCTCCCGTTGTATCTCCAAATCTCTCAACAAACTTTCTTCTGTATCAAGTTGTCTCAGATAAGCCGATCGCATCCACATCCATAAGTCTTGCATTTTGCATAGAGCATTTATGGCTTGGATTTATAAACAACATAATCGACTTCTCTGGAGATAGTGTAACTCTAAATTGTCGCGATGACCGATTTTCTAGAATTGTATTCCATTCCGATCTTGAACTCCCCGTCCTCAGGATTAACAACACCTATAGAATAGTCGCTCATCGATCCGTCCAAAAAAAAATTAACGAAAACATATTACCCACTCCTCATGTACCTTGGTTCGCATATTTAGGGAACTCCGGTGCATGCATAGCATCAAGATCCAAGCTACACATAAAAGGTAGAACGTCCATGGGTTGAATGATTGTGAGTGGAACCATTAAAGTTTTCGTGACTACCTCACCTCTCCCATCGCCGTCCTTGTTCTCGTCATCGACTTTGTACATAGCTTTGAACTCCTCTTCGCTATCATTGTTTATTCCTTCTTACGCTTCAACTCTATCATCTTGCACGTCTAAGTCGTGTTGAATTTCATCCGCAGTTATATGTTCAAACTCAATATACAACTCAATCCTTGGATGTTGCACCTAAGTTTGCTGGTGAATATGAAACATCTGCTGAATACTTATTTTGTCAATGATTGGCATAATCTCTAACTGTATTAAGCCGACAAATACGATAACTGGACTCATGTAAAGAATATTTCTCACCTTTAAAATATCACGCTCTATGCTTTGATAGAGACCATACTATAGTTCCACAACGTCATAGTGCATGGAACTACAGACGAAAATGGATTCTCATACGCAAAACTCCCTCCATCATATGTATTTCGTATAATCTCATCGTTGTGACAAATCACTATATTTGCAATACCTTCCATCACATCAACGAACAAGCTTTAGTTTTATAGAAAGAAGACCCATCTCACAGGTTACGTGTTAGAATCACAACAGATCGACAATTAACACGTGTATAACACACATGTAGCGTGTTGTCCCTGATGTTGCCACGCATCTAGCACATTGCATACGTGCTAAGTCAACACATTTATGGCATGTTGAACCTGCCATACCTGTAGTATTTATCCTTGGTATATACACCAAAAAAAAAATTTTCGTAACAAAAACACATCTTTTTCATATTAAAAAAATGAATCACAATTCAATGCACCTATACTCCATATGAAGAAGAAAAGTTCTTTTTACATTTAATATCGGCATTAAATGTAGTATGAAATTTATTTAAGGCCCCTGTAGGAAAGCAATATTTTTTTAAAATTAAGTTAATTTTTTATGTTTAATATATTCAACGCATTTAATATGCATAAAAGATAATAAAATTAATTATATTTTGTTTTTCTATTATTACTTATGGAAAGATTTAAATTTGTTTGGGTAGGTAATAAATAAAATTAAAATTAGTAGGAATAAAAATATTAAAAGTTTATTTACAAAAAAAAAAAAGAAGTATTTATTTAAAGATTAACGTAACTCATTTTTTAAAATATTAAGACATAAGTTAGCATATAGAATATGATACTTAATGTCACATTTTATCATCTAGTTAACAAAAATGAACAATTAAACTAGTGATTGTAAAGTCACCAAAAAAACTAGTGATTGTATTTTTTAAAGATGAATTTTAGGCATTTAATATTTTAAATACCAATTTAACATTTATATAATCTTTTGGGATGACTACTAATTTTTATTTTTGTTGTGATATGAATGGATATCCATTTAATAATTTGTGATTTTTTTTTTATAATATGGGCGAATCATTTTTTTAATAGTGAAGAATTCAGTCTCTCAAGACGGAATGAAGTTAATAAAGTTTGAAAATATAACTTTTGTATTTATATAAATAAAAATATAGTCTGAGGTAAAGATTCACATACAACAATAACATAAACACTTTTTTGTATGTACGGTGCAATATATGAAAAATTAATAATACTCTATTAGTAAATGTTAATATTAGAGTTTTTTTATTTATATTTTTTTATTTTATATTTTTTTATTTTATATTTATTTATTTTACAACGCGTTATGATCACAAGGCTCTAATCAAAATTTAGGAAGATTTATGTAATAAATTTTCATTATGTCAAATTTCTCTTATCTTGAATTTAATGCTCTTGGTATATATGCAAACAACTACTTATCATGGATATGAGATGCCGAAATTCATCTTGATTCAATGGATCTTGGAGATACCCGACTGAAAATAAAGCATCTTAGAAAGATAAACTTAAAGCCATGATCTTCCTTCGTCATTATCTTGATGAATGATTGAAAATGAATGAGTAAAGTATCGTTTTCGTCCCCAACGTTTGGAATAAGTCTCAAAGTTATCCCTAACATTTGAATCGTCCTATTTAAGTCCCTAACATTTTAAAATTGACTCAATGTTGTCCTGCCGTTAGGAATCTGTTAACGAAATTGACAGTAGGACAAAATTGCGACGATTTTAAAACGTTAGGGACTTAAATAGGACGAAAACGTTGGGGACAAAAACGATACATAGAAATAAATTTTAATTTTATCATTCACTAATATCAATCTTTTACTGTATATAATTATTTAATTATTTTTTAATCATATTTAAATAAATTACACTTAATTACATTACTTTGATTCTAAATAATTTTTTTATAATTTTACTTTTAAAGATTTTTACTCATCATAAAATGTTTGTAAAAAGACTAGAATCACATTACATTATTGTATATGTACCCTTTTTTTCTTCACAAGTTTATGTACTAATCATTCTACAAAGATGAGTAAAATTTTTTAAGAGTAAAATTATAAAAAAATAAATTTATTTAGAATAAAATTAATGTGATTAAGTGTAATTTACTTAGATGTAATTAAAAAATAATTGAATAACTATGTACCCGTAAAAAATTGATATTATTGAAGGATAAAATTAAAATTTATTTCTATGTATCGTTTTTGTCCCTAACATGTTCCTCCTATTTAAGTTCCTAACGTTTCAAAATCGTCTCAATTTTATCCTGCCGTCAATTCCATTAAGAGATTCCTAACGGCAGGACAACATTGAGTGAATTTTGAAATGTTAGGGACTTAAATAGGACGATTCAAATGTTAGAGACAACTTTGAGACTTACCCCCAAACGTTGGGGACAAAAACGATACTTTACTCAAAATGAATATCTCACACTAAAAGATCCTGCAGATCTGCAGAAGAACCTTGAAGAAAGGTATAATCATCAAAATATAGTGATACTTCTTCAAGCTCAATATGAGCGTACACACTTTCGTCTACAGGATTTTAAATCCATAAATGAATATAATTCAACAATATTTCGAATTACCTCACGAATAAAATTATGTGAGAAAAAGATAACTGATAATGACATGTTAGAAAAAATTTTCTCGACCTTCAATGCTTCGAATGTGCTCCTGCCGTAGCAGTATTGGAAAAAATTTTAAAAATATTCTAAACTAATTTCTTATCTTCTTATTGCAGAACATAACAAATTGTTTTTAAGAAATCATAAAGTGCACCCAACTGGCGCCGTCTCATTTTCTGAAGTAAATGCGGCAAATTATAATCCCAGAAGAGGTAAATGACAAAACTTTGGTAACAAAAAAAATTATAGAAGAAAGAAAATTATTTTCACAAGTGAGATAAAGAAAGAAATAATGGGCAAAATAAATCAACAGAGTATAAATGTTTCCGTTGAGGTGGAAATGTCCATTGGTCACGTACCTATCGTATCCTAAAATACTTGGTTGATCTTTATCAAGCATCATTGAAAAAGGATAACAAAGAAAAGAAGACAAATTTTGTTTCAAAGGATGTTGATAAAAATTACACCACTCATTATGAAGTATCTTATTTCTTTGAGGAATTTGAAGAAAATATTAATCATTCAATCAATGATAGAAAAATTTAATATTTAGATTTATTAAGTACTTATGTCAATAAATAATATAAGAAACTTTTGTTAAGTTTTATTTTCTATGTATTTAAATTTTAAGTATGATGTATATAAATAATGTTTAATAAAATATTAATATTTATGTTTAAAAATGTTTAAAATCACTAACTGTGTCAAGTACTATTATAATAATAATAATAATAATAATAATAATAATAATAATAATTTTTAGTATATGATACTATTTTTATGTGTAGTGCTATTTAGATAAATAGTTCTAATCAAGAATACAAGTTTACTGTCATGTACTCTTACTCATTTTATGATCTTATTATTATTATTTGTCTTTAAACTAAATGGCAAGAACATATAATGAAGATGCCTTGTGAATAGTGCAAGTTAGTATACCATTCTCAAAAGTAATATATATTTTACTCATCTTCTACCAAAAGAAGAATGTGTTACAACTATTATTGGCTCAGGCAATATGATAGAAGGTTCTGGAAAAGCTATAATTTTATTTTTTGGAAGAATAAAATTCATAATAAATAATGCACTATTGTCTACTAAGTCTCTAAAAAACTTGTTGAGTTTTAAAGATATTCGCCGAAATGGATATCATATTAAAACAATGAATGAGAAAATCATGAATACTTACGTATCATAACTTATTATTTAAATAAAAATGTTATATTAGAAAAGTTACCCTCATTTTCTTCTGGGTTATATTATACTAAAATCAGTGTAATTGAATTACATACTATTGTAAACCAGAAGTTTACTAGCCTAAATGAATTCATAATTTGGCATGATCGATTGAGACATTCTAGAACAACCATGATGTAGAGAATTATTGAAAATTCATATGGACATTTACTAAAGAGTCAGAGAGTTCTTCAATCTAGTGAATTCTTTTGTGCTGCATGTTCTCAAAGAAATTAATTGTAAGGCCATCACCAGTAAAAATCAAGTTTAAGTCCCTTGAATTTTTAGAAAGAATTCAAAGAGATATATGTGGACCAATCCATCCACCATGTGGATCATTTAGATACTTTATGGTCCTAATAGACACATCATCGAGATAGCCACATGTGTGCTTATTGTCATCTCGCAACTTAGCGTTTGCGAGATTACTTGCTCAAATTATTTGAGTAAAAGTACGATTTCTAGAAAATCCAATCAAAGCAATTTGTCTTAATAATGCTGGTGAATTCACTTCTCGAATCTTTTATGCTTATTGTAAGGCTAACGGAATAGGTGTCAAACATCTAGGAGCTCATGGTGACACACAAAATAGGTTAGTAGAATCACTTATTAAACGCTTCCAATTAATTACTAGACCCTTACTTATGAGAACAAATCCCCTATTTCTATTTGGGGTATACGATTTTACATGCTACAACACTTATTCGTTTGAGTCCAATAACTTACCATCAATTCTCTTCTCTGCACTTAGCTTTTGGCCAACAGCTAAATATTTCCCATTTGATAATATTTGGATATCGATATATGTTCCAATGGTCCCATCTTCTCGCACCAAAATAAAACCCTAAAGAAAATTGGGAATTTATGTAGGATATGATTTTTTTCTCTATAGTGAGGTATCTTGAGGTACAAACAGGAGATGTGATTAAAGCTCGATTTTCAGATTGTCATTTTAATGAATCAAGTTTTCAACATTGGGGGAAGAGAATGAGCCACTTGAGAAAAAATTTAATTGGAACGCATCATCATTAATGCATTTAGATCCACGATCAGAATAATATGAACTAGAAGTTCAAAAGATTATACATTTGTAAAGAATAGAAAATGAATTACATGATGCATTTTCTAATACAAAGATGATAACAAAATCCTATATACTAGCTGAAAATGCCCCAATTCGAATTGATATTGTAGTTGGACAAATGGCTACTGAAACAAGTACAGGCCAAAAGTGTGGTAGACCAATTGGTTCCAAAAACAAAATTCTCGAAAAAAGAAAAGAGGCATTTCATATTATCGAGACAAATGGTACCCCGATTCCGTTAAAAAGGATAAAGACATAGAAAGGACACCAGCAATTGTCCAAAATTTTAATATAGTTTTGACGTCAGAAGACGTTCAAGTACTTAAAATTTCTGAAAATTGTGAAAATGATGAGATCTCAATAAATTATGTCTTTATAGGAGAAAAATGGAACCGAAATAAAATAATTGTCAAATGAAATATTATGGAAACCTTGGAAGAGATTCCAACAATTATAAAAGTCCTAAAAGAAGAGTTTAAGATAAAAGATCTCAAAAAGACTAAATTTTGTCTCAACCTGTAGATCGAGCATATGAATGATGGGATCTTTATTCATCAAATAATATACACAGAAAAGATTTTGGAGAGATTTTATATGGATAAGTCACATCCATTAAGTACCTTAATGATTGTAAGGTCTTTGGATTTGGAAAAGAATCAATTTTATCCTAAAGAAGAAAATGATGATATCCTTTGTCTTGAAGTACCATATCTTAGTGTCATTACCGTACTAATGTATCTTACTAATAATACACGACCTGACATATCATTTGCTATAAATTTACTAGTAAGATATAGTTCATCTCCAACCAGAAGATATTGGAATGGAATCAAACAAATTTTTTGATATCTTCATGGAACAGTTGATATGAAACTAGTTTATCCATATAAATCAAAGTCATAATTAGTTGGCTATGTAGATGCAGGATACTTGTCTGATCCACACAAAGAAAGATCTCAAATAAGATACCTATTCACATACGGTAATACAACTATATCATGGAGGTTCACGAAACAGACGATAGCAATAACATCCTCTAATCATGCTGAAAGACTAGCGATACATGAAACAAGTCGCGAGTATTTTTAGCTCGGGAGTTTAATCCAATATATTATATCATCATGTGGAATGACTAAAAGAAAAATAGCTCCATCTGTTCTGTTTGAAGATAATATAGCATACATTGCTCAATTTAAGGGTGGATACATCAAAGTTGATAGAACAAAGCATATTTCTCTCAAATTCTTATTCACTCGTGACCTTCAAAATCAAGGAACAATAGATGTCTAGTAGATCCGTTCAAGCAATAATCTAGCAGATTTATTTACAAAGTCACTTCCAAAATTCTCCTTTGCAAGATTGGTACATTACATTGGGATGCACCGATTTCGAGATATTAAATAATGTCGACAAGAGGGAAGGTTGTACTCTTTTTTTCTTAGTCAGATTTTTATTCCTATTAGGTTTTTCTTGACAAGGTTTTTAATGAGATAGTACTCATCACAAATGATATTATACTTTTTTTTTCACTAATTTTTTTTCATTAGATTTTTCTTTATTAAGGTTTTAATGAGACATAATCCTAAATAGACATCTAAAGAGGAGTGTTGTAATATGGATGGATGTCTATTTAATAACTTGTGGCTTTCTTCATAATATGGACGGCTCACTTTTTTAATAGTGAAGAATTCAATCTCTCAAGACACACTGAAATTAATAAAATTTGAAAATATTTTTGTATATATATAAATAGAAATATGGTTTAAGACAAAGTACTCACACACAACAATAACATAAACACTTCTATATGTACAATACAACATATAAAAAGTTAATATAATAATAATAATAATAATAATAATAATAATAATAATAATTTTTAGTATATGATACTATTTTTATGTACAGTACTATTTAGACAAACAGTTCTAATAAAAAATACAATTTTACTATCATGTATTTTTACTTATCATTTTATCATCTTATTATTATTATTTGTCTTTGAAGAAAATGGCAAGAACATATAATGAAGATGTTTACCTTGCGAATAGTGCAAGTTAGTATATCACTCTCAAAAGTAATATATATTTTACTCATATTGTATCAAAAGAAAAATGTGTTAACACCATTATTGGCTCAGGCATTATGATAGAAAATTTTAGAAGAGCTATAATTTTGTTTTCTGGAGGAATAAAATTCATAATAAATAATGCACTATTGTATACTAAGTCTCTAAAAAACTTGTTGAGTTTTAAAGATATCGCCGAAATGGATATCATATTGAAATAATGAATGAAGAAAATCACGAATACTTATGTATCACAACTCAAGATTTAAATAAAATATTATATTAAAAAAAGTTACCCTCATTTTCTTCTGTGTTATATTATACTAAAATCAGTTCAATTGAATCACATGCCATTGTAAACCTAAAGTTTACTATTTTAAATGAATTCATAATTTAGCATGATCGATTTGGGTATTCTAGAACAACCATGATACGGAGAATTATTGAAAACTCCCATGGACATTCACTAAAGAGTCAGAGAGTTCTTCAATCTAGTGAATTCTCATGTGCTACATATTCTCAGAGAAAGTTAATTGTAAGGCCATCGCCAGTAAAAATCAAGTTTGAGTCCCCTGAATTTTTAGAAAGAATTTAAAGAGATATATGTGGACTAATTCATCCACCATGTGGATCATTTAGATACTTTAAAAAGTTTGCGAGATTACTTGCTCAAATTATCTGATTAAAAGCACAATTTCTGAAAAATCCAACCAAAACAATTCACCTTAATAATGCTGGTGAATTCACTTCACAAACCTTTTATGCTTATTGTAAGGCTAACGAAATAAGTGTCGAACATCTAGTAGCTCATGTTCACACACAAAATGGGTTGGCAGAAACACTTATTAAACGCATCCAATTAATTGTTAGACCATTTACTTATGAGAACAAATCCCCTTATTGCTGTCTGGGGCTTGCGATTTTACATGCTGCAACACTTATTCGTTTGAGGCCAACAAATTACCATCAATTCTCTTCTGTGCAATTAGCTTTTGGGTAGCGATATATGTTCTAATTGCCCCCACCTTCTCGCACCAAAATGAAACCTTAAAGAAAATTGAGAATTTATGTGGGATATGATTCTCCATCTATAGTGAGGTATCTTGAGATACAAACAGGAGTGTGTTTAAAGCTCGATTTACAGATTATCATTTTAATAAATTAATGTTTACAACATTGGGAGAAAAGAATAAGCCACTTGAAAAAGAATTTAATTGGTACGCATCATCATTAATGCATCTAGATCCACGATAAAAATAATGTGAATTAAAAGTTCAAAAGATTATACATTTTTAAAGAATAGCAAATGAATTACATGATACATTTTCTGATACAATGAGGATAACCAAATCTTATATACCAACTGAAAATATTCCAATTCGAATTGATGTTCCAGTTGGACAAATGACTATTGAAACAAGTACACGCCAGAAGCATGGTAGACCAACTGGTTCCAAAAACAAAATTCTCGAAAAAGAAAAGAGGCATTGATATTATCGAGACAAATTGTACTCCAATCCCATTGAAAAGGATAAAGACATAGAAAGGACACTAGCAGGTGTCCAAAATTTTAATATAATTTTGACGTCAAAAGACGTTCAGATATTTAAAAATTTTGAAAATTGTGAAAATGATGAGATCTTGATAAATTATGTCTTTACAGGAGAAAAATGGAACCGAAATAAAATAATTATCAATGAAATATTTATTGGAATCCCTGAAAAGATTCAAACAATTATAAAAGCCCTAAAAGAAGAGTTTGAGATAAAAAGATCTCAAAAAAAAAAAATTTGTCTCGGCCTGCAGATCGAGCATGCAAATAATGGAATCTTTATTCATCAAACAACATACACAGAAAAGATTTTAGAAAGATTTTATATGGATAAGTCACATCCATTAAGTACCTTAATGATTGTAAGGTTTTTAGATGTGGAAAAGGATCAATTCTATCTTAAAGAAGAAAATAATGATATTCTTGGTCTTGAAGTACCATATCTTAGTGCCATTGAAGTACTAATGTATCTTGCTAATAATACACGATCTGACATATCATTTGCTATAAATTTACTAGTAAGATATAGTTCATCTCAAATCAAAATTTATTGGAATGAAATCAAATAAATCTTTTGATATATTCATGGAACAGTTGATATGAGACTGTTTTATCCATATGAATCCAAGTGACAATTAGTTGGTTATGCAGATGCAGGATACTTGTCTGATCCACACAAAGAAAGATCTCAAATAGGATACCTATTCACATACGGTGATACAGCTATATCATAGAAGCACTACAACATTTTGGGTTTATGGCCACGGTTTTTTACCGTAGCCAAAAACAAAAAGCTATGGTCACAGTTTTTTAGAAAAAAGGGTGACCATAGAGTACCTATGGTAACGGTTTTTAAAAAATGGTGGCTTAAAAGAGTCTATGGTCACGGTTTTTGGGGGTGACCTAAAAGGGTCTATGCTCACAGTTTTTGGGGGTGACAAAAAAGGGCTATGGTCACGGCTTTTAAAAAAAAAGGTGACCTAAAGGGGTCTGTGGTCACAGTTTTATGGGGTGACCTAAAGGAGTTTATGGTCACGGTTTTTGGGGTGACCTAAAATGGTCTATGGTCACGATTTTTCACCGTGACCAAAAGTCATCTATGGTCACGGTTTTGAGGGATGACCTAAAAAGATCTATGGCCACAGTTTTACGAAAGGGTAACCTAAAAGGATCTATGGTCATAGTTTTAGAGAGCGACCTAAAGATATATATCTATGGTCACAATTTTGGGGTGACCTAAAAAAGTCTATGGTCATGATTTTTCGAAAAAAGGTTACCATAGAGTACCTATGGTCACGGTTTTGGAGAATGACTAAAGTGGTTGGTTTTTCAATTTTTTTTAACCTAGTCACCAAAAAACAAAAAAGTTTTTTAACCTTACCCAAATGGCGTCGTTTCCTCTCCCCCACCCCACCCCCAAAATCCCCATTCCCACTCACTCGAGTTCTTCACTTAGCACTTTCCTCTCTATGTGACGCACGACGCTACCTCTCCTCTCGTTGTATCGTCTCGTCCTTCTCAAAGCCTCAAAGCATAAAACTTGCTTCCAAAATTACCTAGATCTCCCAAAACGAAAATGGCTACTTTTTTTTACCAAAGATGGAAGACTCGAATTCGCAACCTCTTAATTGAGTATGGGTTGGCTACTGTCCCAAAATATATTTTTATATAAATCGAATCTATTAAATTCGATTTGCAGAAACCAGTACTAAATCGAATTACTGTATTCGAATTGCATGCAAATTGGACATAAGCTATAAATCGAAACAAATAGCTTCGATTTGTATATGCGAGTAACGTGAAGGTTAGCCCATGGTAAATCGAACCAATGGTTTCGATTTAATGGTTTTTTAAGATTTTTTTTAATTAATTTTTATTTATTAAATTAAAAATAACGTATAAAATAAAATATTCTAGTACTCTTTTTAAATATACTCTTCATAATAAAATTATTATGTATGAATGGTTGATTTTTTTGGACAAAGTAAATAAAAAATTAATCATAAATAATAATAATAATAATAATAATAATAATAATAATAATATTAATAATAATATTATTGAGAGTACTTAAAAGGAGTACTAAAAAAATAAGTTGAGTGACTAAGTAAAGTAGATATAATATATTTTTATTTCTCTCTTTTATGAAAATATTTCTAAAAATTATTAATTTATTCTTATTAAAATTAAAAAATTTAATTATCTATTATAATATATTTATTTATTATAATATTTTTTAAACTTTAATAATGGTGCTACCAACAGCATGATGAAGTTGGATTTAACTATATAATTAATATTATTTAATTTAATTTTTATAATTTAAAATTGAATAATATTAATTATATAGTTAAATCTAATTTTATTATGCCACCGGTAGTACCATTATTAAAGTTTAAAAATATTATAATAAATAAATATATTAAAATTAAATAAATTTGTATATTATTAATATATAAAGTTATATTAAATTTTTTAATTTTAATAAGAACAAATTAATAATTTTTAGAAATATTTCTATAAAAGAGAGAAATAAAAATATATTATATTTATTTTGTTAAAAACTTAGTTACTCATCATATTCTTTTAGTATTTTTTTAAGTATTCTCAATAATTTTTTTATTATTATTTTTTTTTATTTATTTTGTCCAAAAAAAATCAACAATTCATACATAATAATCTTATTATTGAGAGTACTTAAATAGAGTACTAAAATACATTATTTTATATATTATTTTTAAATTAATAAATAAAAATTAATTTAAAAAAAGTTTTACAAAAATTATTAAATCGATCATTGACTTATTTATCATGAGCTAACCTTTACATTTATAAATCGAACTTATTTGATTCGATTTACATGCATATACAAATCGAATCTTATTGTTTCGATTTACATACATATACAAATCAAAGCTATTTGTTTCGATTTATAGCCTGTGTCTAATTTACATGCAATTCAAATCTAGTAGACTTGATTTAGTACTGCTTTCTGTAAACAAAATTTAATAGATTTGATTTATATAGAAAAGTATTTTGGGATATTCAGGTAGTCATTTTTGTTTGGGGAGATTTAAGTAATTTTAAAAACCAGTTAGTTTATTATAGTAATTTATCCTAAACTTGATGTTAATGTTATATATATTATTGATTTATTGGCTCTTTTAAATCTATTGGTACATAATCTTGACTGTTGAATCAAAAATTATAAAATATTAGCCTAAACTGGAGTGTGAGAAGAAACTTAATAAGTTTTGAAGATGTGGAATGAGATTGAAAATTCTTGTCATGCATAAAAGGTATACATTTTGAAGAGAAAGAAAAAAGATGATATGATATAGTTCAAAAGGAAATATTGAAGCAGTAGTAGTTGGATATAGATAAAAATAATTTTTGTTATTCATCTACTAAGGCTTGGTTTGGTAAAGCTTTTTGAAGAGGTACTTGTACTTTTTAAAAGCTCAAGCTCCTCATTTTGTGTTTGGTAAATTAAAAAGATCATGTGCTTGTGCTTGCAGCTTTTAAAAGATCGGGGTACTTTTAAAGCACCTAAGATAGAGCTTTTCAAAGTTGGCTTGTGATTTTCAAAATTTAAAAGTCTAATATAACCTCATATGTTAACTAATTTTTAAATTTAATGCTTGCATTTATGTCTATTATAGTATTTTTAAATTTTAAAAGTTATTTTACCAAACACAATTGTTGTTGCTTGTATTTATTAAAAGTTATTTTTAATTTAATTTACCAAACATAAATGTTACAACTTTTAAAAAGTCATCTTTTAAAAGTTAGCTTTTATAAGCTACTTTTGAAAAGTAAAAATTTTAACAAACCAAACCTAAATATCGACAATGATAATAAGTATGACTCTATTAATTTCTTCTAATAACTTCTACGAGTATGCTCTTGGATCTTCTTTGTATGTATGTATGGATAGGGATGAATATTAATTGTTGGTTTGTTCAATGTAATTTTGGATAAAGTTGGATATATCTTTGATATTGTGCTAACATGATATGTAATAGACCAGTTGATTTTGGTATGATTTTCGGTTCAGTTGTTAACTTGTTCTTTTCATTTCACGATGGTGTGATTGTTTAAGTTTATTCTTTTTAAATATTTTTATCATAGATGGAACAAAATATCCTCATTACCTGGTAGATATAGTTATCTGAATCTTCATTTTTTTAAATTTAGTTCAATGGTTTTTTATGAGTGTATATTTGATTTGACTATCCTACATGATTTGATATAAAACCATGGTATGTTCTTTTTCCATTACAAGATTACGGTTTACAGTAATTTCTTAAGATGTACTAATAAGTCATTATATGATGCAACACTAGTTATCTTTTCTCTTGCTAGTCCTCAAAACACATTATACACAGGAAAATCTGTGGTTAATATATGTTTATGCATTGGTTGACTTAAAAATTCTAGCTACTGTAATAAAAAGTTATGATAGACGTTGAATAAAAAGTATTAGATATCATCACTTTTAAAAATTCTAACTGGTATAATTTTGGAAAGGAGAGACATGGTAGAGTTAGTTTCTAGCTATTTAGTGTTTGAATTTTAATGTTGATTGATTTATTAAATTTGTGTTACATATTCATTACTTAATTGTATTACATCATTAAAAGAATTTTTTTTCTGTTTTAACATGTTTATTTCTTTTGCTAGGAGGAGACATGATGTGAAAAAAATATTTTTCATAGAAATATGAGATGGGATGGGTCTCATATAGACTTTAGTTATCTAAATGTAATATTTTGATGTGTTCTGTACTTTTTTTAAGAGACTTTATTCGGTATTACATGTAAGGGATAAATTACACCCTATTTTGATTTTTGTTGTTTGGACTAAGCATATCTAGCTTATAATTTAAATTTTATGATTTAGATTTATTGAATTTCACATTTTTAGATTTATTTTGTGATTATGCTTTAAAAAAATAATTTTATAAAACAGAGTAGGCTATAGTCACGATTTTAGGAAGGGGTGACCAATAGAGGCCGTGACCATAGAGAAGGCTATGTTCATGGTTTTAAGGAGGGGTGACCATAGAGGCTATGGTCACGAGTCAGATAAGGCTATGGTCACGGTTTTAGGAGGGGTGACCACAGCTATAGTCATGGTCAAACCCGTGACCATAGATGAAAAGGTGACCATAGAGGCTATGGTCACGATGTATAGAAGGTTATGGCCACGGTGAAAATCATGATCATAGTCTTATCTATGGTCACTGTTTTTTTGCGTGACCATAAATTAACCTATGGTCACGGTGAAAAAACAAAATACTAGCTATACATAAAGCAAGTTGCATGTGTTTTTGGCTCGGAGTTTAATTAATATATTACATGATCATGTGGACTGACTGATTGAAAAATAGCTCCATCTGTTTTGATGATAATACAGCATACATTGCTCAACATAAGGGTGGATACATCAAAGGTGATAGAATAAAGTATATTTCTCTCAAATTCTTCTTCACTTATGACCTTCAAAATCAAGAAACAATTGATCTCCAGCAAATCCGCTCAATTAATAATCTGGAAGATTTATTTACAAAATCACTTCCAAAATTCTACTTTAAAAGATTGGTACATCACATTATGATGCATCGATTTTGAGATATTAAATAATGTCAACAAGATGGGGAGGTTGTAATCTTTTTTCTTTGGTCATGTTTGTATCCCTATTAGATTTTTCTTGACAAAATTTTTAATGAGGTAATCCTTATCACGAAGGATATTATACTCTTTTTTTTTATTAAATTTTTTTATTGAATTTTTATTTAGTAAGATTTTAACGAAGTATAATCCTAAATAGACATTAAAAGAAGAGTGTTATGATATGAATAGATCCACATTTAATGACTTGTGGTTTTCTTTGTAATATAGGCGGCTCACTCTTTTAATAGTGAAGAATTCGGTCTTTCAAGTTAGATAGAAGTTAATAAAGTTTGAAAATATTTTTGTAAGTATATAAATAGATAAAATACTCACACACAACAATAACATAAACACTTCTCTCTATATATAGGATCCACCATATAAAAAGTTAACCTATATATCTCAATTATATTGATTAATATTAAAATTTTTTTATTTAAACGTCTTTATTTTATATTTATTTTTTTTGTTTATTTATTTTACAACCATTTTTAAAATGATTGAAGATTTTATGCAATTCTATTTGCATCTTTATATATCTAAGAACAATTATTCTTTCTACATTTAATGCTTGCATTAAATTTTTAAGGGTCTTTTTGGAAATATTTTTTTTAATTGAAGACAATTTTTTTTTATTTTTAATAATATATTTTCAATGCATTTAATATTTGAATACATTTAGTTAGAGGTGTTCATTAGATTTGATTCGCGTATTCACGGTGTTTACTCAGTCCGATCCAACAATTGCGAATATTAATTTGATCCGTAAGATTATCAAATCAGATTCACATACTAATAGGATCAGATTACAAATTTCATGTAGGCATCCGCAAAATAAATAAATAAATAAGTAAATATTCTTTTATGTTTTATTTCAACTAATAATTATCATAATGTTGTATTATTTTATTTTTATTATTTAAGAAAAGTATGTTTAATAATATTTTAAGAGTAAAATATTTAAAAGAATGAAAAAAAGATTTTATTGATTTTTTAATAAAAATAAGTTTTAAAATATTTTTATATTTTGTAGATATATTCAAAATCCGATCAGATCCAAACATAAAAATTATAAATATTAAATTCGATTCGCATTTACCCCTACATTTAGTACATAAAAAAATTAATAAAAGTAATGATGATACGAAAAAAATAACAAAAAAAAGAATTAAAATAAAATAAAAAAATAAAAATTGAAATTAAAAAATAAATACAAAAAGTTATTCTATTTTTTATTTTTTGAATAACAACAAAATTTAATCAATCTAATTTATTTACACTATAATTTGAAAATTAAATAAAAAAAAAAAAACTCCATCTTACTATCTATAACCTAATTCCTGGATGCAAGTTCCAAGCTTTTAATAGGCTTCAGAAAGCGAGAATCTGATGGTCCAAAACTGAAAGGGCCACCACTCAACCGTTCACAAAGCAATCACAACCATTCAATCGCTTTGTCAAATCAATCCCAGCCCTTTGCTGCTAGCTTATATTCTTCTTTTTCCTCGCTTTCCAAAAAGGATAGGTCCATTTCATAGTGCTATATAATAATCTTAATACTATTCATTATTCTAAGCCTTGGTCACGAGTGTCATATTATGGTATTAAAAAATTACACCCCTTCAGAAGCGTTCTCCATCACAAACGGAATCAATGCATCTCAAAATTCGTGTATTATACTATCACTTTATTTTTTTATATTACTATTTAATTACGATTTTTTTAATCAAATTTAAGATGCGTAATTAAATAAGAGTTTAATTTTAATGTGTTAACAGTACACAATTGTATAGTTACAACTTTTTTTGAATAATCATTCACGTAATTAATATAAAAGATAATTATTTTTATTGTACGTATAAAATTATTTTACACTCATAATACATTAAAATTAAATTCATTAAATAAAAAAAATAACTTGTCTTTAATCAAGTATTGAGAATCTAAACTTTACATAAATATCAAAAAATAATATTATACATTTAAATTTTTTTATTAATCAAATCTAATTAAATTAATTTAATATAATAAAAATTAGTTATAATTAATATTATTTTAAATCTTATTATTTAACTTAGTTAAATTTTATTCATAAAAAAATTTAAATACGTAGCATTATTCTTATCAAAAAGTTATCGTCAGTTACATCTATTAAAGTGGTTAAAAGCATAAAGAATTAGTCAATTACCCACTATACTTTAACAAAAAAATTAGAAAAACAAAGAACACCTTGCTTTTTATTAAACTTTTGAGATACTCAATACTCAATACTCAATACTCAATACTCAATGGTCTATTAATACAAATTCAATTATTTCAAATAAAAAAGATATCACTATAAAATCATTATTAATCAATTCGTCATAATGACAAAGTTAGCAAAACATTAATATTATTATTACTGTCATTATTATTTTTTGATTTTGCATGATATTTTTTAATTTAATAAATTAAAAACTAATTAATTACATACCAAAACTCTAATTTAAGAGTTTGTCATAAATTAATGAATTATTGCATATAAAAAATAAGATTTAAACTCTAACACTTATTTAAATGGATTAATAAACTAACTATGAAATGAATCCAACTTTATTTTACTGCCATTATTATTATCAAAATTAAACTCCTCTGGTAAACAATGGTTAAGAAAATTGTTATAGAATGAGATGAATGATGAATGTGCAAGGTAAGGTTATGACACACAGACCAATTGATAAGTGGGTGCAACCTGGTGTGTAAGGTGTTGCTGCGGTGCTGCCTCAATATCCTTAAAAGCAGCACAAATTTTCTCGCTTTCTTTCGACTTGAATGTTGTCATGCAACGACTGCACGAAATTCAAGACTCTTATAGATTTCTCCGCTTCTCTCTCTTCACTCACTCAGTACTCCCCACTCTCAACTACTTCACTTCCAACAACATTATTACCCCTTCTTTTCACACTGTTCCCTTGTTCTTCCTTCACTCTCTCTCTCTCTCTCTCAACTCTGATGATGCTACTTTAGATTCTCCCACCTCAACCCCTGCTATCTGCTACCATAATCTTGTGGTAGGTAGGTAAGTACTAATTAGTGATGAGGTTTTAGTTTCACTTACCTCACTGTTTTTTTGTTGATTCTGCTTCTTTTGTTCCTTTTTAATCACAAAAGAATCTGAATGGTGTCATGGTTCATATGTTTGTCTTGGATTCACTCTGCTTTAATTTGCATTTATGTGTCAACATTAATTTGTGCTGATCAATGTTTATTTGATCATTTTTCTTTTGGATTGTATTTATGGGAGTTTGTTTTCTGAAAATCAGCAATCATGTTAAAAAAAGAATACTTCTGTTTTTGTTAGAAAAATTGGCAGATTGTCATTCTGGATATTACATAAAAATGGGTATGTATGAAAAAGGTTGATTTTTCACCTTTTTTTTCTCTTTCCCATTTTCAGCATATGTTTCTTTCTCTAAGATGAAGATATACTCTTTAAGATGTGTGAATCAATGTCTATGACTTGCATTTTTTTCTTTTTGTTTCTGATTAATCAAAGGTAAGGAAGGAAATTCTTGAGTCCCAGAATCTAGAGTGGTAAACAGTACATCGCTCCTCCCAAGAGAGATTTTCAGGATTACAGCTTTTGAGCTTAATTGGACTAAGATTTACTCAGATTTAGGTGGTACTTCTGACTTACAATAAACTTTAGAATTAAGGCATTTGATCTTAATTTTCATTTCATTTTGTGTGAGAACAGAACAGAAATTCATGAAGCACTTTTTGTGTGTGCCTTTGAAGCCTTGATCTTATAATGTGGAAGTTTGTGTGCCTAATCTAATTAACTGCTGCAGATTCTCGATATGGTAGGAAAAAGGAAGTATTTGCATCAATCCAAGCATCCATTCAATGCTTACCGTAAGTTTTATGTTCTCTTTTTACCAGTTGATCACTATGCTTGATGACTAACAATGAATGGGGTAAAAACCAATTGATTATATATATAACAATGGAATGTTAGTAATTCAGTGTAACAATCAAGGTAAAAACTTGAATGGCATTATCTATGATCATTCATACATTTACATTCTTTAGCAAGGATTCTACTAATGTATTAACTTATGCAAACTTTATTTCTAATCAGCCTTTGAAGCATGTGTGTATGGTTCATGGAAAGCGGTGGAGTTCATAAAAATTGAGTATGGAGTTATGTCCATACATTTCATTGATAAACGCCATATTTCTATGGAAAAAGGCCCCTCTGCAGACGTTCGGATAAGGTCGAGAATAGCTACTACTGCAGATTGCTCCTGCATTTTACGACGGGGAATTGACGTATGTGTGCTATCATCTCCTCAAGGAACTGGTGATTCGGATGAATTTGATGCTCGCGAGCCTGTAAGTGCCATTTTTAGCTGAATTTCAAAGTACATTGTATTTGAAGTTATTGAACTTGATGGCATTTCAACAAAATCTTCAAGCCATAATTTTCTTGATTGTATCCTGAGATAACATCACATATCCAATGCAATCTACCTGTTAGAAGTAATGAATTTTTTTATGCAATAGACTGAACTCGATGCAATGCATACAGGAACGTGGTTTGCAGTTGTGATTACTTATATTTCTTCTCTGATTTTCACATTTGCCTTGTTTTTTTTAAAGCAAGAGCTCAACACAATAATACTTTGTTTAATGAATATGTTGGGAAGGTAGTATGATTTGAAGCTTTATTATGACATAGGAAATTGCTTGCTTTATTTATGTGAAAACTTGCATAAATTTGTATTCATTTACTAGGTAATCATCATGGCATTTCTTGGTTCTTTTTGCACTCGTTATTCGGCTAATTAAAGTCTGATCAACAATGTCTTTTCCTTTATTGTAGGTTTGGAGAGATGCTAGAATTAGTTCTATACAGAGAAAGCCCCATGATTCTGAGTGCACATGCCAATTTTATGTCAACTACTATGTTAATCAAGGTTCGCTTGGTGCAGAGATGAAAACGCTTAACAAGGATATTAATGTGGTTGGATTAGATCATATCTTCATCCTCCAAAGGCTTGAACATACACATTGTGATGAAGATCAGCACTATCGGTGGACTTCAACAGAGGACTGCTCTAGAATACCACAAACTAGATTGCTGTTGGGGAAATTTTTACCTGATATTTCGTGGTTGATCGCGACATCTGTTTTAAAGAAGGTTTCTTTCTTTATAAGATCTGTGGAAAACAAGCTTGTTTATGAAGTTCTGTCAAATGACATTGTTATCCCCCCGTTCCATACCGAGTCTCATATAAATGTTGTAAACTTCAAACTGGAGAAAGACATGCTAATACCTATTGTTTCTCAAGTTATTGTATCCAGAACTGAGAGGGTTGACTATGAACATCAAGAATCCCATGAAGATGAAGTGTCACCATCATCATATAATGTTCAAGGCTTACGGCGTTCCAAGCGTCGACATGTACAACCTGACCGTTACCTTGGTTGCAATAGTGCTCCTGAGCTCAATATTGGTACTATTAGAACAAGGCCATACAAATTAGGCACATGGGAACAAGTTGATGAAGATCATGAACTGTCAATGCCATTATCTTCCCTGTTTGGATTGAAACAAATCAGTCAAGATCAGGATCTTGATAGTAGTCCTAAGGAGAGCAAGGTGAATGGTTGCCAGGAGATTATAGTTTACAATAGGAGGGCTAAAGCCAAGGAGGCGAAGCCAGGCGATGCTGATCGAGACATACAGCTCAATGAACTCGCTATTATTCCTCATCCTACTCTTAAACATCATAAGCTCAATGACATGACTTGTAGAATTGGCAAACATGAACCAGACGAAACTCCTTCGAAATATAGTCATCTGGTTAATAGCACTAAGCAGAAAAGGAATAGTGTCAATCTGTTGAATTTCAATCCAGATAATGTGCTTGCGCAGTTAGAGGAGGTGGAGAAAAGTGATGGTTTTTCTTCAAGATGTCATTATACTTATAGTTACAGCACCTCCAAGTTTCAGAGGAAGGCTTTAAGAGATCTTGATGATATGAATCTGGCACCAAAATGGGAAGGCATACATTCCAGTAAGGGAGCTCAAGATAGAAGGTACCGTCCGGCATTTTCGAGAAATAGACATCCTGATGAAGAAAGAACTTATAAAGACAGAACATTGAATGCCACAGCCTACAAGGAGTTGATAAATTCCTACTTAAAGAATATTAACACGAAACCAACGAAAGAAGAAATGCCTATTAGTGACCAGTGGAAGCAGTTCCAGGATTCACGCAGTGTCGGGAAAACGAAGGAAATAAAAATATCCAATACCGATTATGCAGAAGATACCTCTGAGTTGGATAGTTTGTGGAGAGAAATGGAAGTGTCTCTGGCATCAAGTTACATTGAAGACACAGAGGTTTAACCATTGATCATGACTTTGCTTTTAATTTTTTAAGAATCTATCACAGTTTATTCTTTAAAAGGAGGGAAATAGTAAAACTTAATTACTAGGCCTTAAACCTTTTGTTTTAGTTTTGTTTTCCTAAGACTTACATTGTTGGACTATATAATCAGGATGCGAATGCAGCCAATCTTTTCGACACTCAGGAAATATCAAAGGAAGCTTGTGAACATTACTTTAGATTGGATGATGAAATTGGAATTTGCTGCTTGAAATGTGGCTTTGTGGAGATGGACATTAAAGCTATCACACCAGCCTTTGTAAGTCAAAGTTTAAACTTATCAAGCAATCTCATCATTAGTTTTTTTTCATTACCTTGGATCTTGATAGAGACAAGTTGCATCATAAAGAGAGGGACAAGTGTTATTAGAAAATCTAGCTCTCTCTAAATTTTGTTCCTAATTTTAACTTATAATCTTGTGGTTTGATTTGAAACCTGATGAGTATGTTCTTAATGGCAGATTCAACATTCAGTGTGGCACCAAGAGGAGAGGCAGAACGTCGGCAAAGAAGATGCAGAATCGAAGGCTGCTGAATTTGAAGATTTCAATCTTGTCTCAAATGTTGAGAATGAAGATGAACCTGTATTGGTGGAACATGATAATGTATGGGCATTAATTCCGGATCTTCGAAAGAAGTTGCACATCCACCAAAAGAAAGCTTTTGAGTTTCTTTGGAGAAACATTGCCGGGTCTACAGAACCAGCACTTATGGACAAGAACTCCAGAAAAAGAGGTGGCTGTGTGATATCTCATACTCCTGGAGCCGGAAAAACTTTCCTGATTATTGCTTTTCTTGTTAGCTACTTGAAGTTATTCCCGGGAAAGAAACCTCTAGTCCTTGCACCAAAAACAACACTTTATACCTGGTATAAAGAATTTATCAAGTGGGAGATTCCAATACCGGTGTATCTAATTCATGGTCGAAGAACCTACAGGGTATTCAACCAGAAACAATCAATGGTTTTTCCCGGAATGCCAAAGCCCACGGAGGATGTCAAGCATGTTTTAGATTGCCTAGAGAAAATACAGAAGTGGCATTCACACCCAAGTGTTCTAATCATGGGATATACTTCATTTTTGACATTGATGCGAGAGGATTCAAAGTATGCACATAGAAAGTATATGGCTAAAGTTCTGAGGGAAAGTCCCGGACTCCTAGTATTGGATGAAGGGCACAATCCGAGAAGCACCAAGTCCAGGTTGAGGAAAGTTTTGATGAAGGTACAAACAGAATTGAGAATACTGCTGTCTGGTACATTGTTTCAGAACAATTTCTGTGAATACTTCAACACACTCTTGTTGGCAAGACCAAAGTTTGCACATGAGGTGCTGAAAGTTTTAGACCCGAAATACAAGAAGAAGAAAGGAAAAGTGAGGGCAGTGGAGTACCGGGCAAGGAAATTCTTCATAGAAGTGATCTCTAGGAAAATCGACTCGAACAATGGCGAGGAGAGGATGCAAGGTCTTAACATGTTGAGAAATTTAACAAATGGTTTTATAGATGTTTATGAAGGTAGTAGCTCGGACGACCTACCCGGTTTGCAAATTTATACTTTGTTGATGAACACAACCGATACGCAGCATGAGATGTTGAAGAGACTGCACAAGAAAATGCAAAAGTGCAATGGATATCCTCTGGAGTTAGAGCTTTTGATAACTCTTGGGTCCATACATCCTTGGTTGATCAAAACTGCTGTATGTGCTAACAAGTTTTTCACAATGGAGGAACTGAGGGAGCTAGAGAAATGCAAGTTTGATTTGAAGATGGGGTCTAAGGTAAAATTTGTTATGAGCCTTATCTACCGCGTGGTCCAGAAGGAGAAGATCCTCATTTTCTGCCACAACATTGCACCAGTGAAGTTATTTATAGAATATTTTGAGTTGTTCTTCAAATGGCAAAAAGGGCGGGAAATTCTGGTGTTAACCGGGGAGCTAGAGCTCTTCGAGCGCGGCAGAGTGATGGATAAGTTTGAGGAACCTGGTGGAGTTTCAAAGATACTCCTTGCTTCGATTACAGCTTGTGCCGAAGGCATTAGTTTGACGGCAGCTTCTCGGGTGATCATGCTGGATTCCGAGTGGAATCCGTCGAAAACAAAGCAGGCCATCGCAAGGGCTTTTCGTCCCGGCCAGCAGAAAATGGTTTATGTGTATCAGCTCCTGGTAACCGGTTCGTTGGAGGAAGATAAGTACCGAAGAACCACATGGAAAGAGTGGGTGTCAAGCATGATTTTCAGTGAGGAGTTTGTGGAGGATCCTTCCCAATGGCAAGCTCAGAAGATTGAAGATGAAATCCTGAGGGAAATGGTTGAGGAGGACAAGTCCAAGTCATTCCATATGATTATGAAGAATGAAAAGGCTTCAACAAACAACAGATAAAAAGGTTAATATTGTCTCTTTGTTTTGCTCAATATTATATATATATGCATGTGTCACACTAAAATCTTTCATGAACTGGCTGTGAATGTAAACATTATTTGTTACAGGATACTGGGGCGTGGTTTCATCCATGTAGCAGAGCCATGTGACGGGACAAAGGCTTGTTTATAGCCACTTTTTATTTAGCATTTTAAGATGCAGTGCTATGTAATATGAAGATCAATAACATGGACAGAAAAATAATATTTATTTTTCCTTTTTTATACATTGACGACAATGAGATTATTATGTAGTATTTTATGCATGTTAATTAAATTTTCAATAAAGTTTTACATCCAAATCATTTAACCATTTAACCAAACAAGTCCAACTAAGTTATTTACATTCACATGCTCACATTTTTCTTCTTCTTCTTCATTTCTCATGTTGCGTCTTCTTTTTTTTCTTCTTTTTCATGATTTTTCTCGCGTTATCGACGTCACTAACACCACCTCTTTCTTCTCTTCATCCTTCTTTTTCATTAAAATTTTTTCTCCTCTTTTCTTTTTCTTCTTTCTCCTCTGTTAAGTTTAAAAAACTAAAACTTGATTAAAAACTTGATTAAAGTAATGATGAAATATTATTAAAACATTATCAATTGGTTGTGTAATGTATTTGTTCAAATGTGCAGAAAATTGATTTATTCAACTGATCCAAGAAGCAAAAGATCAAACCTTGTACACACTTGGGCCAATATCAATTTAAGCCATATCGATTCAAGTTGATTTATGAAGGCTTGGACAGCTGAAACATAAGAAAAAAAGAAATCAAACCTAAACCAAATAAAGATCTAAGTCCAATTCGATGGTGTCACTCAAACCCATTTTTCTTTAACCTACTCAGAGTCAAGAAAGAAGAAAACGGCAGCCGAGGCTTGGTACTAGTAGTAGGATCTGCTGCCTCGCAAGTAGCTGCATCCGGGTTCAAGTCTTATAAGAGGATAAATGAACCTTTAAATGAACTCATGTAGTGTGTGAGTGTGTTGTGTGGGTGTGTAATACATGAGTAATGCTTATGATTAGGGACTGTCTAATTTATCTGATAAAAAAAAAAAAAAAAGAGGAAAGATCCAAAACTAGGGCTCGGCTGAGAACTAAAAGCTTGTTTCTAATTTCAAGCAAGAAGAAGGACTACAATAAAGAAGCAAATTTCATTCGGATAGAGCATCTTCTTGTTTCACTCTCTTAAGAGGAATAAAACCATGAAAAAGAGAAGAAAAAATGAAACAAAAAAAAAGAGAGAAAAATAAGAATAAAAAAACACTTCAAAACTCTTCATCCCATTCTTCTTTTTATTTTCTTATTCATCTTCTCCTTCTTGTTTTACCTTCTCATCATTCTTCTTATTTTACCCTTTTAACAAGAATAAAAACAAGAAAAAAATCAAACAAAAAAAAAGAAAAAGAAGAAACACATAGTGCTGCAAAATCACTTAATAGATTTGGATGTGTTTTTGTTCATAATTCAATCTTGTTTGTATGCTTGTTTTCGAACTAAATTTGTGTGTCGTCATCATTAAGTAATTTCGGTGTATTCTAAATTTTATTTCGGTGCATTTTGAATTTGAACGGTTATACGTATAAGAAGAAGTCGACAATGATGATAATAACAATAACGATGATAATAATAATAATGATGGAGGAGGAGAAGAAAGGAGGAGATCAAAAAAATTCATATAAAAAAAAAGGAGAAAATGGAGGTAATAGTATAATGGTGGTGACAATGAGCAGTAGAAATGTAAGAAAGATGAAGACAATCACTTTGAGTCCGCGTGCGTGAAGTAATGACTTGGTTAAATTTAATTACATAAATAATTTAGATGTGTAGCATAACTATTCTAATCATTTTTACAGCTAGATTCCACTTGGTTAAATTAAACCTAATTTCAAGGGTACATGTTCTTTTGATAGAGTTCAGAAATCACACTTTGGTCTTTGCACATAAAATATATTTCTTTCATTTTTTTTCTCGAGTTAGGAATTTAGGATTGAACTAAAGCAAATTAAGTTCAAGTATTGAAGATATTTTTAAATTATCTTCCATTTGAAAATAATTTAGAAAGGAGACAAGCCATCTAAACTTGTAGAAATGCGGTAACTGGGTGAGTAATGCAGCTCATTATTAATCTATCTATTTATATTTTATAAAAATTAATATCAAAATCATTTTATATTCAAGTGATGATACATAAATTATTTATAACTTTATTAGTAAAGTGGTCTATACTACTAAAATCTTCTACAATAATTAACAATGTTAATGTCTTTTAAATTGTTTAATTCATATTATGTATCGGTTCTCATAATAATTAACAAAATAGTTCCTACAATTAAAATCTTTTCTTAATAAGGTTTATTATTAATATATTAAAATCAGTCACTAAAGTTAACTATTAATATATTTGTATATAAATATATGGGTGGTTTAATTTATTTTCAATCTGTATTTATATTCTAACATATATTTTATAATTTATACTAGTAATAGCTGATTTTAGTGTACATATAGCATAATCATAATATTAATTATCTTCTAAGTTATTCAATTCATATTTTCTAAAGCATATAATTTACATGCATTGGAGGTAATATTTGGAGTCATAACAAAAAAAATAATGATAAAAAAGATGAGTTATAAAATCAATAATATAAAACATGGCATGTTATAAATTATTTAAAATAAAAAAATAAAAAAATTTATATAAAATTATTAGTAAAGATACTTAAAAAATCAATTTACTTTTAAAAATTCGACAATAAATTCAATGATTTTTAACGTTTTTTTTAGTAATTATTAAAAATATTAATTGCTACTTTAAAAATTTAACTTTTGAACCAATTCAAGTAGTCATTTAATAGAATAGCAGTAACACTATGTATATGCGCAAAAGAGAGAAAATAGAAGAAGTTCTAATTGAAACAGTTCACAAAATTATTTAATTATAATAAATAAATCACCATTAGTAATGCACTAGCACTATGTATATATATATACATACAAGAGGAAAAATGAAAAACTTCTTTACAAAATTATTCAACTATAATAAATAAAGGAAGACAGGTAAAAGCAAAGTCACCATCAACTTCAAAGCCATCCTTGTAATTGGCCAGAAATTGGTATCAATGCCAAAAAGAAAGAAAGGAGATAATCCTATAGCCTTTATGGGGCAGCAAATTTATATATTCAATTGCCAAGTGATAACATTAATTGATAACATTCATTCAAATTTTTTGTATCGTTGAATTTGAAACATTAATTAAGAAGAAAAAAAAACAACTCCTGTTCCATTCAAATATATAGCCTTTGTTTTAGTACATGCTACGATGAATAAAAAATAATTATAAACAAATAAATATTTTTTTAATAAATAGTTATCTAAAATAATATGTTATTTATTTTTATTAACTTTTTAAAAATTTATTATATACTTTTATTTATTTTCTCGATACAAAAACTTTTTCATCATAAAATTGTTTTCTGTTGTGAAATAAAAGATATATATATATATATATATATATATATATAAATAAAAGATTCTAGTATTAAAATAATTAGCTCAATAATAATTTATATATATAATAATATTAAATATTGTAATGTGTATATATATACAAAGATAGAAAGAAGTATTAAAAATAAAGAGAGAGAGAATTGCATATGTTTATTGTTACTATCTCAATATAATAAAGATGATTAATATTGCTATTAATATTATATGTAAAGAGTAATAGAAAAGAGAATTTAGAATACTAATAAAATAAAAGAAGAGAAAGAATTGTAGTAGAAATATAAAGAGAAGAGTATTTGATTGCAACATAAAGAGAGAATTGATTTTATTATTACTTGCTTGTGTCTTATATCCCTCAGATGGCTTCTCTATTTATAAGCCAACGAGGTTTGCTTTTTCAACTTAATTCTTATTGGAAATGGAATTCAACCGCCCATATTAATGGGCATCTAATGTGATCTTATCACAACACTCCCCCTTAGATGCCCATTTAAGATTATTGCCTTGTTAAAACCTTACTAAAGGAAAATCCTGTGGGAAAAACCTTAGTGAAGGAAAAAGAGTACAATATCCTTTGTGATGGGGACTACCTCATTAAAAACATTGTCAAGAAAAACCCAATGGGAAAAAAACTCAACCAAGGAAAAAAGAGTACAGTCTCCCCCTCTTGCTGACATTATTTAATGTCTCGAAGTCGGCGCATCCCAATCTCATGTACCAGTCTTTCAAAGGAGGATTTTGGGAGTGACTTTGTGAATAAATCTGCCAGATTGTCACTTGAACGGATCTGTTGGACATCAATTGTCCATTGATTTTGAAGGTCATGAGTGAAGAAGAATTTTGGAGAAATATGCTTTGTTCTATCAAACAGGACAGTTGGAGCTATCTTATGATCAATCAGTCCACATGATGACAGAATATATTGAATCAGACTCCTCAGCCAAAAACACTCGCGACTAGTTTCATGAATCGCTAGTATTTCAGCATGATTAGAGGACGTTGCTGCTATCGTCTGTTTCGTGGATCTCCATGATATAGCTGTACCACCATATGTGAACAGGTATCCTGTTTGAGATCTCCCTTTATGTGGATCAGACAGGTATCCGGCATCTGCATAGCCAACTAGTTGTGACTTGGATCCATAGGGATAAAACAATCCCATATCAACCGTTCCATGAAGATATCGAAAAATTTGTTTGATTCCACTCCAATGTCTTCTGGTTGGAGAGGAACTATACCTTGCTAGTAAATTCACCGCGAATGATATGTCAGGTCGCGTATTGTTAGCAAGATACATTAGTGCTCCAATGGCACTAAGATATGGTACTTCAGGACCAAGGATATCTTCATTTTCTTCTTTAGGACGGAATTAATCATTTTTCACATCCAAAGATCTTATGATCATTGGGGTACTTAATGGATGTGACTTATCCATATAAAATCTTTTCAAGATCTTTTCTGTGTATGTTGTTTGATGAATAAAGATCCCACTTTTTATATGCTCGATCTGCAGGCCGAGACAAAATTTAGTCTTTCCAAGATCTTTCATCTCAAACTCTTCTTTTAGAGTTTTTATAATTGTTGGAATCTCTTCAGGCCAATGATATTTAAATCATCAATGTACACAGCAATTATAATGAATCCAGATGCAGATTTCTTTATGAAAACACACGGGCAGATATCATCATTCTTGAATCCGTTTTTGGCCAGATACTCAGTAAGACGATTATACCACATTCGTCCAGATTGCTTTAGACCATATAAAGATCTTTGCAATTTGACTGAGTATAACCCTTGCGAATATTCATTAGATGGTTTAGATATCTTTAGTCCTTCAGGAACTTTCATATAGATATTCCGATCTAATGAGCCGTATAAGTAGGCTGTTACTACATCCATTAAATGCATATGCAGTTTATGATATGCAGATAAACTGACCAAATAACGCAATGTTATCGCATCCACTACAGGGGAATACGTTTCTTCATAATCTATACCGGGCCTTTGTGAAAAGCCTTGTGCCACAAGTCGGGTTTTATAGCGCACAACTTCATTTTTCTCATTTCGTTTTCTCACAAATACCCATTTGTATCCAACAGGTTTTACATCTGCAGGTGTACGGACTACAGGTCCAAAGACTTCACGTTTTGCAAGTGAGTCTAATTCAGCCTTCATGACTGCTTCCCATTTTGGCCAATCATTTCTTTGTCGACATTCTTCAACTGATCTTGGCTCAAGATCCTTACTTTCATGCATGATATCTAATGCCACATTATATGCAAATATTTCACTGACAATTGTCTTATTTCGGTCCCATTTCTCTCCTGTAAAGACATGATTTATCGAGATCTCATCATTTTCACAATTTTCAGGTACCTGAACGTCTTCTGGCGTTATATCAGAATTTTGGACAACTGTAGGTGTCTCTACTATGTCTTTTTCAACAGGAATATTATTTACCTCTTTTCTCTTTCGAGGATTTTTATCTTTGGAATCGACAGGCCTGCCACGCTTCTGGCGTGAATTTGCTTCAGTGGCTACTTGTCCTACTGGGACATCAATTCGAATTGGGGCATTTTCCGCTGGTATATAAGATTTAGTTATCCTCTTTGTATCGGAAAATGCATCAGGCAAATCATTCGCTATTCTTTGCAAATGTATAATCTTTTGAACTTCCAGTTCACATTGCCCTGATCGAGGATCTAAATGCATCAATGATGATGCATTCCAGTTAAGCTCCTTTTCAGGAAGCTTATTCTCTCCCCCTAATATTGAAAATTTTGATTCATCAAAATGACAATCCGAAAACTGGGCTTTAAATACATCTCCAATTTGTATCTCAAGATACCTCACTATAGAGGGAGAATCATATCCAACATATATTCCCAATTTTCTTTGGGGTCCCATTTTGGTGTGATTAGGTGGTGCAATGGGAACATATATCGCACACCCAAATATTCTTAAATGGGAAACATTTGGCTGCTGGCCAAAAGCTAATTGCATAGGAAAGAATTGATGATAACTCGTTGGCCTCAAACGAATAAGTGCTGCGGCATGTAAAATAGCATGCCCCCAAACCGAGGTTGGGAGATTTGTTCTCATAAGCAAGGGTCTAGTAATTAATTGGAGGCGCTTAATAAGTGATTCTGCTAACCCATTTTGCGTGTGAACATAAGCTACTGGATGTTCAACACTTATTCCATTAGCCATACAATAAGCATCAAAAGCTTGGGAAGTAAATTCACCAGCATTATCAAGACAAATTGCTTTGATTGGATTTTCTGGAAATTGTGCTTTTAATCGAATAATTTGAGCCAATAATCTCGCAAACGCCAGATTGCGAGAAGATAATAAGCACACATGTGACCATCTCGAAGATGCGTCTATTAGGACCATAAAATATCTAAAAGATCCACATGGTGGATGAATAGGTCCACATATATCACCTTGAATCCTTTTCAGGAATTCAGGAGACTCAAATCCAATCTTTACTGGTGATGGCCTTAAAATTAACTTTCCTTGAGAACATGCAGCACAACAAAATTCACTAGTTTTAAGAATCTTTTGGTTCTTTAGTGAATGTCCATGAGAGTTTTCAATAATTCTTCTCATCATGGTTGTTCCCGGATGACCCAATCGATCGTGCCAAGTTATGAATTCATTTGGGCTAATAAACTTCTGGTTTACAGTGGCATGTGATTCAATTGCACTAATCTTGGTATAATACAACCCAGATGAAAGTGAGGGTAATTTTTCTAATATAACTTTCTTATTTGAATCATGAGTTGTGATACATAAATACTCATGATTTCCCTCATTCATCGTCTCAACATGATATCCATTTCGGCGAATATCTTTGAAACTCAACAAGTTCCTCAGAGACTTGGTAGATAATAGTGCATTATTTATTATAAATTTTGTTCTTCCAGGAAACAAAATTATAGCTCTTCCGGAGCCTTCTATCACATTGCCTGAGTCAATAATAGTATTAACATATTCCTCTTTTGGCACAAGATGGGTAAAATATATATCACTTTTGAGAATAGTGTGCGAACTTGCACTATCCGCAAGGCATACATCTTCATTACATATCCTTGCCATTCTCTTCAAACACAAATAATAATAAAATGAGTAGTATGCACAGATAAATTGAATACTTGATCAGAATTATTTTTCTAAGAAATACTGTATAAAATAATGTCATATACTAAAATTTTATTTTAAAATTTGACACATTTAATAATTTCAAAATTCATAAACATTAATATTTCATTATTTATGTACATCACATTTGAAACTTAAATACATAGAAAATAAAACTTAACAATAAATTCTTTACATTATTTATTTACATAGATACTTCACAATTTCACATATTAAACTATTCCATCATTAATCAAATGGCCAATATTTCCTTCAGGGTCCTCAAAGAAATCAGATACATCATAATGAGTGGTGGAATTTTCTGCATCATTTGAAACAAAATTCGACTCTTTTCCCTTATCGTCCTTTTTCAAAGATGCCTGGTAAAGATCAACTAGGTGCCTTGGGGTACGACAGGTACGAGACCAATGGCCCTTTCCACCACAACGGAAACACTTATCCTCTGTTGATTTACTCTGCCCGATATTTCTTTCTCTATCCCACTTCTGGTGAGATCCTCTCTTTTGAACATAATTCTTTTTCCTTCCATAATTTTTCTTGTTATTAAAAGCTTGCCATTTACCTCTTCTGGGGTAATGATTTGCCGCATTTACTTCAGGAAATGGGGCGGCGCCAGCTGGGCGCGCTTCATGATTTTTCAATAACAACTCATTGTTGCGTTCGGCAACAAGAAGGCAAGAAATTAACTCAGAATATTTTTTAAACCCTTTCTCTCGATACTGCTGCTGCAGGAGCACATTCGAGGCATGGAAGGTTGAGAAAGTTTTCTCCAACATATCATGATCAGTTATTTTTTTCCCACACAATTTCATTCTTGAGGTGATTCGAAACATTGCAGAATTATATTCATTTATAGATTTAAAATCTTGTAAACGCAAATGCGACCATTCATATCGGGCTTGAGGAAGTATCACCGTTTTCTGATGATTATACCTTTCTTCAAGGTCTTTCCAAAGATCTGCAGGATCTTTTAATGTAAGATATTCATTTTTCAATCCTTCGTCAAGATGACGACAAAGAAAAATCATGGCTTTAGCTTTATCCTTCTAGGATGCATTATTTTCAGCCTTAATGGTATCTCCAAGATCCATTGAATCAAGATGGATTTCAACATCTAGTATCCATGATAAATAATTGTTTCCAGATATATCAAGAGCATTGAATTCAAGATGAGAGAGTTTCGACATAATGAAAATTTGTTACCTGAGTCTTCCTAAAAATTTGATCAGAGTCTCGTGCTGATAACGTGTTGTGAAATAAAAGATATATATATATATATATAAATGTATAAATAGAAGACTCTAGTATTAAAATAATTAGCTCAATAATAATTTATATATATATAATAATATTATATGTTGTAATGTGTATATATATACAAAGATAGAAAGGAGTATTAAAAATAAAGAGAGAGAGAATTGCATATGTTTATTGTTACTATCTCAATATAATAAAGATGATTAATATTGCTATTAATATTATATGTAAAGAGTAATAGAAAAGAGAATTTAGAATACTAATAAAATAAAAGAAGAGAAAGAATTGTAGTAGAAATATAAAGAGAAGAGTATTTGATTGCAACATAAAGAGAGAATTGATTTTATTATTACTTGCTTGTGTCTTATATCTAGGGCTGGAAGTGAGTCAAGCCAGCTTATGAGCCAGCTCGAGCTCGGCTCGTTAATAGCTCGATAAGCTAAACTCGTGAGCTGGTGAGCCAAGCTTAAGCCTGAAATTGAGCTCATAAATTAAATGAACCGAGCTTGAGCTTGGATAAGCTCAGCTCAATAGCTCGTGAGCTGGCTCGATTATATATATAATTATTAATACACATATCCTATATGCATTTAGTCTATACTTTTAATATTATATATATACTTATGAAATAGTAATATATAATTATATATATTAATGATCTTAATTATTTAAAATTTTATATTTATTTATTACACATAATTTTGATGTAAGACATAAATAAAAAATTTATATTTATTGATAGATAAACAATAATTGTTCTTTTCAAATATTTTTAAAAATATATAAGTTATAATTTATTGATATAAAATTATAGATTATGTATTTATGTTTCTATTATTTGAGCCAGCTCGTGAGTTTGAGCCAGCTCGTGAGCTTTTAGTGAGCCGAGCTTGAGCTTAAGAAATAGGCTCGATTGTTAATGAGTCGAGTCATGAGCCAAGCTCAATTTTGGTGAGCCAAGCTTGAGCTTGGTCTAGCTCGGCTCAGCTCGGCTCACTTCCAGCCCTACTTATATCCCTCAGATGGCTTCTCTATTTATAAGCCAACGAGGTTTGCTTTTTCAACTTAATTCTTATTGGAAATGGAATTCAACTGCCCATATTAATGGGCATCTAATGTGATCTTATCACAACATTTTCTGATATTTGTCTGTTTTTGTCATAGAATTTTTTAGTTAAAACAGGTTCAAACATTTTGTTAGTCTGGACTTTGAAAGTTTAATAATTTAGCAAGATAAAAAAAAATCATTGTAATAATAATAAAAAAATGAAATACTAATTTTTTAACATAACTAACTAATTTTTTATTTTTTATTTTTAATTTATTTTCTTCTCTTAATCTTTTACTAAAAAAATGTTATTTTTGTAACAAAACCAAAAAAAAAATATAAAAAAGTTAAGCATACTTTTCAATAAATTTTTTGGTAACAAATAAGTTTTTTCTTTTTTATAAATTAAATAAACGTATAATAATTTTTTAATATAAAATTTATCAAGACCTAAATTTCATTTGGTCTAGACCCATTTTAGTGTGATTTAAAATTAGTGTGATTTTATCGGATCAAAAATCGAGTAAGAATCTCAAAAATTGACTCGATCATTATTTAGGGTTGGATCCGGATTAAGATGAACCCAACTTTACCCGATCCCATATACACCTCTAAAAAGAGCGGAGGACGGATGGGTCACTACAAGAAAATGGAACATTTGTAACAAAAATTTTGTATCAAATTAAAAATTGTTACAAAAAATCCTTTTTTTGTATTAATAGTTGCTGATTGTTACAAAAAAAGTATGTTTTGTAACAACATTACAAGTTTTTACAAAACATCCAGATATTTTGTAACAATACATTTTATTTTGTTATAAATGATGGTAGTTTTTGTAACGCGCCGGTGTTTTGTTACAAAATATTGTAATATTTTGTAACAAAACATAAAGTAGTTGCAAAAATTCGTAGTATTTTGCAACAAAATAGTTTTTTTGTTTCAAAAAATCAAATATTTTGTAACAAAATATTTTTTTGTCTGAAAAACTTAAATTAATTTGTAACAAAAAATTAATTTGTCACGAAATTTAATATTGTTTGTAACAAGTTTTATTTTGTGTCACAAAATATGTGTATAATTTATACATTTTTTTCAACATGTTAAAAACTTTAAGAATTAAAAAAATTGTCTTTATATTTTTTTAAAATAATTTTATTTTGTTTCAGAAATAAATTTTTTTTTATATAATTCTTTTAAAATATATTGTATAGATTATTTTTTACATATTCATTAATTTTTAAATGATGTAAATATTAATTTATATTCCTTTAGAAAATTAGTATATAATTTATAATAATCAGAATTTTAAGATAACTTAAAACTAATTTGTAAAATTTAAATTTTTTTTATTAATTTATAAATATAAATAACAAAGAGTTAAAAATATTCCAAGAAAATGTAAAAAACTAAATGCAATGTTAAAAAAACCAAGGGCTAATAGCTAGTGAATGTAAAATGGTAAAAAAACCCTAAGGTTCCCCCATTCCCCCACCTCACTCGAAGCCTCACACTCAGTAACTCTCAACCCATGGCGCCGTCAACAAACCCTATCTGCGAGGGAAAAAGGAGCTGCTTGCGGGAGAAAGAGTCACCGGCGTAGCCCCTCGGAGACGTCTCCGGCTGTGTCGTGGTCCTCAAGTCGCTGGTCGAATCTGGTTCGTGGGTGCCACTCCTCACCTCCGTCTCTGTCGGCGTGGCCGTCTTGGCTCCGCTGCCTTCCGCCTTCTCTGCCTCTGCGTCTAGCCTCTTCTGTTTCTGCTACCACCGTATCTGTGGTCGTCTTGGTGGGTGAGTCCTCTGCTGGATGTGCGATGTTCCTGCCGAAGCTCTGCTCGTGCCGAAGCTCTGATCGTGCGGTCACATCTCCTCGCCGGTGGCCTGCGTCTTCGACGGTGGAACGGCCCCAACCCGTCGCTGAGAACTGAACTTGGATCTGCTTCTGCCATTCTTCAGTCTAGAGGTGATGATTTTTTCTAATATGTAGTTGTTGTAAATTAATTTTGTGGACGTAATTCTTGCTGTTTTATTGTAGGTTTAGAAGAGAAAAATTGATGCTAATTATGTAAAAATAAATGATTTAATATGTTGTTCTGTTTGATCTTTTTCCTTTCTTGAGGGTTGTATACTAAAGTTGGAAAACCTGAGTTACATAATAAAGCAGAAGAAACCTCTATTAGCACTAAAAAGTTTGTCTTCTAGCTTGATAGTGAAATGATGAATTTTTAAAAAAGGGTCTTCTTCTGGTGTTGTGTTGCAGTCTTCAATTTCTTCTAATTCAGCCGTGTTTCGTTGGTCTGCTGGCGGTCTGCTCTGCTCGTCTCCTCTGCTGAAGGTAAGTCCAGTTAAAAGTAGTATTGAACCTTGATTCTGCTGATGTTGTGACTAAAAATATTAGTTTTTATATCTGTTTGACTATATTAGTGTTATTAGCTTATGCTTTCTTTTTATTCTGTTCCAATATTTTTTTATACTTTTGTGTTTGTGAATTGAGTAAAGTAGGTAACTATTTGATCCTTAGTAACATAGAGATATTGTTTAAATTCTGTTAATAATTTTGTGTATTTTACATTGCATTAATCTAGGATAGTTTATGCTGCTCTGCTCATCCGGCGTTGTCTTTTGTCTCTGCTGGTCTGATTCGGTTGTCCTTCTTCTCCTGCTGGTCGAGTCTGGTCCTATTACGTTTCTGCTAAAGGTAACTTCAGTTTATTTGAGTATTGTTAAATATGCTGTTAGTTGATAATCTTAGCTGAAATATTGAACCTTGATTCTGCTGTTATTGTAGTTGAAAATATTGTTAGTTGATTATGCTGATGTTGTTGTGGTTGAAAGTATTGGTGTGTAACATGGTTGATTATTTGATTTTTAGGTTATTTGGAGAGTTGATATGTTTGTTCTATTTTTTGTTTCTGGGTTTTATTATTTTGATTCTATTGTTTGCACTTTTTTGGTGATTTTGAAAGTGATAGCCGCTGTGATGCTATGTTATGTCATGCCCCGCTTTTTGTTTTCACTCTTTACATCCTTCTTTCATTTTAGCATGTCAAGCTAAGCAAGTATACTATGTAAAGGCAATTAAAAGGCCTAATTGGTGTACTGTGGTCCGAGTTAAGCCTCGCAATACATATGATGTGCCTGAGCAAGATATCATGCCAGAAGAGGCTTACCAACAAGCTGAAATGGGAAGCTTTAATCAAGTACCATCTTCGGGTGATATCAATTTGTTGATGGAATTAGGTAGAGGTGACATAGAGGGATCAAGTGTGGACGTGCCTAAGTGTATGGAAGAAGGAGAAGGAGAAGGAGAAGGAGAAGGAGAAGATTCAAATGATAGTGATTGACTTCTTAGTATTTTTATTTTAGGGAATACAAGATATTTGCAATTGCTAAATTATCCATTTTTTGTATAGGATTGTGAATATACTTTATCCACTTTTTGTATAGGAATGGTGAATGCCTTTAAAGTAGTTAAACTTTATGAATTACATCATATTTACATTTGCTAAGTTCTTCAATCTTTATTCCACTTGTTTAACTTTTTTAAAAACTATAATATATTTTGAATCAAGTACCAACTTTTATTGATGTGCTTTCCTTTGTGTAATTGTATATTAAACGATGTTGCTATTTTTTATTTTATTTTTTTAATTTTATCTCTGTTAACTTTATTGTAGATTGCGTAACATAATGGCTACACGGAGATTGACAAGGACTGCTGCATCTGGTTATACACCACGAGCACCTGCCACGGCCCCTGCAGCACCTATCCCAGCCCCTGCAGCCCCTGCAGCCCCTGTCCCAGCCCCGGCAGCCCCTGCAGCACCTATCCCAGCTCCTGCAGCCCCTGCAGCATCTGTCCCAGCCCCTGCAGCCCCAGCAGACCCTGCCCCAGCCCTGGCAGCCCATGCAGCCCCTGCCCCAGCCCCAGCAGCATCTGTCCCAGCCCCGGCAGACACTACTTCAGCACCACCCACTGCCCCTGTTGATAGGCGTATTGGTAAAAGGAGACCTTCGCGTGGGATTGCAACAAATAGGGTTATCAAAACAAAGACAAATGGGAAATTGGAATTGCCAATCTCTTTGGAGAACTTAGCTCCTAATGGCATCCATGCTGATCTGTTTGCATCTGAAGTGGGTATCGTTACAAGACAAAATGCTTCTTTGGATGTAGAGAAATGGAGCCAAGTTGGAGATGATGTCAAGCAAAAAATATGCGACATCGTTTTGGTAATAGATATTTATATTTTCTGTTATTCAGTTTATTATAGAAGTTATTTCTGCTAACTAACTTTGACAAATCATTTGTAGGAAAAGTTTGATATAGCTGATACGCAAGTAATGCGCAACATGATTTTAGCTAAGGCTAACATATGTTATCGAAGTTGGCGCTCAAGATTGCGTGAGCACTATGAGTTGTATCAAACTGATGAGGAGCGCCTTCAAAATCCACCAAACAATGTTCTACCGGAGACATGGGAGACTTTGGTGTCCTACTTTGGAAGTCCTTCTTTTCAGGTTTAAAATTTTCATTGTGACAACCATTGAGGTTTTTTTTATGTTGTTTTGCTATTTTAGGTCAATGCAAATTATTATAGCTGACCTCCTTTTGTCTTTTGTGAGTTTGGTCTTCTATAGGAAAAAAGTTTAAGAAACAAAGATAATAGAAAGCATCATGTTGTACCCCATATTGTTGGTCGAAGGACATTTCAAGTTGTTAGACGTGATCGGGTAAATAGTCTTAAAGTTTTAATTTGGTCTTCTATTTTTTGCTGTCATGTTTGCACTTAACTACATGCTATATTTTACACTTCCAAAAAATTTGCAGCGCCATCCTAGAACCGGTGTCGAGCCTGACATTCAAGAATTATGGCAAATTACTCATCAAAAGAGTAATGGAGAATGGGTGAATGAAAAAGCTAAACAAATTGATGTAACATTCTTAAGCTTTTCCTCTTTTTGTTGCATGGAAGTTAAATATTATCTCCATTTTCAAATTACAAATTGGATTGTGTAGGATGACATTAGCACTATGCTTGATGACTCCTATGATTTGGAAAATCCTCTCACTCCAAATGAAGCTTTTCTAATTGTGAGAGGTGACAAAAGTGGTGCAAGTTATGGCATAAAGGCTTCAAAGTCTAAGTTAAGGATTCAAGCACAACTTCAAGAGGCAATGCAAGACCGTGAGGAGCTAACAAAGGAAATAGATGTGCTCAAAGAAAAACTTATTGAAGAGCAACGAACACGGCAAGAGGAAGAATTAGCTCAAATGAAAGCTCAATTGGAAGCTCAACAAGCTGTTGTCAACTCTCTCATAGCGCGCTTTGACAATGAAACAAACTAGACCCTAAAGGTACTCCTAAAGTTGCTTATATTTTTAATATATTTTTGTAGATGATTCCCATTTTATATTAGTATACTTTAATTTGTATATGGATCTCTTTATCATATTTTACTTGTGTCATGGTTGAAAAATGACAAATGTCCTATTGATTGCTTTGATAAATTTGGTTGGGTATGGCTGAGACATAAGTTGCATATTGGTTGTGTTTGTTGGAACCGTGAACGGTGGAAATATCCAATTTTTAGGGGAGGTTCTGCCGAATTTTTTATAAATAGTTTGGATAAAACTTAGTGGAAAAATTATAGATAGTGTTATATCTTGTTTCTAACTTTTTGGTTTCGGTTTTTCTTATTTACAGGAGTGCTGAAAGGGTGACCATATGCAACCTTGAGGGCTCAAGAATGTTTTGATGCATAGAGACACTAATCTATGTTAGAACTTTTATGTTTTGGTTGAACTTTTATGTTAGAACTTTTATGTTTTGGTTGAACTAATCCATATACTCACTAGCTAATGTTATTTTGTTTCAAGACAATTTTAGCTAGAAGGATCTTGTTTGACTTATGTATGTTTTTGCATATTAAATAGATGTAAACTAGCTTATTAAAAGCGTTATTATATTAGTTAATTTAAAAACTAATTTACTAAATTATGCACGTAATTTGTAATAAAAATAAAATAGTTACAAAATAACTTATTCGCTTTCGTAACTGAAGAAAAAAAATGTTACCAAATCATGTTACATTTTGTAACAAATTTTTTTGATAGGAAAAAAATTTACTGTCACGAAAAATACCTTCAAGATCAAAATTTGTTACCAGTTTTGTAACGGCTTCTGGTTTTTTGTATCAGAAAAAATTGTTACAAAATATGGTATTGAATTGTAACAGTTCCATTTTTCGTTACAAAAATTTTTTGTAACGGGACTTACTGCAATTGACCCTTTTTTTATTACAAATACGCCTTTTTCTTGTAGTGGGTGGAGGTGGTGGATAGTGTCAGAGGCGGAAAGAAGCGCACCTAAGATGAAGAAGAACGTTTGCATCGTCAACGTTCCCAGAGAAGTCAGTTTCAGTAGCCAACGATAAGAGTTGAAGTTGGAGATAAAAGGTGGGGTAATTTAAAAATTTTATTAAAAAATTAATAAAAAATTAAAGTTTGGATACTTTTGTCACAGAAAATCTATCTTTTATTAGTATAATGTTAGTTTTTTTATTTGATAGATATATTTATTAGCACTTATATTTTTCATCAAATGATAATTTATTCATTATTCTTTTATCAACGGAAGATAAATATAAAAAAAATTAGGTGAATAAGTGTTTTTTTAATTAAGAACTTAAAAAAAACACATAAATACAAAAATTTTAGAATCAAATGCAATTTTTTTATAATAAACAAATTGATTTTTAGAAAAATATAAAATTTTTGAAAAAATAAAAATACAAAAAATCTGTAATATTTTCTGTTTCTCCTCTTCTTGTACGTTATTCTTTAATTTTGTTTTTATTTGTTCTCTTCTAATCTTATTTTTTTTTTATTTCTTCTTTTCAAAAAGAAGAACAAGATGAGAAGCAAGAAAAAAAAATAAAAAATTAATAATTTCTTAAAAAATAAAAATTAAAAAAAATATAAAAAAATTTGTGATTTCTGCTTTTTTTTTTCTTTTATGTAACAAAAAATAAAAAATGTAAAACAGAACAAAAAATTGGCAACAAAGAGAAAAGGAAGAAGAGGATGCAGATTATTCAAAAAAAAAAGGAAAAAGTAAGAGAATGAGATTATTTTTCTAATGTACTTTTATTGGTTGAACAGTAACTTAGTCATTTATCACCATTCAATATGAAAATAAAATATTTAAGAGACAACTGCTGAGCATCTCTGGCTTCTTCAGCATGCATCTGGATAGCGTTTTCTTTTCTTTTCTTTTCTTTGGGGGCATAAAACATGCAAGGCAAAAATTAGAAAAAGTTTGGTAATCAAATTTAGGAACCAAAATTTTTTATTTTTAATTTTATTTAATTAAATAAACTAAATTTAATTAGTATTTTTTCATGCGTCTATTATTTTTATTGTAATATTTATTGTATATAAAAACATTAATTATATATATTAAATAGTATATTATAAATATATACCTTGTCAATTTATATTCTTATTAAATGAATATACATAATTTATATTTATAGTTTTTAATTTATATTATAATAACAAAAGTACATTTTTTATTTATTATGTAACATCTATATATTTATACAAATAATTTTTACAATTAATATATTTTTAAACTATATTTTTTTATATATTTCAAATTATTTCATATATGCACTCATAAATTATGATTCATGTTTTAATTTTTTTTAAAAGATATTATACATTTAAATTAACGTATAATTTTTTAAATCATTGATAATTTATAAATTTGTTTCATATTTTTCACAGTGAAATTATTTATTTTGATTTACATATATTTTTAAATTTTATTATAATTAGATTTAAAAAAGAATATCAAATACTTAAATTAATTTATTCAATTAACAAATTTACTCATAACATCCATAAATTCATACACATAACATTCATAGTTAAGTAAGGTACACATAACATCCAAAATTTTATATTAATAACATCCAAAATTTTATATTAATAACATCCATAATTTCATACATATAGTATCCGATCCATAATTAATAAATTTTTATAATTAATATTACTAAATTTTAAACTATGTGTCTTGTTATATATTTCAAATTATCTTATATGTATACCAAAGAGTCATAATTTAAATATTTTTTATTTACTATTTATACGTATTCTTATTTATTAATTTTAATATGACGAGTTAATAATTATTTTTAAAATTTTATTTCTTAATTTTTGTTTATCTTTTATTTTCTATTTTTTATTTTATAATAATCTATATGTAAAATATGAGTTTTATAACAGAAGTTGTTAAATTCTCTAATTTAATATTCATATTTTTATACATATAATATTTATATTTTATATACATGATATCTATAATCAATAAATTGATGCTAATTTATTATTATTTATTATTTTATTTTGCAGGTCATAAACCAACAATTTTAGATGTTTATAATTTTCAATAAATAGAAACCGATCAAATTTAAGATGTTTTTATTTTTTTTTTTAAATGTGTTAAGGTGATTTGAGATTTTTTAAAAATTAAAAATATAAGAATTTGAGATTTTTATTTGGGAGAAAAAATTATAAAATTATAAATGCATATAGTAATAATGAGAGAGGAATTTTTGGAATTTGATTCGTATTAAATTTAGAATTAACTTTTAGTATAATTAAATGAGAAAAGATAATTAATTATAAAAAAAATTAATTGTATCAATTAAATTAAGAAAATAATTTACACTCTCTTATAAACACAAATGTTATTAATCATATATCTTTATTTATTATCTATAATATTACTTAAAAGTGTATGAAAATAATGAAATATCGTTGCGATCCAATGTTACAAAAGTTCATAACCGTCATTTTAGACTAAAAAATTATCATGTAGTATTGGTACAAATTAAAATTATTACAATAAAAATATTATTTATAAATTAAAATCAGTTATTAAAATTAGATACTAATATATATCTGTATATAATTATATATATTATTAAATTATTTATTTTTAATAAAAATTAGTTATTAATATATTCGTATATAAATATATACGTTGTTCAATTTATTTTCAATATATATTTATATTCTAACATATATTTTATATTATTAACTGATTTTAGTATACATTTAAAATGATAAGTATTTATAACAAAATCATTTTGACAAATGTAACATAAATTGATTGAAGAGTAAATTCTTTTATTTTTATCATAAAATTATTTCTCTCAAAATTTAAGTTAATAGAAAGAGATAACATAAATAATTATATTTTTAGTACTCGTTTTTAATAGTTTCTTTTAAATTTATTTGATTTTTATATAATTTTTTTTCTTTTACTTATCTTAGACTATCTTTTTTCTAATTTTGGGTTCATCAAAAATCAAATTCTATATTTTTTAGATATAAAATTTTAATATTATATCATAAAATTATTTTTTTTAAAATTTAAATTAATAAAAAAATAAATATAAATAATTATATTTTTAATTATTTTATTATCAAAAGACCTAATAATAACTCTTACACTCAAGCCAAATAATAGTACATATTAAAACCGTTATTCGTATACTAAAATTAATAACTATTAGAATTAATTATTAATATATTTGTATATAAATAAATATATAATTTAATTTATTTTTAATATATATTTATATTTTAATATATATTTTATACTGATAATTAATTTTAATAACTAATTTTAATATGTACGTGTAACATAGTCGATCACATGTATGTGTATGTATATACGTATATTATTGTTGATTATTTGTTGTGAGGTGTGTCACATTTTTCCGTAAAATAATTTCTAGATGCTCATCAAATTCTATGGGCCTTTCGTCCATGGTTTAGTTTCTTTTACTAGTTGTTTTTCTTGTGGGGCTAAGCATAACATAATAACCCCACTTGTACTTTTGGAAAAGGTTCCACTAAAAGCGTACAACCTTTACAAATGGTGTGGTGTGCCTTACGACAAGAATAATAATTGGAATATTCAACAGAGTGGAAAAAAAAGAAAAACAGAAAAAAAAACGAGAGAACAAATCACGACCTTTGAAGATCGTCTTGTTTACTATTGTTAGCTAGCTAGTTAAAGTAATTAATATTCGTACAGAAATTATTTTTAAAATTAACTTGGGATTAAAAGGATAATAACTCCCATACATTTTGAGGATTTTAAAGAAGTTGCATAGGAATTCAGATATATGAGACATGAATCCATTTACAAACCTAAACTGTGATATTTGAGCGTACATGTGGGAAGAATGAAAAATAATTATCTATCTAAATCTGTCATTTAAATATGATAATCTATCTGTTAATTAAATTTTTTAATTACATTCCTGTTCAAATTTATTTTAATATAAAAAATTATTATTGAGACTTTTGATATTAAAAAAGTTAATAAAAAAAGACAAATAGGTCCTTAACCTTTTGATCTGTAGACATTTAGATTCTCGAGAATTTGAAAATCCATTTAAATCCTTAACATTTTTAAAATATGGACTTATCGATCCCTCATGTTCATTTAAGTCATTGACCTTTTCAAAATCTGAATTTATTGATTCCTCATGTTCACTTGGGTCTGTTAGATTCAACAGAAAAATTAAACGTAACTCCTCCTGTACTGACCTGGTTGATACGGATGCACACGTGAGAGAGTTTTTAAAATTAGACAAATTAAACTTAGGAATCGATATGTCCAGATTTTGAAGAGGTCAGGGACTTAAATGCCTTTTTAAATTTTTAGGGACTTAAATGTCTGTAGACCAAAAAGTCAGGGATCGATTTGTCATTTTCTCAAGTTAATATAAAATATAGCCCTCCAAAATAAAATAAGGGTTAAAATTTGAATTTTTTCAAAGTCAGAAGTAACAGATAGTTATATCTTATATAAAATGACCAACTATATTTAAAGTTTTAATTATATAAATATAATTGGTCATTTTATATAAAGTATAACTATCTATTTTTTCTGATTTTGAAAAAATTTAAATTTTAATTCCTATACCATATTGGAGGGTTATATTTTATATTAACTTTTTTAACATCAAAAGTTTCGATAATAATTCTTTAGATGGTAATGAGTCAAAAGATAATTTTTAATGAATTTTTAGAAATTATTTATTATTCCGTTTTAAATTTATAAAAGGTAGATTTTCTTAAATTCGAACTAAAATATAAAAGTTGGATTTCTATTCTTATTCGTTTTGATTTTTTGATATTTTATTTAAATTCAAATGGAGGATATTTTTTATTGATATTTATGTTTTAAAATGAATAACAATTAACTTAAAAATAATAAATCAAATTAGGACATACATGTAAGCTATTTTATTTTAAAACATTGATATAATATTAAAAGTCATTTAGTTTATTTATGTTATTTACCTTTTAAATTATAAATTTAAATATTAAAATTGACTAATATCAACTAATTAAAAGTTAGTTTCTGTATTGTTTATTTAGTTACCAAATAAATAAGTAAAAATAAATAATTATTATTTTTAACGGTGAATGAAAAAAAATTAACTATATGTAGAAGAAAAATGTTAAATGATCAATATTTTTTTTATTTTATATTTAAATTAATACTAACCTAATTCTTTTTTATATATATATACTAAAAATATTAATATTTAAACTGTTCTTTTATTTGTCAGTAAATTATAGTTCAAATGGCATAATTTTTCCATACTAAAAGGTTGCGAATTCGAGTCTCCCTATCTTTTGATAAAAAAAAAAAAAAACACTGTTGCTTTATTTATTATTGTTACGTATCTTCATGTTATGAATTAAAATAGGTAAAATGGTGATTGTCACATGTTGAACACGTGAGAAAAATAGAATTTTGACTATCTAATATGGCCAATAGCCGCTAAACAGCACAATCTAAATTGTAATCATTAAGGTGCCTACAGTTAGTTATTAATTACCATATCTAATCATATAATGATAACATAGCAGTAAATAAGTTTAGCTATGGATAATTTTTGGATATTTTATACTACCTTTCCCCGGTCTGAACTATGAAGTTTACGAAAGGGATTTGTCCCAACAAAGTTTCATGATTGTCAATTTAATTAAACTAAATAACCATGATCGTTTATTAGATTTCACGGTAATTTTAATTCCCTTCACCTAATTTTTTTCACTAATATAGAACATGATAATTGAGAAAAGAGAAAGGGGGAATAGTTTTGGCTTTTGTAGTGTTGACCCTCATGTAGGAGAAGACCACGTTTGGAGAAAAGTTTAATATTCATGAAAATTTTGCTCAAGTCTGGAAATTTAGCAGATCTCTTGGGAGAAAAGAATAAGGTATCTTATTATGCATCCGTATAAATTTAGAAACTAAGGTTTATTTTTATTTTTTAAGATTTTTTAGAATTGAATATTATCTTTTTGGGTATCAATGAAATGGATACAGACAAATTTTTACTTTCTCTAACTCTAACTTATTATATTTAAAAAAAATTTAAGTATATTAATATATTGATATTTTAGTAATTTTTAACTGTTAATTTTAATTATAAAAAATATATATTATATATAATTAAGATCAATAATTAGAATTTAATGAAATAACAAGATATCAGTATACTTAAAAAAAAATTTATACTTTAATCAATATTAAAGTTGTCCCATCTTTATAAATGTATCCTAGCTCATCAGTCTCAGGAGTACTTACCTTATTGTCCTGTCTACCCCTATAACCATTAGATTTTAGCAAATAAAATTGAATTTTAGAATTTATATAGCTATAATCACATCCAAATATAAATTCAACAAGAAAACACAAGAATATATATATTTTAATTATTCTACAGGTCTTAATAATTTTATCGAATTTTCAATTAGGTTTTTATACTTTTTTTTTCAAATAGATCCTTATACGTTAACTTTTTTTTTCAATTAAGTCCCTACCATGAGAATAATGTTTAAGATAACAGAATGTTCTGTTTAAAAAACAAATATTCTCATGATTGGGTTAAAATAACTAATTGAACATATCTCTATTCTTTCAAAATACCTAAAGCACCCTTAGCATTTCGTCCCAAAAATAAAAAAAAAAAAATCCTAGCCAGCCTAACTTGCTCTCTGAAGATCGTGTGCAGTGCGTTTTTTCTCTGTCGGTCCATCGTCTTCATCCATATTTGTCGTCGACCGTGGTGGACGCTTGGTGGTCTTCCTTTCGTCCATCGCCTCCGTCTCTCTACGCTGCTCTGTTCTGCGCCGTTATGCACTGTTTGTCCCTCGCAGCCCTCGCCATGCCTCGCGTCACCTCACCTCATCGCGCCGCGCCTCGCCTCGCCGCACCCTACCGCGCTGCGCCTTTCCTCGCCGCACTTCGCCTTGCTTCCTGTACTTGATCTGCCAAAACAGGTGACATTAAAATTTATTTTTTTCAGTTTTTGCATATGTCAGTTTTGTTGAAATATGACACTCGTTGAATACCTATTACTTGAATTGATTTTGGAAATTTTTTTATATAATTGTTTAGGGTTTACAATATGGATATATATGTACAGCGATTTGGTTAATTGGTGAATTGATATATGAATTAGTTTTGTTGATTATGAATTTTGTTTATTGTTGATTATTGTTGCTGTGATGATGCTGGTTTGCAATATTTGTCCAAGTCTTCAGATTCAAAGTCTTCGACATGCTTTTACTCTTAGACCTGATCATACTTCCCTTTCGCTTACTTGGTGTATATATATATTGATCCAAATTTTATATATATTCACAAGCCACTCTCACTGAATTTCATATATCCTATCTTTTCTGTAACATACTAAGCTTAGATCAATTTTTTTATTTTTGTATCACACAAATGACAAATTATGGAACTACACAAAGAGTAGCAACCTCTTTCTCAAACTTTTCATCAAAGCCTGAAAACTACGAACCAAAAGTTCCAAAAATAAAAATCACTTCAAGATTTTCTGCCATTTTAGCATTTCTTTAATATTAGAATTTGCGGCAGTTCGAATCATAAAAAACTTTGGAACTTATGGCTTATACTACACCCATTTTATGTGGATCATACTATTCATAACTCTCATACCTGCCAGAAAAGTGTCACTAACTCTTCTTGTTATCATGACATACGTGACATCTCTTTATCTTTTGATTCTAAGAACATGGCCAAATTCTTTTTTGCTTCATAAGGTCATAAATAATGGTTTGTGTTGGCTGTAATTGTGGTTGTGATGGCGATGCAGCCGGTTTTAACCAACGTTGGGATTCATCTTGCAGTGCCTTTGGCTTGTAGTATGCCTCTTGTTTTGGTTCATGCAATTTTGTGGATTGGTTTTTATGATTTTGAGGTTGTGGATTATGATACTGGTTCTGCTGCTACTTCAAGAAAAGGTGCTCTTCTTTTTGTAGTTAGAGAGTAGAGATAAGGTTTCAAATGATGATGTTTCTATGAATAAGTTGGTACTTTGAGATTTTAATAACAGTTTTTGTTTTAAGTGTAATTATTTGAAGAGTAAATACCATTTCCGTCCCTTGTTCTTTTTAAAATTTGATTGCATGCCCCCTAACATTTATAAAATATCAGATCAGCCTCTATCCATATACTCCGTGATACCAATAAGCCCTTCCGTTGGTTTCTCCGTACATAGTCGTCGGAAAATGTTGAGGTGTAACGTGCAGCTCATGACATGGCCTTGGCACAGGTTAAAGGAGTTCTACATGTTTTTTTTACATTGTAGTTTTTGTTATTTCCATTAATTAAGCAGTATAATTATACCACCATATGCATGAAAGTAGCTGAGATGTTATTTTTCATTTGCACAGGCCGAGGAAGAAGTTCAACCAAATATCCCCCAGAATGTTATTACCACACCACTTGATCCAGTGGTAGTCCACTGTCTTACATCCTATAGTTACTTAGGTTTTTTTTTTTGTTATGGCTGAACAACTTTGCTTCTCTTGTGTCTTTCACAGGCTAAAGCAAAAAAGCAAAAGAAAAAGGTTCTAAAGAGATCCACCCCTATTTCAGTCCAAGAAGAGGCAAGAGTTGAGATCCAATCTTCACAGTTTGCCCCACCACCAGCAGAGGTAATTTTATTTTACAGATTCATGTCCAACAACTAAGGGTGTGCAAAAAAACTGGTTTCACTGAATTGAATTGAAACTGAACTGAAACTGTTTTAAATAAACCAGTTTTTTTAAATAAAAAACTGAACTGAAACCATAGTTTTTATAAAAACCAGTTTATTAAAAATCAGTTTTTATGGTTCATTTTAGTTTTAAACCAAATTAAAACTGGTTTCATTTAAACTCTAAAATTAGTTTTTACATACTCTCTCTCTCTCTCTCTCTCCCTTCACTCTCTTTCTCCCCTTCCCTTCTCTCTCCTCCTCTCTCCTTTCTCTCTCTCTTTTCCCTTTCTTCCTTCTCTCTCTCTCTCTCTCTCTCTCTCTCTCTCTCCTTTTCCTCTCTCCTTTCCATCTCTCTCTTTCCTCCTCTTTCTCCCTCCTTTCCCTCTCTCTTCCCCTTTCTTTCTCTCTCTCCTCTCCCTCCTTTCTCTCCCCCTCCCATCTCTCTTTGTCTCCCTCTCCCTCTCTCTCTCCTTTCCCTCCTCTCCCTCCCCCTTCCTTCCTCTCTCTCTCTCTCTCTCTCTCTCTCTCTCTCTTCCCTTCTCTCTTTCTCTCTCTCTCTCTCTCCCTCCTTTTTCTCGCTCTCCCCTTTTCTTTCTCTCTCTCTCTCTCTCTCTCCATTTCCTCTCCCTCTCTCCCTCTCTTTCCTTTTTCTCCCCTTTCCCTCACTCCCCCTCCCTTCCCCCTTCTCTCTCTCTCTCTCTCTCTCTCTCTCTCTCTCCTTTCCCTCCTCTCCCTTTCTCTCCCCCTTCCTTCCTCTCTCTATCCTCCCTTCTCTCTTCCTCTCTCTCCCCCTCCTTTTCCTCGCTCTCCCTTTTTCTTTCTCTCTCTCTCTCTCTCTCTCTCTCCTTCTCCTCTTTCTTCCCCTCCTCTCTCTCTCTCCATTTTCTCTCCCTCTCTTTCCTTTTTCTTCCCTCTCCCTTGCTCCCCCTCCCTTCCCCCTTCTCTCTCTCTCTCTCTCTCTCCCCTTTTGTTTCTCTCTCTCCTCTCCCTCCTCTCTCTCTCCCTCCCTTCTCTCTTCCTCTTTCTCTCTTTCTTTTTTCCCTTTTTTTCTCTTTCTCTCTCCTATTTCTCTCTCTCTTCCTTCCCTTCTTTCTCTCTCTTTTTTCTCCCTCCTCTCTCTCTTTCTCCTCTTTCTTCCCTTTCTTTCTCTCTTTTTTCTTTCTCTCTCAACCTTTTCTCACTCTATATCCCTCTTCTCTCTCTCTCCCCCTCTTTTCTCCAAAACAAGAGAGAATGAGAGAGAGAGAGAGAAAAAAGAGGAAAAAAGAGGGAAGAAGGAGAGATAGAAAAAAAAGAGAGAGATGAGGAGGAGGAGAGAGAGAGAAAGAGAGAGAAGGGAGGGGGAGAAAGAGCACAAAAAAAAGAGAAAGGAAGAGAGAGAGGGAGAGAAAGTGAGAAAGACGGAGAGAAAGAGAGAGGGAGAGAGAGAGAGAGGAGGGGAAGAGGGAAGGAGAGAGAGAAAGGGAGATAGAGAGGAAGAGGGATAGGGGAGAGAGTGAGAGAAAGGGATAGAGGGAGAAAAGGGAGAGAGAAAGAAAAGGGAGGGGGAGAAAGAGGGGTAGGGGAGAGAGAGAGGAAGATAAGAAGAGAGAGGGAGAGAAAGAGAAAAGAAAGAGAGAGAGAGAGAGAGACAAAGAGAGGGGAAGGGGAGAAAGAGGGAGAGAGAGAGAAGAGGAAGAATGAGAGGGGAAGGAGAGAGAGAAAGGGAGAGAATAAGAGAGAGAGAGAGAAAGGATGGAGAAAAGAGGAGAAAGAGAGGAAGAGGTAAAGAAAAGAGAAAAAGGGAGAGAGAGAAAAAGAGGGAGAGAGAGGGGGTAAGAAAGAGAATATAAAATCTAATTTTATATATGTTAAGAGAGAGAGAGAGGTGGGAGAGAAAGAGAGAGAGGAGGGGGAGAGAAAAGGAGAAGAGGGAGAGAGAGAGGAATAGGAATAGGGGGAGAGAGAATGAGAGAAAGGGATAGAGAAGGAGAAAAGGGGGAGAGAGAGAGAGAGAGAGGAGGGGGAGAGAGAAAGACAAAGAGAGGGGAGGGGAGAAAGAGGAGAAGGGGAGAGAGAGAGAAAAAGAAAAGAGAGAGATGAGGGAGAGAGAGAAAGGAAGGGGAGAGAGGGAGAGAATAAGAGAGATAAAGAGGGGAAGGAGAGAGAGGGAGAGAAGGGAGATAGAGAGAGGGAGAGAGAGGGAGAGAAGAAGAGAGAGAGAGGGGAGAATGGAAAGAGAGAGAGAGAGAGGGAGAGGGGGAGAGGGGGAGAGAGAGGGAGAGAAGGAGAGAGAGAGAAAGAGAGGGAAAGAGAGAAAATGTAAAAACTAATTTTATATATGTTAAAAGTTAAAACTAGTTTTAACCTATAAACCAGTTTAAACTGGTTTTTTCTATTAAAACTGGTTTTATTTTTATGAACTGGTTTAAACTGGTGCACTGTATTGTAAACTGGTTTAAAATGGTTTAGTGCAGTTTCAGTTCAGTTTATGAAAAAACTGAACCATGAACACCCCTACAAACAACTATAACATATTTTAGCCCAAGAGCATAGATCTTGAATTCTGTTGTTTTCATGTGATTTAGGGTGTGAACTTTAACACTCAACACTCAATCCCTACTACCCCAACTACACTCAACCACGGGCCAAACTTCAGACCCAAGCAAGCAATAACTAGGCCACCAGCATCTACACTTCACCACCTTCAATAGCAGGCCATAGTCCCAACAGCTCAGCAACCTATGCAGCAGGCCATAGCCCCAATACTTCAGCCCCTCTACAGCAGGCAACAGCCCCAACTACACAACCACCAACTCAGCAGCAACTTCCAACTAATGGAGCAACTTGCTCAGGGACTGCCACAACTCCCTTCACGTTTATCCCCACACCAGGCCTAAATGCACCCCACAGATTCAAGCAAACATATGGATTTAGGCCACTAAGACTTCAGAAATGACATAGTCGTAGTTATAGTTATGAATATTTTAGTATCAAGTTTTTTGGTTGTCAAGTTATAATATGTAATAGACTTAAGACTACTGGAACATATTTTTTGTTTTGTGAATTCAGACATGTGCTGATGTTTTTGGCTGAATATGTAATAGTCTTTGTGCTTAGCAGTATGAATATATAAATATTATGCTTTTAGCTTATACAACATTGTGCAGACTTATCATGGTTTAAGCCTTAACATTCTTACACAAAAAATTCACATTCAATTCATATAGAACCTGTAATTACAGAACAAATTAACCCATCTCTTAACCTTGTCCATGCATCACTTACAGCAACACAGTATACCGTAAAACACTACAAACACAATTGCTGTTAACAGAATTAACATTGCCAGCATAACAAATACACCATAGTGATTATTATATTTTTTTATTTTCTTTCATATTCATGCTCAATCTTATATTCCAGTTGCTCCAATCTATTCTCCAGCATCATCATTCTTCCTTCAACATCATTGTCATCTTCATGCCCAAAACGTTTAGAAATCAGTTCGTCCAGCCAAACAAAATAGTTGCAGTGACGTTGCTCCGTCTGTAATTGCCATTATAGTGAATACAACTTGTTAAACCACAGAAGAAGTTGATTACATAAATGGAAGATGGAGGCACACTTACGCGATAGTAGGAACAACCGAGGAAGATTCTGTCTGGGTTCTTCAATGTCCCAGATTCTTGCATGATTGCATACGTTCCACACTTGCATTTAGGGTGCTGGAACTTGGCCTTCTTCCCCACACTTGCATTGCTACTCGAACCCACCATAGTCTTCCTCCAAACACGGCGTGTGTGAGAGGTTGAAGATTGCTCTGGATCGCTCATGTTTGAGCCCCTAGTGTTAGAGTTCAAAAAAGAGGGAGAATGAGATTTCACAATAACACGCAAAAGGACTTCAGGCTAAAACGATGTCGCTTTGCTGACTGTACAGGGATTTAATGGTCCAAATGAACACATGCCATTCCACATATGATGTGCCAAGGCCATGTCACGGGCTGCACGTTACACCTTAGCGTTTTTCGACGACTATAAACGGAGAAACCAACGGAATGACTTATTGGTATCACGGAGTATATGGATAGGGGCCGATCTGATATTTTATAAAGGTTAGGGGGCATGTAGTCAAATTTTGAAAAGGATAGGGGTCGGAAAGGGTATTTACTCTTATTTGAAATATGTTTGATCATTTATGAATGACAAGTTATGACTGTTTGATGAATTCATTATGTTAATATGATCATAAATAGTTGCATATATTTACTTTTATATGCAATAAATTTTTGTAATTTTTTGATAATGTATTTTAGATATGATAAAATATGTTGATATCTATAGTGTACTATGATATGATAAAGACATAAACTATATTCCATAAATTTACACAAAATGATGGAAACTTAATTTTATATATACTTATTATTACTATTCTGTTTTATTTTGTTTATTTTTTCTTTTTATATGTTCTTAAGATAAGGTATTTTGGAAGTTAAAAAAAAGATATTTTTGGTACAATTTGTATATAAATAAGTAAAAGAATGATAGTGACAAATAAAAGAGATTATAAGAATATTTTTCATGTTGTAGAATTATTGAATAGAGATTATAGAAATATTTTTCATTGAATATTTATAGTTTTACCAAATTTTTAGTTAAGTTTCTATTTTTTTCTTTTCAATTGAGTCTCTAAATATATATAAATAATTACATAAATCACTAATATTTTTTTGATATTTAATGTCGATATGGACTAAATTAAAAAAAATTAATATATAGAAATTTAATTAAAAAAATAAAAATAAAATTTAATTAAAAATTCGATAAAATTATAAAAAAATATAGAGTAATTAAACACATATATATATTCGGTAAGACTCTTTTTGCACTGAGATGGATAGAGTATCCGTATTATCTACATCTAATGTTCTCGCTACAATTTATAAGTGTCGGTTGACAAAATAAAAACAATTTTACACAACATTTACACTAACTAATTATTGAGAACTTTGTTAGATGGAAAAATAATTAGGGTAGTAATTATTGTCAAGTTAAATTAAAAAATAGTAATGCTACACAGTTAATAAATATTATTATTTTTAATTAATACTTAACTAGCAATAATATATATATTTTGTATATAAAAAATAAATAATTTGTAGATATATTTATCAAAATTTTATATACATAAATTAATATAATTTGTATCTATATTTTTTAAAATTTATACAAACAAATTAATAAAATTTAATTATTAAAAATATTTTAATATTTATGTTGAACAAATAATATAATAATAAAAAATACTAAAAATGGGTGACCCAAAATTTTATCTGAAAGAACAAATTTTTATTACGATAATTAAAGAAGATCAATCTGCACTACCTTTTATTCAATGCGTTATTTTAATCCATATGTTGTGGATCAATTTGCATTTCTTTAGAAAAGTTCGATGATCAATTTGTACTATATTATTTTAAAGGTGAAAATTCAGGTGAAGTCGACTTTACGTGAAGTTGATACACGAGAGTCATTGGATGAAAATTTAGTCAAATCAGTCAAATCATCTAACGACTCTCAGGTATCAACTTCACGTGAAGTCGACTTCACATGAGTTTCCACCTATTTTAAAAGGTTAAAAATTCCCCTAACTGAAGGAAATAATTTTTTTTAGTAAATACTCAAAGTAATTATTAACAAATTTAAGATCGAACATTTAATTTCTAATAAATTTTTATTTTCTGAAAAGTTTTAAAATTATTTTTGTTAAAAAATTAATTTTATTGTCACTTTAAATTAAATTTTAAAATGTATATTAAATAAATAAATTTTTAATAAATTTTATTATATTAAATAATTAATTCTTAAAAAATATACGTTAAAATAAATTAATCCTTTTTAAAAGTAATTCAAAGCCTAATCTATTTAAGAAAAATAATTCTCAAACATTTTTATAAAATAAAAATTTATTAAATATCAAAATATCTTATATGATTTTTTTTTAAATGTATATTATTGGCCATGTATTTTATTTTAAATAAAGTTGAATTGAGTGGAACTAGGAACAGTGGACCCCATAAAACGGCAACAAGTTACAAAATATCGATTGTGATTGGTCAAAAGACAGCAAGGCATATCGTCAAAGCTAAGTTAATTACATAATTTTTTAAATAGAGTTTTTTTATTATTATAAAAAAAATATAAATTAATAATTCTTAACTACTCAATTTTAAATCACTGTAATTAATAATAATTAATTTTGTATTTAAAAAAAATAAATTTTAAATAATTATTAATTAATGATAATTAATTAATATAAAATATAATTTAAAAATATTTATTGACTTATTATTGATTAAATTCCTGTTAGTACCTAATGGAATTGTATTATAAATTAATAGCTCCAATTATAATAATTCAAAAGTAATAGCTATATTATTGTAGACAAAAAAAAGTTATTAAATTAATTATTTATACAAAATATATATTAAAAGTTAAATCTATATGTAATTAATATATATAATAACTAATCTGATATTTTTTTTAAGTGTACAGTATATTTTTGTAAAACTAATTACTTTTCTAATTATTATTTGAACAGTATTTTTGAAATATTAACAATAATACTCTAAAATGTTGTCATAATTTTTTGGCAAACCGACCACTTCACTAGATTTCATGATCAAAACTCTTATTCATCGAGCAGAGCATGTAGACATTTTAAAGGAGGGTTTAAATATATGAACAAGTTTTTTCTTTTTTCCAGATCTAAAGCCGAAGCACATAGTTAAAACATAAATACTTTAATTTGCATAGTCGTTAATATTGGTTACTTAATAATATATTAATATTGAAATCTCTAATAATTAAATCCGGTAGATGTTTACTTAGTTTATTTATTTATGTTATTTTATTTCCATTTTCCGGAAAGACAGATTAAACTAAAGTAGGAGGTACTATTGTAGGTAAGTTAATTATTAATTTGGAAAAAAAGAAAAAGAGGGAAAAGAACACAAGTTGGGAGAAGTTGGTGAGAATAGGGCAACAAAGAAGGGATAAGGACACAAAAGAAAGTTCGAAGATATGGAATCATTGGAAGTGTTTTAAGAGTAAATTAAACGATAAAACCAACAGCCTTAGATGATTAAAGTTGACAGGGTAAAAAAGTATGCCCAAGTTGATATATAAAATTATTATGAGATTATATATATCCTTGTTAAGCTAAGTTTCTTTGAATATATATGTTGACGCATTTTATATATGTGTATGTATATGTTCTTCCCTCTTAAGTAAATGTAAATACATATGGCAAGCTTTATGTTTTTGATATATCAGCGTAATCTTTGTTATTTAATTTGTTGAATATAGTGGTATTTATCAATTAATTAGCTTGGCACGATCAATTCACGAAAATGTATTAGTATACAAGTTCAAACTTTAAAGAAGATAATTGCATGTTGCAAAAATTATCTCTTAGCTAAAAGTATACAGATATCTTAAAAATACATTTTATTTATGAACTTGTAAAAAAGTTTTAGAAATATTTTTGTTATTGATGAAGATGAGTGAACAAAAAATATTTTGATTAATAAAAATATTTAACAAAAATATATATGTAATCCCTTGTGACAAAATAATTGTAATAACTTACATTATTCATGATTATTTCTTTTTGAAGTTTTATTTGAGTCGTGTTTTGTGCTTTTCCCGTTTACATACAATCGGCATCTTTGAAAGTTGGTTTTTATTGATAATAGTAGTATACTGTATATATTCGTTCAAGTTAATTTTCAGATAATTCAACTACTTTATTAGTTGTAGGTTGTTATCAAAATGTACCATGTGAGCAATGTCTTCTATAATATAAACTACTTGTCCATTTGACATTTCTAACTACTATATATACCAAACCAAGCAGAAATATTTATTATCGTGATAAATTCTTTCCATGATCGAAATAAATAACAATAGGTACTTCACAATAATCTAATGAATAATGACTTATATACTATGATAAAAAAAATCTTTTTAGGATAATTGATTTTTGGTATTTATATGATATTTTTTATTAATTTATTAGCTATCAAATCCAAAGTGAAAGAAAAGACTGTACTATAAAATATATGTTACATGCTTAATATTACGCATGTCGTCATCGTGCCAACTTGCTCATTTCTTTCTATTCAAAATTTAACCGGACAAAAGCATCCAATTATTTTTTTTGCCTTTGGAAAAATCTGTGTACCACTAATTGAACAATATTATCGCAAGCAACTTGTTCAATTTGTGCAGGGACTTTCTAGAGTTTTCTTCCAAATTCACAAATATATTATCTATTTCCAAAGACGCCCTAGGAATGCATGCATGTTTTAGTTAAAAACAAAAGAAAAAAAAAATGAATGGATCAAGAAAAAATCAACGAGAAGAAAAAGTAAGGAGATATATAGATTATAGCGGCATGCAGAGAGAGAAGATAGGCTTTCTTCTCACATGAATTAATAATAATCAGCAAACAACTTAAGAAAAGAGATAAATAAACTATTATTATTTTCTTGCAAGTTAACAATAAAATAATAATTGATGGAGTGGCAAAGTTGCAGTTTGATGTAAATAAATAAATAAAGAAAAGGGAACATTGATAAAACCAAGTCTAAAGATAGCTGCTACTTGCAAGTTGAGGATCCACTTGCAAGCACCGCCATATTTCCTTTCATGTCCCTCGTTCAGTTCAATTCAATTCAATACCAATCATATTTCATAAAATTAAACACCAAATCAATTAAGCTAATCCAAGTTGGATTACGGAAAATATTATATTAACTATTAAATTATTAAATATTAACCACCAAACCCAAAGCAAAAGAAAGGGCAAGCTACTGGCTAGACTGTATTATAGCCGTCTCATTTTTTAATTTTAATTTCCCCTCTGACACAAATATATCAAAAGTTCAAAACCCTCACATTTATATATTTGCAATTGCTTATTCAACAACATAATCAATCAAAAATTGAAGTTAGAAGAGATATATATAAGACCCTTACCCAAAAGCAAAACTAGTATCTCTTAGGTTTGGTGGGGAGAGGAGAGAAAAAGAGAGAGAACAACATACCTTACAATATTTTAATATTATTATTATTAGAAATAATAATAATATATTATTTGTTATTTCAAGAATGCCTTCTCCTCTTCAACTCCACCGCTTCGATCCTTCCACCGACGCAGCAACTGCCACAGCAACAGCCATCGCCACCGGCGTCAACTTCCCCAAGGAGCATGCCTTCACGGCAACGGCAACAGCGTCTCCATCGCCGCCGTGCCTTCTCCCGGAGGCTCTAGCACGGCACCACGCGCACGGAGTTGGACCGCACCAGTGCTGCTCCTCCGTGATCCAGTCCATTGACGCTCCGGTATCCACCGTGTGGTCCGTCGTGCGCCGCTTCGACAACCCGCAGGGATACAAGAACTTCGTCAAGAGCTGCCACGTCGTCGCCTCGGGAAACGGCGGAGACGACGGAATCGGAGTCGGCGCGTTGCGCGAGGTGCGCGTGGTTTCCGGCTTGCCAGCTCAGTCAAGCACGGAACGGTTAGAGATCTTGGATGACGAGCGCCACGTCATCAGCTTCAGCGTCGTAGGCGGAGACCACCGTTTGAGGAACTACCGCTCCGTTACAACGCTTCACGGTGACGGTAACGGCGGAACGGTTGTGATTGAATCGTACGTCGTTGATGTACCGATCGGTAACACTAAAGAAGAGACTTGCGTGTTCGTTGATACGATCGTACGGTGCAACTTGCAGTCCCTCGCTCAGATCGCTGAGAACATGGCCAAAACAACCCCTCACAAATGAAGGAAAAAAAAAAAAGTAACCGTCATTCATTTTCTTTTCTTCTTTTATTTTATTTTGATATGCTGAGTTGGAATTTCGGAGAGGAAGAGCAGAAGGAGGGAAGGAATAAGTGTTACTCTTTTCTTCTCCAAAACTAAAACCTCGCGTTTTTCGGATTCGGATTCTGGTTCGGATTCGGGTCTTTGTTACTGCGATTGTATCATTGATGATGCATGTGCCTGGTGTTGGGAATTGGTTAAATCAGTAGGTTTTGGAGGACCGTTGGTCAGAAAGGAAAATGGTTGAATGTGATTATTCTATATATATATATATATATATGAGATGAGAAATGTTCATATATATGCCTCAGATTTTTTCCGTTCTACTGTTGATTCTGATCAAGAGGTGCTGCTGCTGTTGCTGCTGATGCTGCTTTTTTCACCAAATCGATGGTGGTTGAAATGATAGAGGATAGTTCAATTGTGGTATACTGGTACTAGTTTTTGTTTCTGTAAATTAAATTCCTCTTAATTTGTAGTGGATTATTTGATAATTCTATATCGATTGGGAGCTTGTTCCTTTTTAGTATTTCTTTAATTTTCACTGTTCTTTTATGAGACTAATTTCTGTTACTGCACTTATCAATATCAGTTTCAGTTAGTGAGATGGTTAGTTGAAATGGTTGGCCATGATAAATGCATCAATTGATGGGAAAATCTAATCTTCCAAATTATTCAAAATCTTTATTCTGCACCTGGCCCTCAATTTTGGAAAATTTTAAAAATCATAACCTTAGCAGCCTCCACATATTTGACCTCAAATTGAAAATCAAAATGCGGAGTCAATTTTTTTTAGTTGGTAATCACTTGTGGATTTTATCATTATTATTTAGGTACTTGTATAATACGAAATTAAGAAGTTTTTGTTAGGTTAGCATTATCGTCAATTAATAGTAGAAATTCACATTTGATTTATAGGAAAGTGGAATTTTTTTTTAAAAAACTTAAGTCTCGCAATTTCATTTAATCATTTCATATAAAAAGAAATTAGGAAGTTTAATATTTTGATACCAAGCTCTAGTAATATTACTTATATTAGTGTAGTAGTTACCAGTGTTAATATTTTCAGTGATTTTTTTTAACAGTGGTAATTGGTTGCTAAAGTCATTAAATAGTCTTTCTTTTTTTGTCGAGTGTTATATGAAATATGATAATATCGCTCCTTTTAATCAATGGGAGAATTTTATTGGTAGGAGTAGGATAGGATCGGGTAATATGCGAAGTTTATTTTAGAAGGTTTACTTCCTCCTTTCGATCTATGAGAAGATTTTATTGGATAGCATGATTTTTGGATTTTGGTGTTGTAGGATCTTTTTTTATATATAATAATAATAATCATAAAATATTACATAATTAATAAATATTATTATTTTTTATCAGTATTTAATCAATAATAATTTATATTTATATTTATAGATGTTTTGTATAAAAAAATATATAATTTATACTTATATTTATTAGAATTTTATTTATATTTATTAGAATTTTATCTATATAAATTAATACTGTTTATATTTATATTTTTTGAAATTTATATATATAAATTAATAAAATTTATTTATTAAAAATAATTTAATATTTATACTAACTAAATAATAACGAAAAATATTATCAAATTAATGTGTTTCACAATATGTGCCTTTAGTTGTTTTTAAAGATTTGGCTGTTGATTTCTGTTAGAGAGCTAATAAAGTGTTAAAGAGCCAATAAAGTATATGTACAATGGACTGTTTATTTGATTTAATATGAATTAAAATGAATTAAAAATGAATATTTACGATAAAATACTATTAATTTATCAAATAGAATATATTTATACTATTTAGAATAACTATCCGGATATAAAGAATAATAAACATCTGATATCCTACTGAATCAAACACAATACAAATTATTGTACACATTGTATATATATTTCATTAGCTTTCTATACTTCTTTTATAAATCAAACTTTGATTGGGTGTTCAAATTTATGTTAGCCATTATATTTGACAATAAATATTTTTGGAGAAAAAAGAAAGAAAAAAAACTGAAGAGAGTAGTCATGTGAAGAGAGTAGCGAAGATATATGCATGCATTAATGCATATAATGAGAGACGCAGAGGGCAGCCAACAATATGCAGCAGTAATATAAACGGCAAGAAAGTGTATTAATTACGTGACTTGCAAGTTTACTTTCTTTCTTCATCACTCCATCCATGAATTCCTTCATTTTCTTATGTTATCCATACACACTCAGTCGGTGCATGACCATGACGGTGCCTTCCTTAATTTTTTCCGGATGGAGAGAAATTCACGGACAATTATTTTTGTGCTAAGTTATTAATTAAAAATATTAAATAATTAAATAACAATTTAATTAAATTATTAAAATCTTCATCTGCTTGTTTTTATCAATTTCTCGATTTCTCCCTCTAAACATGTATGTGTATATTTCGGATCCTGATCATAAGAAAAAGCATATATGCCATTACAATTCCGCTAGTAAAAAAAATAAGTTTTACGATTAGGATTTGCTATCTGAAATTTTTAATCAATTATATTTCACTATAATTACAAAAGTTTTACATATATATTTAATAATTTAACGGTTAGTAGAAAAAATAAGTTTTACATAAATAAAAAATTAATTGTATATTAATATACTGATAAAAGTAATTAGTTTTAAAATTTATTATTTAAACATATGAATCTAATTTAATGATCAGATAATTGTTTTCAGTAACTCCATAAATTAAAAAACTCATATATTTCATTATATATTATTATTAGATCAATTATTAGTTTTTGTTTAAAAAGAAAAAGGGAAAATGTTACAAATACGAATAGAATAAGGTATTTTTGTTATTTAATATCGTGTGATTCGATACATGTGACATTGTGAGTTTGTGACTGAACCATCCAATTAATAAGGTAAAAAATTGAAGGCGAATATCATTGTTGTACATAAATGTTGAGTAATGAAAGGAAAAGAACATCAAATAAAGGAAACAATATATATAGAATTTATCTGTATGACAATGACTAGGGTGGTTGTGTATGCATACATTTTGATAACGACGTTATTATTATAGTACTCGTTTTTGTATGGTGGACGAATCAACCTCCTTAGTGCAACTTGCCTATGCTGAACTCAACTTGTTCAATAAAAAATATGGTCAAGTTGCCATTCTCTGTCTCCTCACTAATACTCTAATAATATTCTATCTCCCTCCCTCTATTTTAACAATAGCTATTATTATTTTTTTATATCATAATACAAATGGGATCCGAAGAGATTGATACGGATTGGCAAGTTGGGTTGTAAGTTGGTCAGAAAGGGCCTTCTCCTTTCATTAATTATTAATGTTTGTTTACCTTATATGTGTTTCCTTTTGTTTCTCTTATTCTCCTGTACAAGCAATTAGATAGCAAGTGTCCCGTGACTCATTTTTCCCACAAAAACACGTTTTCAAACTATATATGGTTTAAGCTTTTTCTCCTTTCTAAAAAATTATAACGTTTAGTGCTAATGCAAATAATAACACCACTTAATTATTGTAATTGTTTCTGTGTGGTAAATCTTAAAAAGAGGTATAGCTTGTCCATTTTAAGGTTAAACTCGTGTTCGTTTCGGTAAGACGGGTATACGTTGACTTTAAGAAAAATAGCGACGAAGAATATCTGTAAAAAATATTTTGGTGCTCAAATTAAAAAAGTGTGAGACAAAGTATATTATTATTCAAAGTGAATAATGTGCCTTTTTTTTTTTTTGTTCTATTCTTGTAGAGTGAATTAAGTTTCGTCTTGTTCTATAGTACATCGTGCGATTAACTTGTTTGACCTAATCCTCCTTTGATTCAGTGTATTGCGAAAGTTACATATAATTACCTCTTTTCTTCTTTCCATTCTAAAATAAGGATCTTTGCTTTATTTTATTTAGCATGTTGTCGATTTATAGGATTAACGGGTACGAGCTATAATGAACGGATCAGTAACATATAAAAATCGAAACTAAAATGTTCTATTACTTGAAAATGTGATATATTTTTAGATTTAAATATGATTAGTTACCTATAAACCCAAACTAAACCCACCTATAAATCGGAACTACAATAAAGGTGCATAATAAACCACATGAAATCTGAACAAATATAAATAAACACGTGATTGTGCTCTCATAACGGACTTATCCTGTGAAGTCAAATATCACTCAGGAACAGTTACCATAAAAGTAGGCCAATATCCTCAATATCTCCGAGAATATCAATAACCGTCTACAGCACAAACAACCATATAAATACACGAGACGAGGAAGGTACGCTATTCACTCTGAATAACATATATCTCGTCTTATACTCTTCCTAACTTGAGCGTTGGAGTGCCTTTGTAGGTGCCCACCACTGCTGTTCTTAAAGGAGCCGGCATATATCTCATCCAGTTAAAGGAGAATCAAGTTCGAACATTGAGTAGGACGAGTTATATCCAAGCATGGCAATTTTTCCCGACGGGGCGGATACCCACGGGGATTTACCCGTTGGGGGGAGGGGGATATATTTGGGGAGCTTTTTTCACCCGTGGAGGACGAGGACGGGGACCTGCGAAATAAAGGGGGTGGGGGCAGGGAACGAAGTCCCCCCTATGGAGACTCGTATAATACCCGTATATAGGAAATGTCAAAAATATTCCTATATATATATATACGTTATTGACAAACCCTATCTCTCCTAACCCTTCTTCAGTTCTTCTCGGCCGTCATTCCTTCTCTCAGACTCTCTGCCTTTCCTTCTCACTCTCATTCTCTCTGCCACCCTCTTCTGCTCTTACCGCAGTCTGCCAGACCGCCACCCTCATCTCCTCTTACAGCTTCTACCTCTCACACTTAATGTCCATCAAAAGGTAGAATCGACGTCGCGCGCCTGACAACGACCTACCCTGAAGAGAACCGTCGTTGCCAGAGGCAGAATCGTTACTTGAAGCGTCGTTGTCGTCGGCCTCGTGTCGCCGTCTTCTTCGAGAGAGAGCCAGAAGCGTCGCCGTCTTCGTCTTTGGCAAGGCAGTCATCTTCGTCGCATCGCCACCTCTGTCTTTGGTAAAGGTATTTCTTTATTTCCTCAAAATAAATTTTTTATTTTATTTTTCTTCTTTTTAGAATTGATTTATTTTCTCTAAACAAATACAGTTCTAATTTTTTTAATTTGCTTCTATTTTTTATGAAGGTTTAGGTGGTTTATAGAAAGATTTTGTGCTTTTTGATGGTTGATGTAGGTTTATATAATTGTATAAGGCACTATGCTAAACAGTTTTACTATTTTACTACCACTGCGTCGCTCACTGCTTCCTGCTCAAAGCTTCACCACCTGGTCCGCCTCTGCTCTACCGTTGCTCACTGATTTTAATATATGTTTTGATTTTTAATTGATGAAATTGCTACGGTTTGAATTATATTAATGTGAAATTGGATTTAGGTTTAGGGTTTGAATTCTGTTAATTGATAAATTTGGATTTAGAGATAGATTTTGTTGGTGTGAAATTGGATTTAGGGTTTGGGGTTTAAATTCTTACTGAAAAATTGAGACATTGGATTATAATGCTGAGTTTAGGGTTTGGACTATGTTAAATGTTAATTATCTTTTATTTTTTAATTTTTTTGTTTTTTAAATGTTTTTGAATATTTTTTAAAAATCCGCAGAGACTCCAATCCCTGGCGGATACAAGGTCCCCATTACCCTTTGCAGGGATAGGGCGGGGACGGAGATGGATTATGGATGGCGGGGGCCGGGGGTATGTCCCTGCCCCTATGAGGACCCATTGCCATCCTTGCCTATATGTTGAAGCCGGTTATCTACGCAGGAACATTTGGCGCCCACCGTGGAGTCGAAGATTTAAACTAACCCCACTTTCATCTCTCCTACCCTATTGTTGCCACTTTTTTGCAGGTCACAACCTATGGCGGATGATCCAAGAAACCCCCTTCCTCCCCCCACTCAAGCTGAGCTATTGACCATCAACGAATCCCTACGAGTGGAAAACTGAAGAATGGTCTACTTGTTACGTCAGAAGCAAAACAACTAAAGTAAGGGAGGGGAGCACAAGAACATTAAGAACAAAGATGATCAAGACGATCACTCGTCAGAAGCAAAGCCTATATTAATAACCTTCACAAAGTCAACAGTGAAGAGGACTAACTCATTTTCAAAAGACATTATGAACTTTCAAATGCCTAAAAACTTCACCTTACCAATGACACTGAAACCTTATGAAGGAATTGGCGATCCCAACATACATGTCACCACATTTTACACAATGATGTTCATGAACGGTGCATCCGATCCAATACTCTGTCGTACATTTCTTACCTTTTTAGATGACACTGCCTTGATTTGATTTTCTAATTTGCCTGCAGGTTCTATATCAAGTTTTGACAAGCTAGCCAATCTCTTCGTCAACAATTTTGCTGCATCAAAGATCTATGTGCATGGCTCAGACTACCTCAGCACCATAAATCAAGGAAAGCATGAAAGTATTAAAGACTACATGATGAGGTTTGCCAAGGCAACCATGGAGATAGCTAACCTCAACCCAGAGGTCCATCTACATGCATTAAAGAGCGGATTCTTCCTTGAAAAGTTCCAAGAGACTATAGTCGTAACAAAACCAAAGACATTAGCCGAGTTCTAAGAAAAGGCCATAAGCCAGATCGAAATAGAAGAGCTCCAACAAATTCGAAAGGCGGAAAAGCCTAACCCTAGCAAAAAAGAAGACAAACAAAACAAATACCAGAGCAATAGGACGGACCAAAAACTATTCAAGCTTACACCAAAATTCGACATATACACCCCTTTCAACATTAAAAGAGAATACATCATTAAAGACTTCTTGCACTCTAAATTAATCAAACCACCAAATAAGGTAGGGACATATCAGGACCAGCAATATGTGGACAGATCCAAGTATTGCACTTTTCATAAAAAATATGGACACACTATAGATGATTACGTTATAGCAAAAGACCTCCTTGAGAAGTTGGCTCGCCAAGGCCTGCTTAACAAATACATTGACAGCCAAGGACCGACGTAACACAGAATACCTCGGCCAACACTCCAAATCAAATGACAATTACAAAGACAAATGAAAGAAGGTAGACTAAAACCCTAACCAATCTCACAGAGTTATTAACTATATTTCTGGTGGTTTCGTAGGTGGAGGATGCAGCAACTCAGCTAGAAAGAGGTCCTAAAAGACCATGATGTTAGCCACCGGCTCTAAGCCGCTCTATACCACCAACATGAATGTCCTAGATGTTTCATTCAGTTCCTTAGATTACACAGCAATAGATAAAAACCATGACGACCCTGTAGTTATATCACTTCAAGTTGGCAAGCCCTTGGTGAAAAAAGTCCTTATGGACTTAGGAGCAGCGTCGATGTACTATTTTATTCCACATACCAAAATTGAAGCTAAGTGACAAAGCTTTACAACCATCTACAGGGAAATTGATAGGTTTTTCAGGTGAGCGCGTTCCAATCCGAGGTTATATATGGTTACAAACAACACTAAGCCATTATCTTGATTGTAAGACCCTATACATTCAATACTTGTTTGTGGACTGTAAAAGCCCATATAACATCATTCTAGACAGACTTTCTTTAAATACTTTTTGTGCTATTGTTTCTACTATACACCTGTGTGTCAAGTTTTCATCGCAAAATAATAAATTTATCACCATTCACATTGATAAGAGAGAAGCCAGACAATGCTATAATGCAAGCCTCAAGCCGAATCCCTTAAGACAAGCTAACCAACAGTACGTCCAAGTAGTCTATAACTTAGAGAGTCTACCTGCTTTAGCAGACCTAGACCCTCAGACAAATCAGCAAGACCAACCTATGCCTACAGACACCTTAACAAAAATAAAATTGGCAACCAATGAAGACAAGCATACCTACATCAGAGATGCTTTACAAGAATAGGAGAAGGAACAACTTATCACACCACTACAACAAAATATCGACCTATTTGCTGGACCCTAACAGACATGCTAGGCATTGAAATGTCATCTGCCACAGACTTGCAATCAACCCCACAATCCGACCTATAGTCCAGAAGAAACGCCACCTCAGTACAGATAAAAGGAAAGCATCCTTAGAAGAAACCTAGAAACTACTAAACGCTGGATTTATAAAGCAACTCCAATTCACAACCTGATTAGCAAACATAGTCATGGTCAAAAAGCATAACGGTAAGTAGAGGATATGCATAGACTACACTGATCTCAACAAGACATGCCAAAGGACGCATATCCTCTACCTTGTATTGAAAAATTAGTTGATAGTTCATCTGGTTTTCAATGTTTAAGTTTTATGGATGCTTATTTCGGCTATAACCAAAATACTTATGTATTCAGCTGATTAGGATAAGACAACCTTTATTACTGACCATGGTAACTTTGTTATAAAGTTATGCCATTTAGAATGAAAAATGCAGGTGCAACTTACCAAAGGCTAATGGATAGAATTTTTGCTAACCAAATCGGACGAAATAAAGAGGTATATGTAGACGATATGGTAGCAAAAACCACATCCAGAAGCAATCACACAAATGATCTCGAAGAGATATTCCAACAATTGAAACTATACAACATGAATCTGAACCTAGAAAAATGTGCTTTCGGAGTACACGGCAAAAAAATTTTAGGTTTCATGTTAACTTGTCGAGGAATAGAAGCAAATCTAGAAAAATACTAAGCTATACTGGAAATGAGGAGCCCTAAATCCATCAAAGAAGTCCAACAACTCACCGGCCGTTAGCAGCACTGTCGCGTTTCTTACCTCAGATTGCATACCATTCACACAATTTTTTCAAAAGATTAAGAAAGCAAAAGTAATTCATCTGGTCGGAAGAATGCGAGCAGGCATTCACCGATCTAAAAGCCATATTATCCTCATCACCAATACTTCAGAAACCAGAATATGGTATACCACTCTACTTATATTTATCAGCCACTAATCATGCTATTGGCTCTATTTTGGTAATAGAAATAGGTAAGCAGCAATAACCAGTATACTTCGCCAGCAAATCTCTTCAGAATGCTGAATTGAGATACTCAAAGCTAGAGAAACTAGCATTGTCTCTTGTTATGACAACAAGACGTTTGAGGCACTATTTTCAAAGGCATACTATCATAGTACGGACAGAATACCCTCTTAGACAAATGTTAATACTCCCTGAACTTGCTGGAAGGTTAATTAAATGGTCTATAGAATTCTCAGAATATGACATCCAATACCAAGCACGGGGAGAAATTAAGTCACAGGCAATAGCCGACTTCATAGCAAAACTCACACCCGATGAGATTTCTTCATGTAACGAATATGTGGACAAAGCTTCAAACATGCAAGGTTTTGGAGCTGGCATATTACTCGAAAATAGCAAAGGAATGGCTATAGAACAATATCTGCAATTCAATTTTCATGCTAGTAATAACCAAGCAGAATATAAAGCACTCATAGCTAGCCTGAAATTAGCTCATACCCCTGGAATAACACACCTCCATGTCAAGTGCGACTCCCTACTAGTCGTGCAACAAGTAACAGGTAACTTTTAGGTAAAATACATACTACTAGAAAAATACAATTCTATTATTAACAATCTTATCTCTTGTTTCTTGAAATTTGAAATCACTCATATACCTCAGAAACAAAATTGCCGAGCTGATATTTTATCAAAACTTGCAATCACCAGACATCTAGCCCATCAAACGCGTTTATCACAACTAACACTAGATGAACCCAATGTTACATTAACAAATGTTTTGAGTATTTCACAGGAAGAATACTGGAAAATACCATTTATACAATATTTACAAAATAGGAATAATACATGAGAATATCCAAAACAAAAGACAATTCAAAAGGAGATCCAACTTCTTTACCATTGTGGGAGCTGAGTTATACAAACGAGGTTTCACAATACCTCTATTAAAATGCCTACAAAAAAGATGCCAACCTTGCCATGGACAAAGTCCACAAAGGCTTATGTGGCACGCACATAGGAGGAAGAAGCTTGGCATCCAAAATACTAAGAGTAGGATACTATTGGCCTACACTACAACAAGATTGCATGAATAAAGTCAAATATTGCGACCATTGCCAACGTCACGCACCCATCATTCACAATCCAGCCGAGCAATTATATGCATTAGAGGTAAGCTGGCCCTTCAGTAAGTGGGAGCTAGATATCCTCAGCCCTTTTCCACAAGCACCAGGTCGGGTTAAATTCTTAATTGTTGCTATAAATTACTTCACAAAATGGATAGAAGCTATACCTTTGACAAAAATCAATTCTAAAAAAATGATATCTTTTGTTTGAAAAAACATCATATGTAGATTTGGCATACCTCATTCCATTATAACTGATAATAACAGACAATTTATGGACCAAAAATTCACAAATATTTTACAAAATTTTAGAATCACTCATCAATTTGCATCTGTAGAACACCCTCAAACTAATGGTCTAGCTGAGGCTGCTAATAAAGTCATATTGCAGGTATTTAGGAAAAAATTGGACGATTCTAAAGGATAATAGGCCGAGCTCATTCCAGAAATTCTGTGGAACTATAACACATTAGAACAATCATCAACTAAAGAGACTCTTTTCAGACTAGTATATAGTTGTGATGCCATGATATCAGTTGAAGTATCACATCAATCTAGCCGAACATAAAGTATCACCGACGACGTAAACACCGAGCTAAGAGTAACTGAACTCGACTTAGTAGAAGAAAACCATGACAAAGCATTAATCCAACAACACGTAACTCAACTTGTTATAGCTCGAAATTATAATAAAAGAATCAAACTGAGGTTATTACATGAAGGAGACATTGTCCTAAGGAAAACAAAAGAAGCACACAAACCACTGAGACATGGAAAACTAAGTGTCAGTTGGGAAGGCCCTTTCTGAGTATCGAAAGTCCTAGAACGAGGAGCAAGCTTCCTTAGCAGGCAATGACCTTTCAAGTACTTGGAATATCTCGTCTCTAAAACTTTATTATTGTTAAGTCTGTACATTGGGACAAGGAGCTGTACTCTTTTTTCTACTGCCAGATTTTATCTCTAAGTGGGATTTTGCTAGAGAAGTTTTAACGAGGTACACCCTCCGCACTTGCCAACTCTGTAAGATCCTCAACCAATGACATACTATCCTATACCTCATTGTTTACACTACTTACTGTCCTTGGCTTAACCGAACTATACGTTATTACTTTTTCATACATTACAGCACAATCAAACACAGTACTTGCCATTTTCACACGTACTATCCTTATTTTTTTCTCAAAATCAACCCAACTCCATACCAATTTATACAAACATACAACTATGATATTTAAATTATATCAAATGAAACATGGTGTTGCAAAATATTTTCAACATCAACCAAACAAACTACATGCATACACATCAAAAGCAACGTAATACCTATTGCAAATTCAAATATTAAACTCTGTTAACACTAAAATACCATCAAAACATAAGTATTGTCTAATCCAAAATGCCAAGTTTAACCGAGATGTATCCTGCTCATCAGTTCATTAACACCTACTACTATCTAATTAGTTACAAACTTTTTCAAAATATAACACAAGTTCATTTAAAGGTGCATTGACATTCTCATCTTCTTCTTCCTACTCAGATTCATCATCAACCAAATCCCCATTAGCCACAATCTTACATGGGTCCATACCAGAAAAATCAACACCAGGAGCAAAGAGTTTAGCTTGCTAAAACGCTCTTTCAAACCCACTTGTGAACATCTCCAGCCCATGATGATCCCTATTACTCTCCACGTTCTTTTTCTCTATACCCAGCTCCACAATCCTGGCTTCCAAATTAGCTTTATCCTTATCCAACTTATTTTCTTTCTCTTCAACATGAGCCAGTTTTTCGCTCAACCCTTTCCTCTCTTCTTTTTTCAACTTCAATTGCTCAAGCGTTTCTTGCAACTATTTTTTATTCTCAGTATTTTTTGAGATAGCTTTTCATACATATTCTTCTCATAAGAATATTTGACATGAGCTATCTCTTGAGTTCGAGTTATGCACACAAGACGCTATAAAACACGCAACCAATTTGCATCAACAAAAATAGATCAAAACAGCCTTTCAAATTACCTGTAAATATTGCGCCACCCTAGCACCTCCAACACTCTCAATCAACTTCACATCTGTCGGACACTGACAGTCATCAGACATAAGCAAGAAAGGGAGATGCTCACTCCAAAGCAAAGTAAGATCGTCATTCCCCTAATAGCCATGTATTTTTTTTATTTTTGGTAAACTTCTCCACTTCAGCCAGGTCAACATGCCTCTCAGTCACTTTTGAACCAGTCAAATCCACCACACTACCTTTTTCAATCCCAGCCTCTATTTTCTTTTTCTTCACCCTTTTCTGTGGAGATGGCTAATTTACCTTGGCCCCACCTTCCGCCTTCACATTATTGGTCGATCCCTATTTTTTCACATGTTTCGCTTTGAAGAAGGTGCACAAACTGCTTGTTGTGACCTTCGGAGCCATTTCACATGCACACCACAAAGTAACAACCATAATAAATTACACTTACACAGCTATTCAATACAAAAACTTTCATTACCTATATACTCAGCAACGCCATTCCTATTTGCTTCCCACTTGAGCAACTCGGACACAGACAACAGTCTAGATGACGATATATTGTTCACTAAAAACTTCCCCCGCCATTTCATGCTTGTACTCCATCATCTCCATACCTAATATTTGTCGAGACCGAGGACACTAATACAATGGGAACCTTTCCAACAAATACTCATCCAAATACATGAAAACTCATCCTCAGCAGATCTCACCTTTGCATACATAACTTTTAAACCTTTAAAAGATGATTTGTATAAATTAAATATACCTCGACTCAGCACACTAGCCAAGTTTATCCACACTCTCCTCTTACCACCTGTGGCCTGAAACAAGGCAAAAAAAAATGCCTTTAATGAAGGTTCCAACTCCAAATACTCCATCAGAACCTGAAAAACTCTAACAAATGCTGCTTTGGATGTAATTGTGAAGGCACACCTCATTTGATTCAAAATACCAAACTCAAATTTAATAACCAGAAACTTCATTCCCAACTCCACAAACACACACGAATACATATAAAAAAACTCATATCCTTTTTTTCTATGGCAAACCCTATCTAACGAACTACAGGGAACAAACTCCAACTTCACACTACTACCTTCTCTAACCAACCCAGCAATACCCAATCATGACATGCTATGTTCATCACAAAACCACGAAACATAACTCTTAATAACAGCGTCAACCCATGAATAGGGATCATTTTTATTTGGAATAAATTCTTCATCTATCATCCTTTCTTTTTCATCTTTTTCCTTCCCTTCCACTGTTTTCTTTTTTTCCCTCTTCGTCTTCCCACTTTTTATATCCCTTTTCTTTCTACCCATTTACTTTCAAACAACAGCACAACAATTGACTAAACCACACAAGTAAAAGAAAAAAAATAAGTATCAAGGCACAATGCTACTAATCTTTTCTACTCATCCTTCGTTTCTTCTCTTTGAAAACTGTATTACATCCCGAGACGACAAAGAAAGAGAAAAAATATTAATTTTATTATCTCACAAACACAACCATTCACTCCAATAAAGTAAACGAATGCTCCTGATGAAGAGACTTTTCAGCCTTTGTTTCAGGTCACAGGTGGTAAGAGGGGAGTGTGGATAAACTTGGCTAGTGTGCCGAGTCGAGGTATATTTAATTTGTACAAATCATCTTTTAAAGGTTTAAAAATTATGTATGCAAAAGTGAGATCTGCTGAGGATGAGTTTTCATGGTGGTAAACTTTTTGGTTGTTGATGGCAATATCGAAGATGACTAAGGGTCTTTTATTTTTTGAGTTGTTTAATATTAGTGTGTACTTTGAATTGTTTTGCTACTAAACTGCTGCTCCACTCTTGATGTGTTGAGTGCTTTTATTTAAAAAAAATATATATTAAGTTATTAATGAGTATTACATATAGTTTTATGTTTATAAGAGATTATTATTTACTTATTTTATTAGAAATTCTTATTTTCAACTTTTCAAGCTGAGTGAAGACTCAGCACTCTGGAGGCACTATGATTATAAAATGATTCACATGAGCATGTAAGTGGAAACCATCTCCCACTCCCATTAAATGGGGAAAATTAAAATAAATGTTTTTAAAAAAATAAAAGATTTTCCTCAGCCAAGTAAACTAAATTGAGGAGAATTGCGAATCTCCAGCAATCACTCTTTAGGGTTAAACTCATGATAGTATTTTGAATTGGATGCATAAACTATATAGGGACATTCTATTATACAAATTAAAATTGTATAGAAAGAATATATTTTTTTATAGTTATTTTTTATTATTTTATATTTTTATTGTTATTTAAATTATAGATTTTAATTTTTTTAGTCTCTCTTTCATCCCTTAAAAAGAAAGATCCTTAAACTTACATTTTTACCATATAATTCACCAACTATAAATATAACTCTAAACAGTTAAACTAATTAATTGGTCCGTGTTTCATTTTCAATCCGTTGTCTACATCAATCTTTAACGAATCAATTAAATTCCTTGTTAATGATACATATCAATATTTAATGCACGTGTTGGAAGGAATAATAATTTTTAACTTAAACCATTAACATAGTAATTCTAAGATTTTAAGACATCTTATAAGACATAAGATAGCGTTTGGTGAAGAGAAAGAGACGGAAATACTGAGACTGAAAGACAGAGATTAAGAGATAGAAATTGAAATAAATTTCAGTATTTTATTTGGTGTAAAGTGGGAGACAGAAATTGAAAGAAAAATGAAATTCTAATTTAATTTGTACAAAGGATAAAATTGGAATTAATTAATTGAAATGAAGGTATTTTAGATATAAAATGTTATTAAAGTTTCAGTCTCCATCTCTAAAAATTTTAGTCCCATGTATCCTCATTTTTTGGAGATACTGAAATATTAAAATTTTAAAGACAGAGACAAAAATTTTAGTACCAATTTCTAAACCAACAAACATGATATTAAGTCTCAATCTCCTAATCTCTGTCTCAATACCTCAAAACAAACACTAAGTGTTCTATATACAGTTATACACCCACAAAAGGTAACAACTTACAACTAACACAATACCGGAAAAAAAAAGGTTACAACTAACATACCAAATTCTACATTAGATTTTTCAATGTATTGCTTTATTTAAAGTGATAGTTATTTCGAAAAAAAGCCAATAAGGCCAAAATCACATGATTTTCCTCCAATAATTTTCATAAAGTCATGATCGTTATTTTCATTGCATAGAAGCATTAATAGGTGATATGTGTTTTTTTTTGGGATAAAGTATATTTTTTGTCGTTAATATTTTTAATTTTGTGCTAACATTTTACATAAAATTGACATTTAGAGATAATTTTGACACAAATAAAAAATATTAGAAATTAAATTGAATTAAATTATACGTTATATATATATTTTTTAAAAAATCACTATTATTAAAGATAAAAACGTACTTTACCCTTTTTTTTTTTTTCAAATGGATTGACAATTCTCAATCCTAAACATCAGAATCCAATATATTAAAAGACATTATATTTTGCCACTCAACTAAAACTTCAGCTGGAAATAGATTCCTATGAAATCATCTATATATTTTAGCATTTTTTTTTTGTCATACACACTCGCACACTATATATTTTAGCATTTATAAGAAACAAGTGCATATATGAATGTATCCACCCCCAACTGCCCATTCCATAACTGGGCTTGAGGTCCATTATTTTTACAATAGATTCAGCAGCATAAGCTATTTATAAAAATGATATTTATCCCTAAAAGTAGGCTCAACATGGCTGACATGCCGCCCCACTAAGTGTTAACTGTGTCTAAAATTATACCCAAAACAAAACTATGTCTAAAATACTTTCGAATTTTGTCCACAATCTCATTTTTTGAATTCAGCCCAAACATCTTTTTTCTATTTTCTTATATTTGCCTAGACTGTTAAAATGGAATAAACCACTCGAGTCAATTCGTTTTATTCGATTAAACTAACGGATTTTTATTTCTAAAATTAAGTCTATTAAAATTTTGAGCTAAATAAATTGAGTTCGATTAACTCAAAAAAAGGATTAAGTCGTGATGAATTTAGAAAACTCTAAATTAATATCAGTGATGACTAAACATTATTAATATAATTATTTACAAAATTATTAATTTGATCTTAATTCATACTTGTTTAATTAATAATTTTGTTGGTGTAAATTTTGTTATTGGGCCGAAAAATTAGCAAGCCCAAGATGTTGGAAGTAAATCAGCCTTGGTTATAAAAATTGTTAAATGATGTGGCTGAAGCAATTTTTGATCATTGGGTCAGATTGATTTAAGCAAGCCCAAAATTAAAATTAACATTCAGCATTGATACAAAATTCCCTTGATCATTATGGCTGAATTGATTGTTATGATATTTGGGCCAGAATTCAATTATCACTATGAGCCCAAATTATTTTGCTTGCTTGGTCCGAAACCAATTGAGAGAGAAAGCAAATGTTTTTGCTTCATGCTTCCAACGGATTCCATTTCTGTCATGTGATGGATTTTAAAATTTTCTTTACTTGAGTTAATTACCTTGGAAACATGAAAGAGAAAATGTCAAAGTGATTTGATGGAAATTAAGTGTAGCTTACACGCTACTACACAAAGCATGGAGAGTTGCACCTAATTAATTTATTTGTGATAACACTCATAGCTTTGCCTTTTTTCTCTTTCTTCTCTCTCTACTCTCTCTTCTTCTCTTTCGGTCACCTCATAGAGAAAGAATGGAAGCTAATCCTAGCCACCGAAAAGAAGGAGAAGTAAGCTACAAGACCATCGCAATGATGGCAAGAAAAAGAAAACAAAAAGTATGTTGTAGTTGAGGTTTTCATCACTTATGGTAAGATTTGGTGAAGAGATCTCAGCTTCTCCATACCAAAAATAGATGAAGAAGATTTTGGTCAGTAGAGAAAGATCCTTGGAAAGATGGCTTGTCTCTGAGTTTGCTCAACCACCACAGGAGGTAGCTACAGTGGCTACGTGATGGAGGAGGCAGAAGTTAGAGCAGATGAAGCTGTCATCGTCATAACTCATCAAGGACTAGGAATCCGTCTTGGAGAGCAAGGCAAGATGGAGGGCTCGGATTGATGAAGATTGATAACCAAGGAAGGACTAGAGGTAATTGCATGTTGGATTTTGCATTTGGTTATCTCTTCTCTCTCACTGGCCGAACCGGTTTTGCATGAAGAAGAAGAAGTTTAGCTTGGTTTGTTTGGTTTCAACCGTGGAGGCTTCCCCGTATAAATAAGGGAGAACAGCCAAGGCTTGAGGCAAGGAGTGAGAGTGCAAAGCACAGAGTTCTCATAGCTACCTAAGCTAACAGAAGTTCTTCTCCTTCAATGTTCTTTATTTTGTAATTTTTCTGTTTAATTTTGTCTGTCTTGAATCTCATGAAAAAAGGCAAATAGTGAGGTTTGTAAGAAAAAGCCATAGAATGGAAAAAGGCAGAGAGTGCAAAATTAAAAAGAAAAAGCCATATATATCCTTAGAGGTCCTTTATACATCTGTGTTGTGTTTCATGATTCTGTGAGAATCCCCTTGCAAGTTGGGTTAGCACTTTGCAGTTGAAAGCTTGGCTGTGACCAAGTCAAATTAAGGATTGGGGTTCAGATTCTGGACTTGTCCCGGATAGGAAAGGTTATTCCTAGGGAGAATTGGTGTTTGTAATCAAGAATGATTATAGTGAAATTCCATCATTGTTGTGATAGAGACTGGATGTAGGCTGCCTTGCACTTTGTAGCTGAACCATGATATATCTTGGTGTAATTTTCTCTCTCTTCTACTCCATTTCTGTTTCTGCTGCTCAGGAGATAAAACTGAAAAATATCTCGTGCCGAGTGACGAGACAAAAAGAAAATATCTCGTGGCTGGGTACGAGACAAAATCAAAAAAGTCTCCAGAAGTTGTTTCAAAGACCAGCAAGTATTATTAAGTGAAAAGGGGGCTAAGATTCAACCCCCCTTATCTTAGCCACTGAAAACCATCAATTGGTATAAGAGCTTGGTCTCAAAGAGATCAAGCTTTGCAGCTTGGAGAAAAGATCCAGATGGCAGAAAACAGTGGCTCAACTCTGGTGTCCTACAATCTGACAGAAGGACAGTCAAGCAACAGACCTCCTCTTTTCAATGGGAAAAACTACACCTATTGGAAGGAGAGAATAAAGATCTTTGTGCAAGTAGTGGATTACAGACTCTGAAAAATTATCTTGGAGGGTCCTCAGTTTCCAACCACTACAAGTGCTGAAGGAGTGATCTCACTCAAACCAGAAGCCAGCTGGACCGAAGAAGACAGAAAGAAGGTGGAGCTCAATGCCAAAGCTATCAACTTGCTCAACTGTGCTATCAGCTTTGAGGAGTACCGATGGGTATCACGATGCACAACGGTAAAGAAAATCTGGGACAAACTTCAAATCACTCATGAAGGAACCACCATAGTAAAGAAGACAAGGATAGATATGTTGAACAGAGAATATGAAATGTTCTCAATGAAGGAAGGAGAACCAATAGATGAAATGTTTGAAAGATTCAACATCATCATTGTTGACTTAGATGCTATGGGAATTACGTATCCTGATTCTGTGCTAATGAGGAGAGTTCTAAGATGTCTTACTAAAGATTGGGAAACAAAAGCTTTAATCATATATGAGAGTAGTGGTCTAGATTCCATGACATATGATGACTTGAGAGGAAACCTACTTGCTTTTGAAAACACTTATTTGAAAAAAGATTCAAAAAAGAAAGGAATTGCTTTTACATCTGTTACTAACCCCCTGGATGATGAATCCAGTGATAATTCCTCTGAAAATGAATGTGTGTTGTTTGCAAAAAAATTCAGGAAAATGGTGAAACTCAAGGAGAGAAGCAAGGGAAGCAGCTCTAGGAAACAAAGGAAAGATGTCAGCAAGGTGACATGTTACAACTGCAAAGAAACTGGGCACTTCAAGTCAGATTGCCCTAAGTTGAAGAAAGAAGAGAAGCCAAAGAAGAGAAAGAAGAAAGGGCTGATGGCTTCTTGGGAGGACTTGGAAAATGATTCTAAAGATGATGAAGAATCCAAAACCAAGTCTCAACAATGTCTTATGGCAGACCACGTTGAACAGGTAGTTATTCACAACCCTGACACTGAATCTCTTCATCTTATGATAGACTACCTTTCTGAAAAAATTAGATACTTCTTGCTGGATAATCAAGATCTTGAACAACAAATCACCATTCTTAAAGCAGAAAATGGTTTTCTCAAAGAAAAACTAAGGGAAGCCAAAACTGATGTTGATCTTGTTGAAGAAAACAAGCAGTTGAAAGCCCAACTTAGGAGCTATGAAAGTGATCATTCTGTTGTTGCATATGTAAATTGTTTTAAGGAAAATGAAGAGTTGCTTAAAGAGGTCAAAAGGCTAAAAGAAGACTTAGCCAAGTTCACTCAAAGTTCTGAAAATCTGAATCAAATCTTGACTAGTCAAAAATCTCTTTATGATAGAGCTGGTTTGGGCTTCTATAAACCTGTTGAGAAACCTTATTTTGAAAATATTGCCTCATCTTCTAATGACACAAGGTTTCAAAACCCAACACGCTTTAACAAAATAGCAACTCCAAGGTTTTGTAGACTATGTAACCGAAATAGACACTTTCCCATTCAATGCTTTTTTGGTGAGAGGATGATTGGTGATAAAGTTTACAAAGTTGTTTTTTATTATAATGGATTAGGACACAAGAGATGGTTTAACATGAAAGGATCCAAGAAGATTTGGATACCTAAGGTCACTTGAGCTTGTTTTGTAGGTATGCCTAGCATCCAAAAGAAAGGACAACATGTGGTACATGGACAGCGGATGCTCTAGGCATATGACCGGAAAGACAACCTTCTTCATAAAGATTGATGAGTATGATTGAGGATTTGTCACTTTCGATGATGATGGTAAAGGAAAGATAGTGGCTATTGGAAAAGTTGGTAAAAGCTTTTCATCTTGTATAAATGATGTTCTTCTTGTAAATGGTTTGAAACATAATTTACTTAGTGTAAGCCAGTTGTGTGATTTAGGATATGAAGTTATTTTTAGAAAGTTTATGTGCTTAGTTGTGTGTGAAAAACTGGGGATATTTTGTTTGAGGCTAAAAGGTGCAATAATGTGTATGGATTGACTCTTGAAGACTTGAAAGAACAAAATGTAACATGTTTCACTTCTCTTGAATCTAAAAAATGGCTATGGCATAGAAAGTTGGGTCATGCTAGCATGTACCAAATTTCTAAGCTAGTCAAGAAAAATTTGGTTAGAGAAATTCCAAATATCAAATTTGATAAGGATCTTGCTTGTGATGCTTGCCAATTAGGCAAACAAGTAAAATCTTCTTTTAAACCAAAAGATGGAATCTCAACCAAAAGGCCATTAGAGATGTTACACATTGATCTTTTTGGTCCAACAAGAACTCAAAGTTTATGAGGTAAACACTATGGTCTAGTGGTGGTAGATGACTACTCTAGATTTGGTTGGGTACTTTTTTCTTGCTCATAAAAATGATGCTTTTCATGCTTTCTCAACCTTTTGCAAAAGAATTCAAAATGAAAAGGATTTAAAAGTTGCCCATTTGAGAAGTGATCACGGAAAAGAATTTGAAAACCAAGACTTCAAAAAATTCTGTGATGATTTTGGAATTGCTCATAACTTTTCATCTCCTAGAACCCCTCAACAAAATGGGGTGGTTGAGAAAAGGAATAGAAGCCTTCAAGAGATGACTAGGGCCATGTTATGTGAGAATGAGATTCCAAAATTTCTATGGGCAGAAGCTGTAAATACATCTTGTTATATTTTGAATAGGACCATTATTAGAAAAAGGTTGAAGAAAACTCCGTATGAGCTATGGAAAGGAACTCCTCCAAATATTAAGTATTTCCATGTTTTTGGATGCAAATGCTTTGTACTCAATAATAAAGAAAACCTTGGTAAATTTGATCAAAAATCCTATGAAGGGATGTTTGTTGGATACTCCACCACTAGCAAGGCCTATAGAATTTACCTCAAGGAACATAGGACCATAGAGGAATTCATACATGTCTCTTTTTGTGATTCTAATTCAATTCCCAGTGCTGTGATTGAAGATGATACATATTGTGAAGATATTGTCAACAAGGAAACCAGTGAAGAAAATCCCAAGTCTGCTCAAAATGAAGAATCTGTCAGTCTAGTTTTGTCTCATCAGAATGGAGGAGATATTTCCATTTTGTCTCCTGAGCCAGCAAGAGAAACTGGAACAGAACAAACCACAGAAGCTCATCAAAGCTCAACACCACTCCGAAAGCCTAGAGAATGGAAATCCATGAGGGGTTATCCTCATGACTTTATCATTAGTGATCCCTCACAAGGTATAACAACAAGATCCTCATCCAAAAGGCAAACCGAACCAAGCAATTTTGCCCTCTTGTCACAAATGAAGCCCAACAATGTAAAGCAAGCTCTTGAAGATCCATCATGGGTCAAAGCCATGGAAGAAGAACTTGCTCAATTCGACAAGAATGAGGTTTGGACACTAGTACCCTATCCGGATGGTAAGAAGGTTACGGGTACTAAGTGGGTTTTCAAAAATAAATTAGGTGAGGATGGAAAAGTTGTTCGTAACAAGGCTAGATTAGTGGCCCAAGGTTACGATCAAGAAGAGGGTATAAATTTTGATGAGTCTTTTGCTCCGGTAGCTAGAATGGAAGCAATTAGGTTGCTTTTTGCCTATGCTGCCCATAAGGATTTTAAAATATTTCAAATGGATGTAAAATGTGTTTTTCTTAATGGCTTTATTGATAGAGAAGTGTTTGTGGAACAACCCCCCGGTTTTGAAGATAAAGAATTTTCAAACCATGTTTTTAAACTCTCTAAGGCTCTTTATGGCCTTAGACAAGCTCCAAGAACTTGGTATGAAAGACTTAGTGCCTTCTTGTTGGAAAATCAATTTCAAAGGGGAACCACCGACACTACTTTATTTATTAAAGCATCCATTACAAGAAAACAGCTCTATTGCCACGCTTTTAAAGCGTGGCAAAAAGCTGAAAAAAGCGTGGCGATAGCTTTTCGCCACGCTTTTTGAGCTACCGCCACGCTTTTGAAAGGGTGGCCTCTACAAGCGTGGCGGTTGCTCTATCGCCATGCTTTTGGTGACCTATCGCTACACTTTTTCTTTTGCCACGCTTTTTATAAATGGCCACCCGTTAAAGCGTGGCCGTATGTGGGAGATATGGTCATGCTTTAAAAGCGTGGCCATATGAAAGATATGGCCACGCTTTTGAAGCGTGGCGATAGAGAGAGATTTGGCCACGCTTTTGAAGCGTGGCGATAGAGAGAGATATGGCCACGCTTTTGAAGGGTGGCGATAGCAAGATATGGCCACGCTTTTGAAGCGTGGCAATAGCCTTATAAAATTTAAAAAAAAAAAATCCTTTTTCTAATTTTTACCTTCATCGATACAAAATATATATTTTTCAGTTCTTTTTTATTACCAAACTTATAAATATAGTATACAATTTTTATTATAAGACAAATTAAATAATAATTAGTGACATATATAATTTTTGCTATAATTGTTTTATACATTAAAAAACTAATACTCAAATACAAAATAAATCTCGAGTTCAAATTCCAAAACTAAAAACTAAAGAAAAATATAAAAACAATACAACTTAAATCCTAAGTCCTTTGCTGTTCCTCCTTCTTCTAGCCCTCTTAAACTTCATTCCGTTAGATCATACATAATTGTTCAACTTGTTCACTCCCTGAACCGCTCTCCATGATCTCTTCCTTCCCTCACAAGATTCCGTCTTCTTCCTTCTAAAACCACACAAACTGATTAAACAAGAAGCAATAATTAAGGTGAAGAGAAAGGCTTGTTTTGTGTACCATGGTGGGAAAAGAGTGATGAAAATGCATGGTAGGCATGAAGGTGAAGCTGTTGTTTTGGATCGGAGAAGAGAAAAGTGTTTCGGATGAGTTTATAACTACGTTGCCTCCCATTGTAGACATTACTTGGCAATCCTCATACATTCTTGCTGCTTCTTCTTTCTTTCTTATGTTGAGGAGAAAAAGTTTCTTCAGTTGAGACAAACCTGTTTTGTCACCCCAAAGAAAAAGTATCAGAATCAGAATCCAACCAGCAGAAACAACAGCTGAGCTAATGAAGAAAGCTAACGGGACATTCTCATTTCACCAACCCAAAATACAACAATAAGGGAAGATTCATTTCACATACAAATAGGCAAAATCTCAGGAGTATATGAAAGGAAACAAAATAGAATAATGTCCCTCACAATCTTTGGAAGATTTATTTTCTTCTTTCTTTCTTTTATAACACACATGTAAAAAATGTAAAAAATAAAATAAGCAAAAAGAGTAGTAAATATTATAGAGAATAGAGAGCATGACCATGGGGAAAGGTTGGAAGCTATGGTTTTGTGACGTTCACAGAAGACACACCCACTACTAGAAGAGTGTGGTGGAGTTGTAATAAATCGGTTATAGTGGTAGTAATTTATTTTACTGGTGGGAAAAGGGTAAATGCGGTTGGACAGAAACCGATCAGCGCCACTTACTGCGTCGGCTGTTACATTCCACAGGCTTCTTTCTTAATGGCTGGTAGTTCTTATTGACACAGATCAATGGGGCAAACTTTTCATATTAATGGCAAATTGCACCATGCACATATTATATAAGGTCAGCTGGTAGTAGTAAGGACGTTGTTCTCACTAGTTCTTTTTTATATGAAAAATGCAGTTTATGATTAAGTTCTATTTTTTACATGGAAAATGCAGAGTATTAGGTAAGAAAAAATCAAGTGAGATTTAGTTTGCTGCTAATATTGACATGTTTGAATGAAAGTTATAAAATTTCTTGAAGCAGTTCTATGTTCAAGTAATGAGATGCATTTGAATTTTCTTTTTTCCTTTTTCCATTAATGAGATATTTTTTAATTCTAAAAATGACATCTGAATGAATTTATACATTTGCTATATATGATGAATACAACTAATTTTAAATTGTAATTTTCTCAAGTAATCTTTTCTTTTATTTTTCTATGTATTTTGGAAATGATTTGTTTTCAATTTTATTTTTATATTCTTACATTCATCTAGATGCTTTATTTGAATTGTAGGCTACAACTATGATTTATACAGCTTGGTTCTTGATTATAAAAACAAAGTTTCATCCAACATATATCAAGCACAAACGAAAAGCTTAATAGAAAATAACTTCAGCAAATTGAAAAAGTATAAATTATAGTCACATTCAGTTTTTATAAATTTTAATCAACTCACATTGGAAAATCCAAGAGTAACATACATTGATCTTCATCTGTAATGCCAAGTCTCCATCTTGTTCTTTGTTCAAATAACCTAAAAGTCACAATGAAAGAAATAATACTACTAAAAGATTTGCCTAGTGAAAGCAATAGCTTGAAGTGTGAATGAGTTGATGGCTTGCTTACATATGGGGGCTGAGATGAACCAGTTTGGCTTCGTTAATATCATTACTCGTAAGCTTGAGAGGTAGCAGTGACAGAAATATGCTTGATATGCTTAAGTTGTGGCCAATTAAACAAGAATAATAATAATAATAGTAATAATAATAATAATAATAGTAAGTTAGTAATCAAATTAAACAAGAATAATGAAAAATAAATTAAATATGGAATTATCTAATCAAGTTTCTAAGAAAAGGAAAAGGTAGAATTCAATCTAAGATATGACAATTAAAAAAAATAGTAAAAGAATAAAATTTGAACAGATTATGACCAGGGCTCTCTGCTAGTCTGCTATGAGAATTTACAAATCAAACATTATGGCCAGGGCTTTCTGCTAGTCTGCTAGGTACACACGAATAATTGATAATATTTGGTCAAACATCACAACAAGCATATGTACCCAAAGGGCTAAATCTAAGTTAGTACTTACAAATCATAAAATTTGACAAGTACACTATTTGGTTTACTTTTAAATGAAATAAAACACTACTTCATTTCTTCAAGTCTTATTCCTCTTAAGATGTTGCTTTCTTTCCTAATATTTTGATAAAAACTTGAAGTTACAACATCATAAAAATTGCATATAATATGCTTCAATTACTTTATTGTTTACTGTTTTACATTTTATATAATATACACACACATACATACCCTACCTTGTGCAAAATGACCATACTATGTACCCATATCTATGCTACATTTTCCTGAAGCATTAATGAATCCAACATTATTATAAACTACAGTCCACTTCGATCAAGAAGAGAATATCAACTTTGAGTAATTGAATTCATAAAAGTAAGACGTACTTGGCATGTGGCAAGGGTATTCTTACAGTTTTGAAGACTGCCAGAAAGAAAGAGCCACAGAAAGAAGTTTAGGCTCAAATTATATCCTCACAGCAACCTGAACGCAGTACAGCTAAGATTTTGTTATACCTCTCACGAAGAGACAATATCATTCCAGTGGTTACACCAGAAGCAGCTTCTTCAGCCTTTGATTTTGCCTGAACTAATAACAAATAGAATAGAGTACAATTTTAGAAAACAAATATCCAACCTTAAACGAGTCATGTACAATTGATGAACGTATTCCATTTTCCACATAGAACATTCTAATTAGAGAACATGTAACGCAGAATCACATAAAATAAACTAAACTATAGTGGATTATATTTGATTACCTTCTTGGGTGCGAAAGGGTCATTATCGTAATATTCGCGTCATAATTGGGAGAGGGCCTCTTCTCACCAGAACACGTTCCGGAAAATCCACCTTCAAAATCGAAGTCTTGCTTCGTTTGACAAAATTGTAGTGAGGGCCGAGATTCATAGATAGAAAGGGGAAAGAAAAAATAAAATTCAAAAAGAAGGAGTGTCTTACATCATCAAAATGAGGAGAGGAAGCCATTGGTTTCAAAAACCCTAGATAGGGAAGGAGAAGATTGTTCACAACAGGTGATTCAGCAGCTAGGGTTCCTGAATTCGACCCCTTCGGAGGTTTATCTGAACTCTTCATCACGCCGCGTTGCGACTCAGTTTCGCAAGGCGATTCGCTAGTTTGTTCTTAATTATACAATAAAAATGATCATGGTTACATCAATGCAATGAGTTTAATCAGAAAATGTGCACAGTACCATGTACACTGCAAAAAAGAATCAAACGAATCCAACGCCTAAATTCAAATAAGTTGGTAAGAACATAGATCAGGTTCCTTATTCCTACTACTATTTCTTTCATTCAGGTTCTAGCCAACAAAGTAACAAACCAAGAAAGCCAAGTTACCAGATCCAATTGCCATAAAAAACCAAATCCTTTTATATCAAACTCTAAATCAGAAAAATTATCAGTTTAATTGAAATTGAAACATACCAATCCATAAGCTCTCGGAAATCCAGAACTGCGCTTCTTATCGTTCATAGATCCCGAAACCTTGGCGTCGGAGTCAACGTGCACCGCAACTAATTCCTTCTGCTCCTCAAGATCTGGGGAAGAATTCCCACTCTTGCCTCTGCCATCAACTACTCCCAAGTCCATATAGAACACGAGACCAACTAAGAATGCATAAAACTTTACGAATCCAATCGCCTGCCACAAAAAGATCTCCGCGCTAAGATACACGTAGAAGAGGAACATCGCTGCCGCCAAGTAGAAGAGCACGTCTCTGACAAATGGTGCGGGGTCGAGGGAGAACGGAGCGGCGTAGATGGCGACGAATCCGACAACGAGGGCGGAGACGAAGGTACCGGCGGAGAGGATGGCGCCGAATCTGGTGCGATACTGGCCGGAGCGGAGGGCAGCGAGGGAGGAGAAGACGTCGGGGGAGCTTGATACGACATCATTGGCTACATGTGCGGCACAGATACCGGAACCGCAACGCCACCGGCAGCAGAGGCGACGCTGGGAGCTATTGCAGCCGCAGAGCTAACATCAGGAGGTGGAATCGACGGATTCTGGTAGGCAAGACTGGGCGGAGCGGCGCCTCCGGATGGATTTGGCAGCGGGGAGAAGTGCGGTGCTTGAGGAGACAGCGGCCGGAAGGAGGGGGCGGCGAGAGGCGCGAAGGGAGGTCCAGTGGAGACCTGAGGCGGCATGTAGGAGAAGGTGGGATGATGCTACTGCAACGGCGGCGGGGGCGGTGGCGCGGAGAGCAGAGTCGGATTGGGATTAAGGTTTGCGGGAGCTGAAGATTGAGATAGGGATGTTGAAGGTGGAGCGTGAGGGGTTATTAGGGTTAGGGTTGTGAGTGACGGAGACTGAGAGAGTCTCGAAGCTTTTGAAGTTTCAGGGTTAGTAGGATTCAGGGTTATTGGGTTTGGGGTTATTAGTTTTTTTTTAAATAAAAAACCTTTTGGCCACGCTTTTAAAGCGTGCCAAAAGAGTACCAGGATATGGCCACGTTTTGTAAGCGTGGCCGTAATGAAACCCTGCCGCCACGCTTTTAAAACGTCTTTGTTTCTCTCTATGGCCACGCTTTTGAAGCGTGGCAGAAAAAAATGTGGCCGTTTCTCTAATCAATTGCCACCCTTACAAAAGCGTGGCCGTTGATCCTTTTCACCACGCTTTTGAAGCGTGGCAAAAAAAAAGTGGCCAAATCTCTAATCTATCGTCACCCTCATAAAAGCGTGGCTATAGGCCTTTTTTCTTGTAGTGTTCTAATGATGATATTCTCCTAGTTCAAGTTTATGTGGATGACATTGTGTTTAGATCGGCCAATGAGTTCTTGTGTGAAGAGTTTGGAAAACTCATGACTAGTGAGTTTGAGATGAGTTTAATGGGAGAGCTAACCTTCTTTTTTGGCCTCCAAATTAAACAAACTCCTAGTGGTACCTTTATTCACCAAGGAAAGTATGCACAAGAACTAATAAAGAAATTTGGCCTAGAAAATTCTAAACCAATGGGAACACCAATGCATCCAAACACTAAACTTGAAAAGGATGATAATGGGAAAGATGTTGATGAAACACGGTATAGAGGTTTGATATATAGGATCTCTCATGTACCTTACCTCCTCTAGACCGAATATTGTTCAAAGTGTGAGTGTATGCTCAAGATTTCAATCTCACCCAAAAGAAACCCATCTTTCAGCTGTTAAGCGCATCATTAGATACATTAAGGGAACTAGTGATTATGGCTTGTGGTATCCAAAATCTGATGATTTTTGTGCAGTAGAGTTTTGTGATGCAGATTATGCGGGAGATAGGGTGGATAGAAGGAGTACATCTGGCATGTGTTGCTTCCTTGGAAGCTCACTCAACATGTGGTCAAGCAAAAAATAAGCCACAGTGGCTCTATCCACAGCTGAAGCTGAATATATTTCTGCATCTGCATATTGTTCACAACTAATTTGGTTAAAAATGCAGTTGGAAGATTACAAATTAAAGATCAATAGTATACCCTTATTTTGTGATAATATGAGTGCTATAAACATTTCAAAAAATCATGTTCTGCACTCAAGAACCAAGTACATTGAAATCAAATATCATTTTATTAGAGAACATGTACAAAAGGATACTATTGATATTCAATTTGTAAAATCTGAAGACCAACTCGCTGACATTTTTACAAAATCCCTCTGTGAAGACAGATTCTGCACTTTGAGAAAAAGTTTTGGAATGATAGATTTAAGCTCTATTGATAACTTGTGAAATTTTTGATTCTGTTCAGTTTTGTCTCGTAGGAAAGCAGGAGATAAAAATCAGGATGTGTTGAAAGGGCTATGATCAAGGGGGAGACTGCGCAGACATTAATTCTTTTAGGCCCCACCAAACTTCTTTGACCCCACTCTGACCGTTTTGTTAGTTCCTCTTTGTGTAAATCACAATTCCTTTTGTTGTCTCATCAAATCTTGTTGGAAGAGATTATTGTCAAATCAAATCTTTTTCCTCTTCTCATCCCTTGATTCTAGAAAACCACTTTTCAGTTTTCATTTCAAATAAAAGGAAACTCACCTTGGTTAATAACCGCCCATTAATGAGTATTAACTCCCTCCAATTCTCTATCCACTCAACATTTAATGCGTCCCTAACCTCCCTCTTCTCTCCACTCAATTCGGTTCTCTCTTCATCTTCCCCCTCCCACTTCTCCATTTTCATTATCATGAAAAAGAAAACTGCCCCAAGGAAAAGTGAACGAGTCATTCTCTCCCAAAAACCTACCACTCCTCAAACCCACACCTACATATATATTCATTCCACCTCCACATCCTCTCCCTCACCATCATCCAAGCAGACAGACACCATGAGGAGGAAAGTGATAGCAACGAAGACTTCTTCTAGAAAAAAGAAAGAGAAGGTACCCGTGGCTGAAGAAGAAGAATCCCATACCTCACCTCCTCCATCACCGCCGCCATCACCACATAAGAAGACCACCCCCGGACGCAGTTCACAGAAAACAAAAAGCTTTGTGTTGTACAACACCAGGGAGCCAGCAAACTTGGAATTATTGGACTTCAAAAATAAGTTCAACAAACCTCACTCACACTATGACCCAGCCAGGTTCAATTCGTGTGCTTCTTATGAATTCCACAAGGAAGTGTTGGAGAAGTGCCACCTCTGTGCCACCTATCTAGTGAATCTGGACTCACTCATAGCAAAAGGAATCAATGTCTCTCCTCTGTTTGAAAATCTGAAATGGACTTCTCTGCTCCACATTCAGAAACATGTTTACCCTGAATTGGTACGAGAATTTTATGCTAATATGAGACTGATCGATGGTACCATCCACTCTAATGTAAAGAAGGTATACATGACTCTGAACTCTGAGACCATCAGCGCTTCCCTAGGATACACAGATGAGGGACCAAGAGCGTACATGACTGAAAAATGGGACTCTCAGGTCGGGGTCACATACAAGCAAGCCCTCCAACAAATCTGTGAGAACTTGTTTGGCTTGGATGGCACTATTCCTACTCACAAGGCCCTCGGACCAACAAACTCTCTCCTGCATCGAATCATCACCCATATTCTGACTCCTCAAAATGATTCACATAACAGAGTAACTATTTCAGACTCTCTTGTACTTTTTACTCTTGTTACTTTTACTCCTATCTCATTTGGATACCTTATGATAAGGCATATGTGGGAATCTGTTAAGAGTACCAAAAAGGTAAATCTGCCTTATGGCATATTTCTCACCAGTATTTTTGAATATTTTAAAGTTGATTTAACTAATGAAGCTGTTGAGAATAAGGTCTCAATGACTAAAGGAGGAGGAGCCATGAATGGAACCAAAGGAAAGAAGTCAGTACCCTCGGACAATGAGTTTGAGAGTCGGCCTGAGTCTTCCAAGGCAACAGAATCAATCAAAGAAATCCTCACTGAATTCTCCAACATGTCAGAGCTAATGGTACAATCCTATAAGGCAGCCCGCAAGCAAGCCTATGAAAATGAGAGGACGTGGATGAGGTGCAAAGATAGGGTAGGTCTAATGTTGCAGAGTTTTGAGGAGGAGATGGGTGCTGCTAGTGAAGAGGAGGCAGATGGCTTTGAGTTCAATTTATCTGATGACTGATCACTGTGTTTTTTCTTTTGTTGATATTTGGCTTGTTTCGGCTCAATCTGATACTGTAGTAGTCTGCTTTGATACTTTAGACCCATGACACAGTGATACACTCTTGATATTTTGGTTATATTTTGGATATTTTGTTTCCAATGTCATTTTTTGCAGGTGCCCCTTGATGCCAAAAGGGGGAAAAATGGCTGAAAAATTGAAACTAAGAAAACAGGGGGATGAAATCCTTGTGGATTTATGATCACCCTTGTTTTAATTATTTGCTGTTTTGTTGGTGTGATATGCTTAATACTTGTGATGCATTTGTTTTATAGATATGCCTGCTGGGTTTTGGATTAGAAATATGCTTGCTGAATACTTTAGTTTTTGCAGTTCCTTTAAGCTGTGATATGAAAATAAATTTTGATAATTGCTATGGTTAGAGATGATCATGCTTGATCAGAAATATTTTCTTTGCTCTGATTATTTTGCTCTGATATACTGAATGGGAAAATATCTTCGAATAGATTAAATAGTAATTTCTTGAAACACCAAAAATATTTTCGGTTGATATGTACTCAATTGCATTGTGTGTGTTTGAGCAGAAAATTAATTTATGATAACAAATGAATTTTGCTTATCAAACAAATTCTGCTCATAAATCAAGCATTCAACATTTCAAAAATTAATATGTTGAATAACATAGTTGCCTTAAGCTTGATTTGTAAAGTTACAGGTATAAAGCTTCCATTGGTAAAATAGCATACATTAAGGGGGAGCCATGTAACAATTGGAAAGGAAGGAATCCAAGTATTCACAAAGAGAGTACTCTAACTTTTGATTTCTTTCCATTTCAATTTTTAATAATGTTTGTCATCAAGGAGGAGATTGATGAGTTTGAAAAACTCTAAATTAATATTAGTGATGACTAAACATTATTAATATAATTATTTATAAAATTATTAATTTGATCTTAATTCATACTTGTTTAATTAATAATTTTGTTGGTGCAGATTTTGCTATTGGGCCGGAAAATTAGCAAACCCAAGATGTTGGAAGTAAATCAGCCTTGGTTATAAAAATTGTTAAATGATGTTGCTGAAGCAATTTTTGATCATTGGGTCAGATTGATTTAAGCAAGCCCAAAATTAAAATTAACATTCAGCATTGATACAAAATTCCCTTGATCCTTATGGCTGAATTGATTGTTATGATATTTGGGCCAGAATTCAATTATCACTATGAGCCCAAATTATTTTGCTTGCTTGGTCCGAAACCAATTGAGAGAGAAAGCAAATATTTTTGCTTCATGCTTCCAACGGATTCCATTTCTATCATGTGATGGATTTCAAAATTTTCTTTGCTTGAGTTAATTACCTTAGAAACATGAAAGAGAAAATATCAAAGTGATTTGATGGAAATTAAGTGTAGCTTACACGCTACTACACAAAGCATGGAGAGTTGCACCTAATTAATTTATTTGTGATAACACTCATAGCTTTACCTTTTTTCTCTTTCTTCTCTCTCTACTCTCTCTTCTTCTCTTTCGGTCACCTCATAGAGAAAGAATGGAAGCTAAGCCTAGCCACCGAAAAGAAGGAGAAGCAAGCTACAAGACCATCACAATGATGGAAAGAAAAAGAAAACAAAAAGTAAGTTGTGGCTGAGATTTTCATCACTTATGGTAAGATTTGGTGAAGAGATCTCAGCTTCTCCATACCAAAAATGGATGAAGAAGATTTCGGTCGATAGAGGAAGATCCTTGGAGGGATGGCTTGTCTTTGAGTTTGCTCAACCACCACAGGAGGTAGCTACAGTGGCTACGTGATGGAGGAGGCAGAAGTTGGAGCAGATGAAGCTGTCATCATCATAACTCATCAAGGGCTAGGAATCCGTCTTGGAGAGCAAGGCAAGATGGAGGGCTCGGATTGATGAAGATTGATGACCAAGGAAGGACTAGAGGTAATTGCATGTTTGGTTTTGCATTTGGTTATCTCTTCTCTCTCTCTGGCCGAACCGGTTTTGCATGAAGAAGAAGAAGTTTAGCTTGGTTTGTTTGGTTTCAACCGTAGAGGCTTCCCCCTATAAATAAGGGAGAACAGCCAAGGCTTGAGGCAAGGAGTGAGAGTGCAAAGCACAGAGTTCTCATAGCTACCTAAGCTAACAGAAGTTCTTCTCCTTCAATGTTCTTTATTTTGTAATTTTTCTATTTAATTTTGTCTGTCTTGAGTCTCATGGAAAAAGGCAATTACAGTGAGGTTTGTAAGAAAAAGCCATAGAGCGGAAAAAGGCAGAGAGTGCAAAATTAAAAAGAAAAAGCCATAAATGTCCTTAGAGGTCCTTTGTACATCTGTGTTGTGTTTCATGATTCTGTGAGAATTCCTTTGCAAGTTGGGTTAGCACTTTGCAGTCGAAAGCTTGGCTGTGACCAAGTCAAGTTAAAGATTGGGGTTTAGATTTTGGACTTGTCTCGGATAGGAAGGGCTGTTCCTAGGAAGAATTGGTGTTTGTAATCAAGAATGATTATAGTGAAATTCCATCATTGTTGTGATGGAGACTAGATGTAGGCTGCCTTGCACTTTGCAGCTGAACCAGGATATATCTTGGTGTAATTTTCTCTCTCTTCTACTCCATTTCTGTTTCTGCTGCTCAGGAGATAAAATTGAAAAATATCTCGTGCCGGGTGACGAGACAAAAAGAAAATATCTCATGGTTGGGTACGAGACAAAAATAAAAAAAAATCTCCAAAAGTTGTTTCAAAGACCAGCAAATATTATTAAGTGAAAAATGGGCTAAGATTCAACCCCCTTCTCTTAGCCACTGAAAACCATCAAATCGACTAACTTACGAGTTAAAGAGACGACAAGTTTAAATTTTCTTTGGCAATTTTCAAAAGAATTACTACTTTTTCTAATATTTTTTTACTAATTTGATTCCAAAACCCAACTTAATCCACTAAAAAAATTATTTGTTTAAGTTTTTTTTGTCAAATAGTATTTTTTTGTTTAAAATTAGATTTTTTTTATTTTTTTAATTAAAGAATAAAAAAATAAACGAGTCTATCCATTTAATCCATCAAAGGATCATTAATGATCTGAACTAAAACATTAAAATCCGTAAACAAATAAAAAATAAATAAACCAGCTCATATAACTTATGGACTTAGACGTCATAAGTGTTAGCGGTGTGCACGGCCCAGTTTGGTCTGAAGACCCGGCCCGGGTCTAAAGATTTTAGACCATGAAGATCCGGACCCGAAGTGATCCAGGAAGAAGAAATAAAATCTGGAAAGTGAGTAAAACCGGGATCGGACTATAGTTTGGGTCATTTGAACCTGACCCGGTAGCCCGATCATCATGCACAATTAATATTCTTATGTTAATATTTTATGTTTAGAATGGAAGATGGCTATTCTTATGTGAAAATTGATTATTGTAAACCTTAATATTTTGTGTTATTAGTCATTATAAGACTATAAGTTAATGTTTTATGTTTAGAATGCATAAGACTTTAGACTAATGCATAATATTGTGTTATTTGTATTGACTTAAATATTTTGTATTATTAGACAATATTAGTATTGATTGTGGTTATGCTTTAATTTTGGAGAAGGGTTGGTTTTGTTATATTTTTTTAAGTGAATTTTACCATGTCAAATAATGGTTGGAGTCTTGAAAATTTAGATATTTTCACATGTTAACTTACAAGAAGGTATTAAGGTAATGTAATGTTAACGGCCCAGTTTTTACCTGGTTTTCACATGATATAATTGTGGCCCAAAAGTGTGTAGGTTTCATCGAGTCTAGGGTCGGGTTTGAGTCTAACAAATAAGCCCGGCATATATTTCAGGCTAGATCTGAGTCACATCAAACCCGATTTCACCCGACCCATAAACACCCCTACTAAATGCAAACAAACTAAACTAATCTGTTTGATGACCTTTTCTCAGATTTATGTTTATATATCACTTCAGTCCAAGTACACTAGTAGGGGTGGCAACGGGGCGGATTTTTGCTCTACCCGATCCCGCCCCGCCTTATAATAATTCGCATAAAACCCGCCCCACTTCTACCCGCGGGTAGTAAATGGTTGAACCCTAACCCGCCCCGCCCCTATATGCCCCCTATAAGTATTAAAATCTAATAAATAAAATTAAATTTCAAAATTTATATAACCATCATCACATATATAATATAAATTAAAGTAAAATTTTAAATATGATACCATATTATCAATCATTTTACTAATTATTTTATATATATATATATATATATATATTAAAATTATATATTATATATATATATCGGGGCGGGTAGTACCTAAATTCGGCCCCGTCCTGCCCAAAAACCCGTCTCACTAAAAATCCGTCTCAGTGCGAGGCAAATACTTACTCGTTTCGAGCGGGTAGAGACGGAGTGGGTACCCGCGAGTTCGGATGGTGTTGCCATCCTTATACACTAGGACAGCCTAATGTATGTTAGACTTGAATTCATGTATGAGTATCTATTCAATTTCTCACTAATTTAGTGAATGAGGAGTTTTACCTAACTACTAATTTGAGTCATGATTTACGAATATAATAAGATCATATTTATACTTCTATTATCTAATTGATCTAAATAAAAAAATAAAAGTTAAAATGATAAACATGTAATAATAAAGATATTAACATGACTCTTTTAATGCCAAATAATAACTATGTATCCATCATTATTCTAGGATTAACCAAAAGAAAATTTTGCAGTTTTATTTTTTGCTTGGGTAACAAAATTAAACTGGCAAAATCTATACCATCTTTACAATTCTCCATTAAAAAATATCTTTTAAGTTGACATCCTCTTAGTCATCTTTTAAACTTAGGAGTACAAAAAGTGGATGAATGAATTTTTCTTCTTTTAGGACACAAAATAACTAACATTGTTAATATACAATTTAAGCAATGACACAAAACAAACAAGAGTATTCAAAAATCAAAAATCAAAACCCCCTTTTTTTTTAAGGATAGAATAACTTTGCAAACAAAAGCTCATTCCAAGTGTCTTGAAGGCCAGGCAAACACCAATGAACACAATCAGCATAGCTAACAGGGTTTGCTAATTGTTCTGGTGTCAAGGGGCTCCATTGCTTCTTGTATATTGAAGTATGTGCATCTTTTCTGTAACTAGATAGCTGTGTGATGTTAAGTAATGTTATGGGAACTTTGGATTTTTTGAACACTTCTCCAATCACTTGCATTATGCTCTTCCTAGAATCTGAGCCCCAATAATTTGGATCTTCAATCATACTTGTTTCATTATAGCAATTCTTTCCTGCTTCACCTCCCCAATCTATACTTCTGCCATGTATAAACATACTATCAATAAGTGTAAAATTCTTTTAGTATTATATGTACATAAAAAAATTAACTATCAAATCAATTATTCGTATAAAATATGTGTTAAAAATATAAAATATATATTGAAAATAAATTAAATAACACATTAAATTTATACATAAATATATAATAGCTGATGTAGTGATTAATTTAATAATTAATTTTTAATCTACACATTTTTGTTTTCATCATCACAAAAATTTGACTTTTAAGATAATTAGGTTTAGAACTTATTATATGATGTAGAAATACATTATGTTTTTTTTTTTTTTTTTTTTTTTTGTGAGTATTCCATTATTATCGAACTAATTCTTAAATTATTTAGCATAACTCGGACATAAAGACCAAATTTTTGTCTTATAAACATATTTTTAGTTGGTTTTGCCAACTGACTAGAGAATCATTGACTAAATGGATGAAAATACGCATATTAAATTAACCCAATAAGGTTAATTAAAGTTTAAATGTATATGTGAGGTATAATACTAACTTTTGATGAGAAGGTGACATGCTGGTGAAGAAGACTCTAGTTTTCTTGGGGTCCATATTCAACTTCACCCATCTAAGCATGCTTTTCATACCCATACGATAAGCATCTTCTGTTGATACCTCCACTATCTCTTTCACTTCATCATCAAAAGATCCAAGCCTATTATATAATACAAAAATTCAATTAAAGATCAAATAAATAAAATGGGGAAAATATATAGTTATTTATTTGAATAGAAGAAGAAGAACATGGCATACAAGATCTTCATCTTCAAGCCAGTCATCCACCAAAGATAAGTGTTGAACACCATAATGTCAACGTTTTTCCAATGTTGACCATGCTTGTTGATTGAACCCTTTCTCACTACCCTATCTGATATCCTATGAACCACTGCGTTGTCTGAGTTTGATTCAAGAAGAAATGGTGCCCAATAGAACTCAATTGTCGCATTATATTCCTAGTAGTAATAATAATAATAGTTAGTAATATTATAATATAAAAAAATAAATTCTTGTAAAACTAGCAATTTTTATTATTTTTGGTCATTATTTGTCGAACATAAATATTAAATTATCTTTAACAAATAAATTTTACTAATTTATGTGTATAAACTTTGAAAAATATAAATACAAAACTGTACTAATTTATATATACAAAATTTTTATAAATATAATTGTAAATTATATATTTTTATATGCAAAATTTATATAAATTTAAATACAAATTACTACTAATAAAAAATAATAATATTTATTGATTATGTAACATTATTCGAATAACAGCATAAGAATATGGTAGGTGAAATAATTATATACCTTGGCTGTGAATACAGTGAGTGAATCATGATCAAAGGTTTGCATGGACTTTTGATGAGGAGGAATGAGGTGATGGAGAAGGCAAACAAAAGAAACAAATTGACCACGATTCAGGGAGTCTCCCACAAACATCATCCTCTTCCCTCGAAGTGTCTCAAGCATCATGCTCGCGTTGAATCTGCAGTATTTTTTTTTTTTTTACATAACATTATTCACTGCATTATTAATTAGTTTATTACTTCCAACTTTATGTGGGGATTAATTATCAACACAAAAATAAAATCAGTTTTTTCCTGGTTTATCAAATGTCAGAAAGACTACTGTGTTTTTTTTTTTTTTTGGACTGGAGAAAGACTAATGTATACCTTACATTATTTTCCTTGTAATTTTTTGTCGCTCTTGGATCCGAATACAATTTGTTTTTGTAATTATCAGATGGGCCTGATGGATTTTACAGCCTTTTTTGTACTATCCACTCGGCCCATTGTTGCAGTTGACTTTATTTTGTAATTTATGGCTTCAAATTATGTCACAGAAACGAATGGAATCATTCTTGAAGAGCAATAAAGATGCCTTCAAATTTTAGTCACTACATCATGAGGATTGAGGAACTAAACTCGTATATATACACAATATTGATGAAAAAATTTCTTTTTATCACCAAACAGATATACTATCATAGTCCCGTAGAGATGAGAGTAGTTTTATTCACATTATGAGAAGTAGAAGTTAGTAAAATAAAAAAATATATAATATTTCATATGTCCTTACATTTATAATTTTTTATCATACGCAAATCTTATTTTTTGAATTAAAATATATTAAAATATTAGAAAATTTGTTTTCGTACGTCATTGAAGCAAAAACCTAATGGCTAATGGGCAAATAGTTCTAATTATTAATAGAAAAGATTTGACGTGAGCTTCACTTCGATCATGTCTTAACCAACTCTCAACTACGCTGATGAGGACTTAAAGAAACAATGTTTTTTCTATTATACTTACTTGGGTAGATCGCAACCGTGAGGTTGCCACCTCCATTGCCGGTAGCCGGTGTCGGGTCGACCGTGCTCCTGACACGTCAGCTGAGGCTGTATGTACGGACAGTCCGCTTCCTCGTACAACGGCCTCATCTCGTCCCTCACCCACCGTCCGCTGAACACGTCGCATCCTTCCTCCGTCTTTCCCACCGCAAATGGCAGTTTCCGCTCCCTCTTCACCCTCTCTTTAATCATCGCGCAACAACATAACAATCAAACCAACATTGTTATTCCATGAGATAAATTTTTTTAATTTTATATTTAAATTAATACTAGTCAAATTCTCTATTTTTTATACTAAAAATATTGGCTCCGAGAGAATTATTTTTGAAGTAAAAAATTATGTACACGTAAAATTACTAGTTAAGAGTTGTTAAATAATAATTTAGTTAAAATAATTTAACAACTCTTAACTATGTTGACCACACATAAATTTTTATCATTGTTTATACATAGAGAAAGAAGATAATACAATGAAATAATACTCACGCGACGAGGAAGAAGAAGAGGAGGAAGAAGAAGCGAAAAATGTGTCCGCGGTGGAATAAAGTTGGAGTTGTTCACCAAAGATACACATGAAATCTTCGCCATAGAGGACGGCAACGAAGAGGATGAAAAGAAAGAGTGTGAAGAGGTAGGGAGAGAGGCGACCCTTGCCTCTCAGACTCAGAAGAGAGGAAGAAGAAGGAGGTGGTGAGAATGGTGGCTTCATTTAATTTGCATGCACACACCAAAAACCCACCTTCTCCTACCAGTTTTCGATATTCTTCTTCTTGGCTTCCCCTTTCTTTTTTTCCTCTCCTCTCTCTCTCATTACTGTTATTATTATTATTATTATAGCATGCAAATCACTACTCTCTAAGAAATTCATAGAATAATACGAAGAAAAAGACTGATTTTCTGCCGTCAAATATAAAAACATGCATGTTGGCAAAATGAGGAATTATTATTAAACATAAATAATTAATGACAATGATTGGAAATGGAGGATAAAAAAAAGAAGGGATGACCATAATTTTGTGTTTAATTATTAGGGTTTGTTGATTGTTTCTTATAGTTTGGCCTTTTCTTTTTCTTTCTTTCAAGTATGTCAAAAATTATTAATCACAAATTCATCCGTTGTTGCTTAATTAAGTCTTGTGTAACTAATTAATAGATTATACTTTAAGAATGTGGCATTATATAGTAGTAGGTAGAATGGACTAGTAAATGAGATGTGAAAAAGATGGCATCAGCAGATGACAACATAGTGCTATAGCAGTAATTTAATTATTCATTTTAGTATTACTATATATGAATGATATATATTGATAATTAAAGTTATGTCTAGTATTTAACAAAGCTTCAGTGAATCAACATCTATCTATCGACAATAAACTACACTTAATAGTTTTTTCCCCCTTTATTTTAGAGTTGAATATGGAATTCTTTTTAGGTGGAAACTCAGGTGCAGTTGATTTTATGTGAAATTGATACTTGAGAACTGTTAGATGAAAATTTAGTCATATCAGTCAAATCATCTAACGATTATAAATATCAATTTCACGTGAAATCGACTTCACTTTAGTTTTCACCTTCTTTTTAACTTTCAAAAAGCTTTCTATTGTAAAGCATGAAAATGAGATTATAACGAAAAATAATTTAAACTGCAATGATAGGTTACTTATTCAGTTTTACTTTCTGTTTGCTTTGCTTAGAAGGTGGCTAATAAGTACTATTCATTTTAGAAAAAAGTCGGGTACTATATATTATTATATCTAATGCCATTATGAAAATGGGTCAAGACAACAACTATGGTATTGGCTCATTAGTCATTACTAAGTTAATTAAAACATTATTAATATAAATTTTAATAAGTTTAGTTCAGTATAATCATATAATTATATGGTTTATATTGACGCTATGGCTGTTGTTTTCAAAGACCGCCAATTAATTATTTAGTGTGTTCACCTAACCAAAAAATTTATTTAATCCGTTTATTGATGTGTAAAATAATCGAACAAATTAGAGTTATATATAGTTGGAATTTGATAATTGAATAAAAATGTGTATTATAGCTTTACTATAATTTGTCGCCACTTTGTTTCTCTCATCATATATTCTTTCTCCGAATTGATTAGACAAACACCAAATTGAGGTAAGGTGGGGTATATGTATGCCCTTGATTGAGCCAAGTGGACTTTATCTCACATGCATATGGTCACAATTTCTTTAATCCTAATTAAACCATCCTTTAATTTACATGAACCTCAATTTTGCATTTGTCTAGGTAAAATATTCTGGAAGATCATGGTGAAGCTACTAATATATCAAAAAGATACTTATTAGGAATTTCCTTTTTATTATTTTTTATGTGGTAATTAAATTGCACTTTGATACTTGAATCATGAGAAATTTCTTCAATAGGGAAACATGTAGCAAATTAGAATTTATGGACGAATAATATTTCAGGATCATCTGACATTTTTGTTTATTTATCTTTTTAATGTTTTTTAGAATAAAATATGCCATGAAATCACCCCTGTTTTTCTTTTTTTTTTTTTTTTTATTTTACTCTTAAATTATTACTGTGTTATATTTAACCAAAACTTAGTGTATTAAATATTAAAGGGTAAAGTATATTTTTTGTCCTTAAAGTTTGACAAAAATTTTAAAAATATCCCCAAATTTTATTTTGTTTCAATTTTATCTCAAAAATTTTCGATTTGCATCAAATATACCCCTAACGGCTAATTTTTTAAAAAATTTAAGATCGATTCAACAACAATTTCAGAACAATCCCTCAACACAAGCAAATCAAGCATAATTTTCATGCATTATTGTTATATTGGTCTTAAATTTTTTGAAAATTTAGCCTCCGAGAATATATTTGATGCAAATCGAAAACTTTTTGGACAAAATTGAAACAAAATAAAATTTAGAGATATTTTTAAAACTTTTGTCAAACTTTGGGGATAAAAAATATACTTTACCCTATATTAAAATACAGTGAAAATAAAACCTCCAAATACTTACCATTTGACACGTTCAAAGAAATTCACAAGTCCTTAACAAATATCAAATAAAGGTAAATTTGTTTAAATATTGGTTTTCCTATACCTAAAACATAAACAGGAAAAATTTGCTATTATAAATAAAAAGCTGCATGCTTTTTACAAGATTAAAATAAGAACCTTGAAAGAAAATTATTACATGGCGCGGGAGAAAGTAGAAAAAAAAAAAACATTGTGGAGGGAATAATACTTTTTTTTCCCTGAGTTTTGATTAAAGTGTGTTAGTGTGAATTATTGGTTATATACTTAGTATTAGATAATAAATCATTCAACTTGTCATGTTGATAATTTTAGCATGTGCATGTACTTATGCCACTATAACAATTGACAGAAGAAAATGATAGAAACAAAAGAAAGAGAGATAATTACAAGCGCTAAGAAATATATACAAGGGTGTAACGAAGAAGCATCGAGATATAGATAGTGTGGTACTAAGAGAGAAGCACTTCAATTTCTATGGTGGTTATAACTTATAAGTATTGCTTGCCTTCAAAGCTAAGGGTGCATGCAAGATCAATAATCATAATCACTTTACATATATATACATAAATAATTGTACCAAATATATGAATAATGAATAATGAATGGTTCTGGACTATAGCCTTTAGGTGGAGGGTGATTAGGTCACATTTAGCTTTCGTTTTGGAACTTATTACCTGCTTCGGCTACTCTGATTCTCACCAAAACTAAGGAAATTTCGGACTTATATATGCTGTGCAGCTGTTACAACGTTGGACATTCACAAAATGTCAAAGATGATGGATCAACTAAACATAAATTAAACTAAACATTATTTCTTCTAACTAACTAACGATTCTCCTAATCCATTATTGTAATTATTTATAGATCTAATCCATTATAATTTGTTAGTTGGGATTCCCCAATTTTTTTGTTTTTAAAGTTTCCAATCAGCCCATGTGAGAATAATTTATATCAAAGTGGTTATTGATCTAATGGAATAACCCAAAACTCAGTAAACTTTTTATCTAAAACTTTCATTTGGACTAAAAGCTGAGAAGGCCTAGAGCCCAGCCCGTCATGATATGATGATACTAAATTAGGGTCGTTACTATTTGATTGCCCAACAAATGGAAGGTTGGGCTATTATGAGTATATTACTTTGTAGTTAAAAAGCCCATTTTCCATATCCAAAAGGCCCATATTGCATTCAGAGTTTTGTGTAAGATGGTAGTTTCCAAGAAAACAAATGGAACTTGGATTCGGCGAGTAGTTACTTCACTCGTCTTTTTGAATAAGTGTCGGAGGCCGGAGGGTTCGAATTTCAACTTATGCATGCAGTAATTTATTGGTGAGTAGGGGTGTTCAAATTTAAACCGATCCAAATTAAACTGCTCATCCAATCCGATTCAAACCGAAAACCGATTAAAACCGCATTAATTCGGATTTGATTGGATTTTATTTTTTGCAAACCGCTGAATTGGATCGGATTTCGGATCTACTTTTTATAACCGATCCAATCCAATCCAAACCGCACAATGTGCTATAATATTATTATTTTATTATTATATTTACAATTATACTTATAACATGTTCAATTTGTTATACATTTTTCTATTATTCATGTATTATTATTATTTAATAAATATTTTATGTTCAAAATGTTATTTATTTATTTTAACTAACCTATAATTTTATTTCTATTGTTATGTTATCGTTGGCTTTTTAAGATATTGTTAAGACTTGTTATGTCATTGTTGATTATTTAAAATTTGATATTGAGACTTGTTATATGTATTTAATTTTTTTATTTAAAAAACCGCAAATTCAAACCGATCCAAACCGCTTGTAATTGGATCGAATCGGATCGGATTTCCAAAAAAAAATTCATCCAATCCAAACCGCACCGCACATAGATTAAGCGTTCGGATCGGATGACTTTTTTCCTTAAAACCGAACAAAACCACACCGCAAACACTGCTATTGGTGAGCAATAGACTCTTAAATAGAACTCAGATCAATAATAAATTAATCATTAGTTTATCAAGTATACAATAGGCAACCAAAAAGAAAAAAATTTAACCCCCCTCTCCCCGCGCAGCTAAGGCAATGGCATAGTGCAGAAATTGTTGGCCTCCTAGAGAGCTGCAAAGGGTTCAAGTCCTTGTTAACATCAGGAAGTGGATAGTCTGAGTGAGTGTGAGTGTGTATTGTAGACCAAAAATATTAACCCCCCAACCTCCCAAAAAATAAATAAATATGAACTTTTTATACTAATATAAATTACAGTAATAGTTCATTTAAATTTGCATATCGAGTAAATGGTTAAATTAGTCTCTAAAAAATTATTTGTTCTCTAAATTGATCTTTGAATTTTTTTTAATTAAATACATCTTTCAAAGATTTTAAGTAGTCATATTAGTTCTTTCGTCATCTTCATTGCTAACAACATCAAAATTTGCTAATATGACACACTAAGTGACACCACACTATACACTAAGTAGTTTTAATTGACAGCTAATATGATAAGTTTATGAAAATAGATCAAATTAACTCTAAATTAAAGGATTCTAATGTTTCAAGATCTCTCCCTCAATTAAGTTTTGATTTGATTTAATTTCATAAATTTATCATATTAATAAGATAATTAGAACTCTTGGATGTGAGTTAGTGTCATTTAACATGCCAATTGTCATGGTAGCAAATTTTGACACAGTCAACCAAAAAAAAAAAATAACAAATGAATTAGTGATTAACTTAAAAATTTTTAAAAACGAATTTAATAAAAAAAATCTTTCAGGATCAATTTAAAAAATGAGTATGACCATTTACTCTTTTTAATAAACTGTTTGAATAGTAGAAAATAAATAAATCAACACAATGAATGTCCCTCGGGGAAAAAAATAAAATAAAATTCAAAGTAATTATGTGTATTTTTTTTTTAAAGTTAAGAGTGAATGAGATTTTTAAGTAAAGATGAAAAAATTATGCCATTTAAATTATAGTTCATTAGCAGGCAAGAAGCAACCATGTGTATTTAGCACTATATGAAAAAATCATTTTTATGAAAAGAGAAAAAAATAAGTTAATAATATGAATGGATTATTTTAATGAAAACATTACTTAACTAGTTAACTTTGTTAATTGTTGATTAAATATTTGGATAGAACCTACCTTAAGATTTATTTTATCAATTAACAATGTAGATTTATATTTAATATAGTTAATTACGTTTTTCACTTGAGATAATTTTTTAGGACAACTAAATATTACCAAAAATAACTTATGAAGTATTTTAAAATACATTAAAAAGATTCTATGAATAAAGTGATACCAGAAAATTAGGTAGATTTACTTTAGATAATTAAGTACATACTCTTTTAGGGTGTGTATGGTTTAACATTGAAATCACAAAAAATATGTTCATTTTTTTCATTTTGAAGTCTCAATTTTTTGTGTGGCTATATTTTTCTTTGTTTGGCTATATTTTTTTCTTTGATTGCAACTTTGATTCTATGTTCAAACACTCATTCTCCAGAAGTAACAAATGGAAACTTTTGCATTCAATTGTTACGTTTGTAGTAGTTAAAAAAAATTATTCCTTTTCTACTAATTTTATCTTTCCTTCTCATTTATAATAAAAAAAAATGAGAAAATTTATGTATTTCTTTACTACTAATTTTATCCTTCCTTCTCCTTTGTTATTTTTTTATGGAACTTTTAGTACTCATTGTTCGTGTAATATTTTTTAACCATTTATGAAACCTTTTTTTGTTAATTTTTTATTTGGATTTGTATAATTTTTAATGTGTTTTTAACACAAGATGATTCAGTACTAATACGTGTCATTGTATGAGGTAGAACATAAATTGCTGTGCCAAGAGCTAAAATCTTCAGACTTGGTATATAGCCATCAACTAATGACATTATAATCATGACTACAAAAGTTCATTGATGCTGGCTAGAGAAGAACATCACATCTTGGTTTTTCCCATTGTAGAATACCTTAGTTTCAAAAGCATGCTCTTCTTGTCCAAGAGTATCTCCATTCTATATCCTTAATGAGTTTCAAAAGCATCTCCATTCTATATACCCTTTAACACTTTCCATCATTCCATGATAGAGGCATGTAAACAATAGATTCCAACTATGACAGAAATAACTGCCAATGGAAACTCATCAAGTATTGAATTATCTTAAATCATCTTTCCCCAACTATTATACATCCAAAACTGATTCCTTAGTCTCAAATGAATCAACTGATATTTGTTTAGATTCCATGGTTCTTGCATTAGCGTCCTGGTTGAATTGTTCATCAACTTCCTCTAACTCTGAAGTCTCTTCTGATGTATCATTGTCGTCTAAGTCCAAATTTGGTTCACCATTCGCCTTTGCATGCTCATTCCCTTCTCTGTAGTTGCCTTGATAAGGTTGACCAGACACCTTGACTTTTATACGCCGTCCTCCTTTGACGTATCTATATTTCCACCTAGGTGGCGGATATTTTTGGTGTAACTTCTCATATTTGTCCAACATGCCCACCTCCTTAAAGACACCTCCAATCACTTGCACGACAGTCAAATTAGGATGAACACCAAGCTCCTCCATATCAGCAAAAACCTACAATTAGATCATGTCTGTTTCAGGGTGATATTTGGTGGATATTTAGAGTTTGAATATTTTCTAGCAATTAGCTTGTCTTGGTTATATAGCTCTTGAATTTTATTTATCTTCTATTCTTGTAATTATCATTTCCTCCTAAATAACAAGTAATATCCTAGAATTTAGGAATTTCATGACTAGTAAGCAGATTATAAAAGGTGCAAATTATTTATATTGACATAAAATCACAAATCAGAATAATACCTCAAACATCTTGTCATACATGCCTCTCTTGTAGTAGATAGATATCATTTTATCAAAGAATTTACGAGGCAAGCTTTCCATATACTGCATTAATAACTTTGTCCAAAGCTCTTCAGCTTCATCGATTCGATCATCTTCTGCTAATGCACTCAATAATGTGAAATAGCTTCCCATAGTCCTACCTTGACCTTTGCTTAACATCCACTTTGTTACCTACAGTTCCATAGGTAATTTGCATACGCAGGAACTAATTTAGAGGATATCCCCAGATCGAGTATACACAGCAACATAAGACATTAGAAGGTTAAACGAAACAAAAATTAAAAGAATAAACTCAAAATAAATTAAATAGCTCTGGTTCCTGAAGAAGACATCCAACAACTTGGTGAATACAACATGAATGAAGACAAGGGCATTAAGGCTGCGTTTGGAAAGGAGACTAAAACTGAGAGACTAAGATTGAAAGACAAAGGCTGAGAGACAAAGACTAAATTAAATCTCTGTATTGCGTTTGGTGTAAAATGTATTGGACTGTGTTAGTGTGTTATGTCTCAATATTATGTTCTGTTTAAGATAAACATGGAAATTGACGGATAGATTTGGAATTTGAAAAGTTAAATGAAGGTGTTTTTGAGAAGAAATGTTATCAAAGTTTCAATTTCTGCATTTAAAAATTTCAGTCCCGTGTCCTCACTTTCTGGAGGTACTGAAGAGACTAAAATTTTATATCTCGGGACTAAAATTTTAGTTACCGTCTCTGGCCAACAAACACAATACTGAATTTTAATCTCCTAGTCTCAGTCCCACTCTCTAAAAACAAACCCTATCTAAAAGTTTACATGGATAAAATTTCTTTGTTTAAGTACCTGTATTACCCGCTTCCACTCTTGTTGATCTTCTAGAGTCTTGAGTGCCTTTTTCATAGTAATTAAAGGGAACTCTAATTCCCAAGCAACATAGGAATCAAGAGCACCATAAACTTCCTCTTTGACATTTGACAGCTGTCTAATCTACACACAAGCCACACAGAGACATTAACTTTCCCAAGAATCCAAATCACCTAAGAAAAAATCAATCAGAAAATTTCTAGTATCGTGATTATCAAGTGAGAAGAAAAAATTGGAACAGAAATTAAAGAGTAAACTACCATTTTTAACTATGAAACTTTAAATCACTGGCAAATTTAACCATGAATGGACGAAACTAGTTTTGTACCTACGAAAGATGGTTTATGCGACAAACGTATTCAAACTTTAATTTTATTCATGTGTAGATTTGTCAATATTCCAGACTTCCAATGGTAGAAATCAGAATTTTTCGTCTTTTGTACAAAATTAGTTTCCTTTATTCATGGTAGATTTGTCGACATGCTGAACTTTTATGATAGAAATGGTGTTGATCCGAAATTAAACTAAGAACTTACAGTCTCAACAAGCTTAGCAGCCTTGTTAATGGTCCCAACTCTTTTATGGGTCTTCCAAACTCGTGGATAGCGCGGCCTTGGACCTTTTGCAGCACACACCTGAAATCACAACAAAAGAAATTCAGACAAAAAAAAATGTTTGAAGCTGGAAGAGTTTGCATATTTTAACAATCGTAGTAATGTCACTTCCCAAATCTTACCGCAGGGCTTCGTGTGCTTGATGGAATTCCCATTGCTTGAAATGTTTTAGCAATAAGTAAAGGAGAAACTCTCAGTGCATGCATCCTGAAGAACTTTCTTTAGAATAGAACACCGAACACCATAACAATAAGAGCAATTCAGCTCGTTTCAGTTTCCAATATAACACAGAAAAAGCATCGAGAAAAGTGAAAGAAACAGCATAGTTATCAGAAAAGAACCGGTAATTGACCCAGTCATACAACCAGATCACTGGTTCAACTGGTGGGTCACTGATTCACCCGGTTAACCTTGTCATAATTAAATAAAAATGTAAAATTATAAAAATAAAATTACAATCAAAAGTTAAAACTTAAAATGCATGTCTTCACAAATATATTAATAACAATTAAGTATCAATCTTTAGACATAACTAAGGATGCAAAAAGAGATAATAAACAAGTCTCAATTTAAATAAACAAGAGAGAGAGCAGAAAATAACATAATCAGTAAATCAAATTCAAGGGGTGATCTCAAAGTTGCATCTATATCTTCATAGGACAAATTTGAAGCTTGACCAACATTTTCTTCATTTTGGTATGCATCTAATATCTACATTTGTGTATTTTTCACAAATCAATACCAAGAATAATTCATAACAGCAACTGAGTTGTGAAGATGACATTTTTTAAATTCTAGCAAAAAAAAAAAACCAAACAAAGAGCATGGGAACAACAATTTAACTGAACAATTTTATTCCGGGTTGCAGAGAGCATGAACCGCATTTTCAACAACAAATTCAACTATGATAATTTTCAGCAACAAAATATTTAGCTTAAAAGATGATTTACAGCAACAAAAAAGTACCTAAGTAATTATTTCAGCAAGACAACAAATTCAAGCTCCAGTGATGAAAATCAATAACAAATTCAACAAAGTGATGATTTTCGGCAACAAAATTAGTTCAATGATATTTCCGGCAACAAAATTAAGGAGTGATGAATTATAGGCTGTTCAACTATGATAATTTTCAGGAACAAAAAGTTTAACTCCAAAGATGATTTACAGCAACAACAAAAATTTGGCTAAGTGATTATTTCAGCAAAACAGCAACAAATTCAAGATTCAGCGGATGATAATCAGCAACAAATTCAACTCAGTGATGATTTTCATCAACAACAAAAATTAGCTCAGGGATATTTTCAGCAACAAATTCAACTTACAGCAATAAATTTAACAATCCTAGTTCAGTTACGATTTACAGCAACATTTAGATCAGCAACAAGGCAAATTACTTGAATAGCAATTCAGCAACATGAAAAAATACAGGGAGACGGAAAATCTGGAAAAGAGAGAACAGGGGAAGCGATGATGTAGGGAACACTGACCTTCGATCTGAGCAGTATGGGTAGAGTATGACTGAGAGCAGTTGAGCGCGACGGTGACCAGATGAACACCAGATGACAACCACACGAGGACCACACGAGCAGAGGGGTTTGAGACTCGAAGCACGAGCACCAGACGAGGACGGAAGCTCTTGAGTGCGACGGACGGCGGCGGAAGCGCGACTGGGCAGACGAAGACGACGGACGCCGAGCTGACCTCGAGGAAGAAGCTGTGATCGGTGAGAGCGAACAAGGGTTGGAGACTTGGAGCACGCCGATAAGATGAAGGGGGAAGCTCCTGAGTGCGACGGATGGTGGCAGTGTCCCACTCCTTGCGGAGGCAGTGATGGAGGTTAGCTAAGGTTTATTTTGGTTGATGGTAAGGTTCTGATTTCTGAAGAGTCAATTTTCAATTCTGAAAGAAGTGTCATTTGATGTAAACCGGCGGATTTCAGTTCGGTCCGACCAATTAGTTTTCAGCCGGTTCAGTAGTTCTCACGTGGTTTTTGAAATCGTTATTTTTTTTAATAGACCGAATTATAATTGGCATTTATCCTGACTTTGGAGTAATTTATTTATCCCTATATAATTTGATAAATTATTCGGAAAAGCTCTGCATACAAGCCATTAGGGCTTGTATGCTTTACAAGCTCATTAAACAATAAAACGAAAATACGCGCTACTCCACATACGTTGATTACACGCGTTATATAAGATCCCGCGTATATCTAACTACCAAATTTAAAATATTTGTTTCCTTCTTCGTTTTCGTTATTTTGAGATTTGGTTGTTCTTCTTCTCGCGCGTCTTCCCTCGTTCTTCTCCATCATTCTTTTCCTCTCCATTTTTCACTGGTATGTTCTTCGTTTACGTTACTTTTTTCTCTCTCTGCAACTCGAGCTTCGTTTTCTATTTTGATTTGTTGTTTTCTGAAATCAAAGTTTGAACTCGTTTTGAAGATAATGGATCATTCCACCTCAGATTCTCAGCTGAATCCAGGCGAAGTGGATTATGAATTTGAATCTAACGAAGTTCTTGAGGTTTGATTTACATAATGAATTTTCTTTCAGTAATTTGTATAGCATTATGTAGTTGAAAAATTGCTGAATATTGACTGTGAAACTAACACGTTAACATGAATCTGTCGATTCAATGTATTAGTTGTGATTAATTACCTGGAATTTATAGCAGACGCTCGGGTGTAGATCAGGTCTTTTTTTGGGTGTATTTTTGCTAGAAGTGTGGGTGTATCTACACTACTGGTTTTGTTATTTTAATTGAGTTGTTGTTGTTCAGGTGTATTATATCAGACATGATTGGGTGTGTTTTTAGTTTTTGACATGGTGTATTCTGCAGCCTGTGTATTTACAGTTTATGGCTTTAAAGGTCATTGTGTAGTTGAGTTGTTGCGGTTCAGCTGTATCATATTAGGCATGATTGGGTGTATTTGAATCATATCTATGGGTGTATTCACAGTTTATGACACGGTGTATTGTGCAGCCTCTCTCGGTTGTTGATGACGAGCTTGTTCCGAAGGTTGGAATGACCTTTACCACCCTTGAAGATGCTGGAAAATTTTACAGGAACTACGCCAAGGCTGCAGGTTTCTCTACAAGAGTTCGGTGCACAAATAGGAAGGGAAACGAGATTAAGAATCAACTGATTACATGTAGCAGAGAGGGAAAATGGAAATCTAAAATATCTCCGACCGAGAAGACCAATCCTACAGCCGGTTTAAACTGTCCTGCAAGAATTTATATACACACATTGAAGGATGTCGGTGCTTGGATTATTTCAAAGGTTGTGCTCGATCATTCACACCCTTGCTGTCCAAGCAAAGCAGAGATGCTCAAACGGCACAGGGAACTAAGCATGTCCATTCGTCGTACAATAGAGAATAACGAGGAGGCCGGTATCAGACCAAGCAAAACATACCAATCATTTGTGGCGATTGAGTTTATTTTTCTCGTTAATAGGTTAGCTAATGTGTGAGTGTTATATTCAGATAAACCTGTTTGATGCTGCATCAGCGGCGCATTCAAATTCCAGCCAATATCAAGGACACGTTATGAATTATCAGTTCAGGGTACCAGCAGCAGGGGATAACTCTTTGGGTGTATAGTTTTATAGAATATGGGTGTAAACGCACTGTTCTTTTGGGTGTATTTTTGTTCATTGACAATTTACATATAGACACATATATAGATTCATATAGAACAAAAGCTGTAAAAATTCGCAGGTTATGGGTGTATATTTGATTTGATGTTTTTCTTCATATTTTAGTACATGTAATTCATACATTTTGAATACAGCACAGACAGTTTGGGTGTATATTTTATGCAATCTTGGGTGTATTATTAGACCTGCGTTGGGTGTAACAGTTTATAATTTGCGTTTATATATGCCTTGATTTTTTCCTTCATATTTTACCACCTGTAATACAGCTTTTGAATACATCACAGACAGTTTACCAGCACAGATAGTTTAACTATGGAAAAAAATATACATGGAATAGAAGTTGTTGATAAATGGCAAATATTTACGTCATTTGTTCAATTTACAAACTACCCAGCAGTTGGATTACGCAGTTTCTATATCAGCAGAATTAATATGACAAAACGGACTCAATAATACAGAGGATGGCTTCGACAGCCTTATAGCACTACTCTCTCTAATTGCCCGATCTCTTTCTTTCTCCTCAGTCATGTTTCTGAACTTATCACTCAGGAGATGTGTGGCACACTTAAGGTCTTTTGTTTGGTTTCTTGCTGCCATTTTCTCTGAAACGAAAAATACACCCAAAGACATCAGTAAGATACACCCATATATATGATTCAGATACACTCATTGATAACAGTGAGATACACCCA